>NW_020837959.1:10731828-10826069 GCF_003676395.1 Aethalodelphis obliquidens
TGTGTGTGTGTGTGTGTGTGTGTGTGTGTGTGTGTGTGTGTGTGTGTATGAGAGAGAGATCCATCTTTTTGTGGTGTTTAAAGTAAAACTTGTAATAGGACTATAAAAATAAAATAAATGTCAAGGTCCTTCCCAGGTCTAAAACTGTCAGATTCCAGGGTCTAACGATAACTGAAAAAATGTTATTGATTTCACAAAGTAGCAAGATATTTCTTCCACCACCAATTTGTGTTTTAATTCATGGACTTTGGTTTCTAGTGACATTTTTGCCCTTTGGTGACCATATAAGGAAACCAGGAGTAGGGAATTACTGATGCAAATAATTATCTACAGCTGAAGCTGGGGCACCGACATGGAAATCAGCAAGGCCACATTTCCAATTCCAGAGCGCGTGCCAGTATTATAGACAAGGCCACACTCAGCTTTACTTCCCAGCCTCCACTGCTCTTCTTAAAAAGAAACAGTCTAAGTAATAGCATGTTTGGTCATTTATCTTGTTCCCTTTTCCCAATTCGCTGTTCTGACTTTTGAGAAAAGCATGTAATATCCCCATAGCATTTGATGATTTTCTTTGTTATTGTCAAAAAATGCTAATCCATGAAGAGGACCTTCCTGGGTAATGTTAATTCAGCTGCCTGTTTTATAATAGGATTATGTTTTCCAGGATTTAAAAATCCCACTTGTTAGCTACCAAATAGACTTCTACAACAACTATAAAATCTAATTTAATCCCTACTGGCATTAACGAAATAGCTGAGGTACAATTTATGTCTAACTACACTTAACACCCTACAACCTCCAATAAATATGTAACATTGCTTTTGAAGTTATAAAAGGAAACTGTTCAGCCGGATAACCAGAGTCTCGTGGGTCCAATCATGCAATATCTCTAAGGCAGAACAAATGTTGTTTACATACGGTAAGGATTATGGGGAAAGTTTACTTAAACAGATTAATCGATGTTTATATGTATTAATGCCTCCTTCTCCATCATGCAAATTCAAGTTAAAATGATCTTCATTTCTTTCATTTGAAAATAATTATAGGGGGGAGTCAACTACTTGGTCTCTTACCATTTAGTTTAAGAACCTAATTAGGTTAGAATAAATTCAGAATAGAGCACCACACCAAACTCGAGGTAGAAGGCTAATATTGTATTTCACTTAACAAAGGGGGAAGGCATTTTCTGGAGGATGGGTGAAGATAAGGGAAAGGGAGGGGGCCCCAAAATGATCCTGTGGGCCAGATAGAATAGTAAGCAGATTCCCTTTTGTCTTTGGCTGTTCATCCTGTATCATCCTCTCTTCACAAATGGAATAGAGCTGGCATTAAAGGGCCTTCTGGGAATGTAAAATTCAAGTGCAGTGAAACAGAGACATACTTCTTCTCCCACCCCTACCCACCCCCTCCTTCTTCAGACAGGTGACTATCGGGAAGCTTATGGTAGGCCAGGTGGGAAAAGAGACGCGCGGGCAAATATTGTTTCAAGATGAAGGAGAGGAAAACAAGGAGGCTGATATGTAACATATCAAAGACTATCCAGGCACTGGGAAGTTGAACATGAATCTCAGGGCAGCCTAACCTCTTTAAAGATGCAAATGGCAGTCAAACACAGAAAACAGTAGGGTTCTGTTTATCCTTTCACAAAGGGTGCAAACTGCTAATCAGGCTCCATTGCTGGGCTGGCCACTTTGTTTATCAATAAACAGGAAGACAGTTAGACTATAATTTTCCTGCCTAGTACTGGTAGCCAAAAGGAAATGCTGGCAGCTTGGTAGTACTGAGTTCCAGTTGCATCAAAACCCAATTATTATTGTAATAATGTATGGGTGTTTGCAAGTTGCACAGGCGTGCTACACATGTCCCCAGAATCATGTGAAACATATTGGCAGAGAATGAGCTTGGTGATACACAGACTAAGGGGAGCTGTCAAAATAGGCTGGTCCTCCAAGGGCTCAGCTGTGGAGTGTTGTTTAGAAACACACAGGCTGGAGTTAACATGGCAGATATGGAAGTCTTCTACATGTTAATACAACACAGCAAAAACATGGCTTGACTAAAATCAAACAACACACAGATTCTGAAATGGGAAATTTCATTGGAAAATGCTATAATTGCCACTACAAGCTCTGTTACCACAGAATACTTGTACACCCTTTAAAAGAGATGTTCAGAGTTATTTTCATGTCAGTGGAGCTCCCTTCCTAAGATACTACAAGATACCAAATCTAAAATATAGTGCAAGATCCCCAATCTCACATGCAATAAAAATTTAATCATGCATGTGTTTAGGCATTCGAATTGCCCAAATCATGACCTTAGTTCTTTGTTTCATTTTGTCTGTATAGATGCACTATAAGAAATTAAGATACACTCCAAGCTTCATATAGCTTCCAAATAGGGCATAACAAATACAAAATACAAAGGGACTATAATTTCCACAACACAATGCTTCTACTAATGTTGAAATAATATATGGGCGAATAATAGTTTATCATTATACTGACCACATGTAACTCACTTATTCATCAAATGTTTGCTGAGCACCTACTATATACCAGGCACTATGGTAAGCTGCAGGGTATAAAATGGCACCCTCTTCACAACGCTGACAGTCTAGCAGGGAAGCAGACACAGGACAAGTCATTACATTAAGGTGTGATGACTGTTATAACAGGGTAGGTGAGCACCCAAGCAATCCTTGCTGCTGTGTCTGACTCTCCAAGGTACCAACCCACAGCTACCTACCCTGGCAACTCGAGGTAGGGGACTGTGGCTCAATTCTGCTCAGGCAATACATGGACAAGTGAAAATCTGGCAGGTTCTGTATGGCTCTGTTAATAAGTCTCATTAGCAAGTGTAGTGGCCAAAAGTGCATCATAGGGTATGAACTGCCTGGCTTCCCTACTTGTTAGCTGTGTGCCCTTGGGCAAGTTTGTTAACCTCTCTGTATTCCATTTTCCTTGTAAGCCAATGGGGATAATAATAGCACCTCTTTCATAGAGTTTCTGAGAGCATGAAATAAGTTACTCCAGGCAAAGCAGTTAGAAATAGTGCTGATACACAGAAAGTACTATGTACTCACTAAATGTTCTCCAGTATTGGTCTTGGACCATCTTCAGCACCACGGTCAGCTCCAAGAGGCCTGGTCCTCTTTGGAAGGGCAGAGCTGGAAAGAATGATTGTGGGAAACTGCCTTCCGCCCAGGAATGGGCCAAAATTCAAGGAGGCTGTTGTCATCCAGACCACTCAGGAGGAGGTGTGATAATGCCTGTCCCCCATCTGACCCTCAAAGTTGAAGATGTATATATGCAGTATGTCTCCTGGGGAAATATGGGAAAAACCCAGTCATGGCTCTTAGTCCAAAGAGCCATGACTGCCCTAACCACTGGGAGTTCTTGATCTGGTTCTCCCTAACGTTCTTATGACTGCACACGTGGGCACTTCATACCCACTTCAAACTCACTTTGCTCTTACAGACTACTTGGAATAGTTTTTTCATTTATTGGCCCTGTCTACTCTGCCCTCCTCTCCCATGCATCTATCCATCCACAGCTCTAGGGAAGAGAAGCTCTTGAAACCCCCTGTGCTGTGAAGATCTGCACCAGTTGGGCCAGACCATCAGCCTTCCCCTTCTAGTAGGGAAGGGGGATTAGATGGTGTGGATAAAAGGCTTAGTGGAACAGCCTATTGGTGCTCAACCCTAGCTTCACTCTCCTATGCTGTTTTGGAAAAACTTGAGTCTTTCAGAAGCTCATGTTTATCTGAGGCCAGCCCCTTGGCTCATCTTTCTCTTTTGGTTTTTGCTCTTCTGACCGGTGTCTAGGAAGGTCTTTTTGGTCTTATTATCTGGAGTTAATCAATACTTTGCCCAAGAATATGCTGCTGCTTAGACTAGATCTGGCTGGGAATTCAGAGCACAAGTGTTAACTTTTGGAGGTTAATTTTTTTTTTTGCGGTACGCGGGCCTCTCACTGTTGTGGCCTTTCCCGTTGTGGAGCACAGGCTCCGGAGGTGCAGGGTCAGTGGCCATGGCTCACGGGCCTAGCCGCTCCACAGCATGTGGGATCTTCCCGGACCGGGGCACGAACCCGTGTCCCCTGCATCGGCAGGTGGACTCTCAACCACTGAGCCACCAGGGAAGCCCTGGAGGTTAATTTTTGATCAGTGAATGGCTAGTGCAGTTGCATCAAATGGGAAAAAATTGCAAAAACATATCTGAAACAGACACCATACCTTTAGTAGAAGGCAGGCTATGCCTTGGGTTAATTCATGACTTGGCACTTGCCCCTGACTAATCCACAGTTTCATTTTCTTTTCCCTTTAAAACACCATCTTTCCTAACCTACAGAGCAAGTATTGAATGTGAATTAAACTATCACCACCCTGAGAAGCTCTGATGTACTTGAAAATATATGGCAAAAGTAGAACATTATTTCTTTAAAAAATTTTTTTATTGAAGTATATAGTTGATTTACAATGTTGTGTTAATTTCTGCTGCACAGCAAAGTGACTCGGTTATACATATATATATTCGTTTTCATATTCTTTTCCATTCTGGTTTATCACAGGATATTGAATATAGCTCCCTGTGCTATACAGTAGGACCTTGTTGTTTATCCATCCTATATATACCAGTTTGGATCTGCTAATCCCAAGCTCTCAATCCTTCCCACCCTCCCCCTCCCTCCCCCTTGGCAACCACAAGTCTGCTCTCTATGTCTGTGAGTCTGTTTCTGTTTGGCAGATATATTCATTTGTGTTGTATTTTAGATTCTACATATAAGTGATATATAGTATTTGTCTCTCTTTCTGACTTACTTTGCTTAGTATGATAATCTCTAGGTCCATCCATGTTGCTGCAAATGGCATTATTTCACTCTTTTTTATGGCTGAGTAATATTCCATTGTATATATATACCACAATTCTTTATCCATTAATCTGTCAATGGACATTCTGGTGTTTCCATGTCTTGGCTATTGTTAAGTAGTGCTGCTATGAACATAGTGGCGCATGTATCTTTTTGAATTAAGAGTTTTGTCTGGGTATATGCCCAGGAGTGGAACTGCTGGATCATATGGCAACTCTATTTTTAGTTTTTTGAGGAACCTCTATACTCTTTTCCATATTGGCTGCACAAATTTACATTCCTACCAACAGTGTAAGAGGGTTTCCTTTTCTCCACACCCTCTCCAACATTTATTATTTGTAGACTTTTTAATGATGGACATTCTGACAGGTGTGAGGTGGTACCTCATTGTAGTTTTGATTTGCATTTCTCTAATAATTAGTGATGATGAGCACCTTTCCATATGCCCATTGGCCATCTGTATGTCTTCTTTGAAGAAATGTCTGTTTAGGTCTTCTGCCCACTTTTTGATCGGGTTGTTTGTTTTTTTTTGTTATTGAGTTGTATGAGCTGCTTGTGTATTTCGGAAATTAAGCCCTTGTTGGTCGCATCACTTGCAAATATTTTCTCCAGGTCCATAGGTTGTCTTTCTGTTTTGTTTACGGTTTCTTTGGCTGTACAGAACCTTGTAAGTTTGATTAGGTCCCATTTTTAAATTTATTTTTATTTATTTATTTTTTTGCGGTACGTGGGTCTCTCACTGTTGTGGCCTCTCCCGTTGCGGAGCACAGGCTCCGGATGCGCAGGCTCAGCGGCCATGGCTCACGGGCCCAGCCGCTCCGTGGCATGTGGGATCTTCCCGGACCAGGGCACGAACCCGCGTACCCTGCATCGGCAGGCGGACTCTTAACCACCACGCCACCAGGGAAGCCCCATTTGTTTATTTTTGATTTTATTTCTATTGCCTTGGGATACTGACCTAAGAAAACACTGGTACAATTTACATCAGAGAATGTTTTGCCTATATTCTCTTCCAAGAGTTTTATGGTGTCATGTCTTACATTTAAGTCTTTAAGCCATTTTGAGCTTATTTTTGTGTATGGTGTGAGGGTATGTTCTAACTTCATTGATTTACATGTGGTTGTCCAACTTTTCCAATACCACTTGCTGAAGAGACTATCTTTTCGCCATTGTATATGCTTATCTCCTTTGTTGAAGATTAATTATCCATAGATGTGTGGGGATATTATTTCCTAGTTGTCTCTCTAAATCAGAATTTTAAATTCTGCCTTAAAATATACCCACTAGGGGCATTCACTTTATTATACAGCAGAAACTAACACAACATTGTAAAGCAATTATACTCCAATAAAGGTGTTTAAAATATATATATATATATCCACTAATTTATTATTGAAAACATGGTGGTATTTAATACTTTGATATGAACTGTGGCCACTTAAATAAGAAAACTTGAAAAAAACACTATTCTTTGATATCAAGCATGTTGCACTGCAAGATTTCACGCTGCAGCCCCTTTATTTTGGCAGTGGCTATGTGTACTTGGTTCTTTAGTCACAGAGATTTAGCAAACTGAAACCTCTTGGGCTTATTTTGTGAAAATCACCACTGGTCCCCTGTTTAAAAAGAACAGATTTTAATTGGTAACCAAAGTTGGAATAAGCAAGTTTACTGGTTTTCACTATAGTCTCCAAGCTATTTCTTAGTTTATTTCAGAGGAAATGGCTACAGTTTCCACTTTTATAGTTTCCGTTCATTTAAGCTGAGTTCCTTTCTTTCACCCTTAATTTTGAGCTGGACCTCAACCATCTGTTTCATTGCCTAGGCCTGGCCTTTCCATAGGCAGGTATATCATGTTATAGATTATACTCAGTCTTAATTAGATTCCTAGAAATTGCTGGAAAAGATATTACTGGCAACTTGAAGCCTGCATCTCTTTGTAAAGATATTTTGCTGAGCTTATTAAATGGAAATTGCTGGCAGTTATGACCCTAATAGAGATATTTGAATCCTTGCACTAAGAAGATGCCCGCATGAAGAATAAAACGAGGGGGAAAGAGGTGGGCTTTTGTTGTTGTTTTTTTACCAATTACTCCACAAAAGGGAAAGACTATTTAAGGGTATGAAGAGATTAATAAAAGACTGAAAACATTTTACTGCTTTTATGAAAACTTGGATAGGTTTTTATATCAGAAGCTTTAAGGATCAAAAAGAATTTACAGAGTTCCTAAGCACAGTTTAGCTCTCCATACTGTTCCCACAAGACTCACAGACACCCCAGTTCCTAGTGAAGGAATCTCCCAAGCTCTCAAGTCTTTTTTAATAAAAGCAAGGTCCCTGGGAGAGGAGCCTTCCCATCCTAATTTCACTCCCCTACTGAAGAGGAGTTAGCTCCCCACGCCCTGTATACATTTAATCATTCACTGCACATCAGTTAGCTTTCTGCCTGTTGGGAGAATACACCTCCTTGCTACTCTACTAATTTATTTCAACTAAAGTGACAGCACAGGAGTATTTAAAAGTTAACCAAGTGGGAACTTCCCTGGTGGTGCAGTGGTTAAGAATCCGCCTGCCAGTGCAAGGGACACGGGTTTGAGCCCTGCTCCGGGAAGATCCCACATGCCGTGGAACAACTAAGCCCGTGCGCCACAACTACTGGGCCAGCGTGCTGCAACTACTGAAGCCCGCGCTCCTAGAGCCCACACTGGGCAACAAGAGAAGCCCGTGCACCACAACTAGAGAAAGCCCACGCGCAGCAATGAAGATCCAATGCAGCCAATAAATAAATTAATTAATTTAAAAAAAAGATAAAAAAAATTTAACCAAGTGGATTTGTGTGTGTGTATGGTAAGTGTAAGTGGTGGTTTAGCATCTACATACTTGTGTGTGTGTGTGCGCACACATGTGCACAAAAGGAAGCCAAATGAGAGAGCACAAATTAGAGAGAACACGTAAGCTCAGGGTAGAAAAAAGGTTTACATCTGTGTGGCAATTAAAGGCATTACAGGGGCTTCCCTGGTGGCGCAGTGGTTGAGAATCTGCCTGCCGATGCAGGGGACACGGGTTCGAGCCCTGGTCTGGGAGGATCCCACATGCTGCGGAGCAACTGGGCCCGTGAGCCACAACTGCTGAACCTGCGTGTCTGGAGCCTGTGCTCCGCAGCAAGAGAGGCCGCGATAGTGAGAGGCCCGCACACCACGATGAAGAGTGGCCCCCGCTCGCCGCAACTAGAGAAAGCCCTCGCACAGAAATGAGGACCCAACACAGCCAAAAATAAATTAATTAATTAAAAAAAAAAAAAGATAATTGGTGACCTCTGAAAAAAGAAACAAAACAAAACAAAAGGCATTACAGAGAAACTCAAGTGTTAACTGGTTTAAAAAAAAAAAAGTTAACTGGTTTAAAATGATGAGTGTCAGGAAATCTATTTACATTAACTGAAGATTAATGATAAGCCAACAACCTTGACTGATATTCCGTGTTTCTTAAAGAGCAACTCACACTTGCAAATGCGATGACTCCCGGGTTCTGCAGAGTCTGACAGGTAACTGTAGGAGTTCCTGGTATGAATTACTGTTTGTGAAGAGTACTTAGAAAGGGGCTTATTGTGGGGTACAAAGCCGTACTCCCCTCATCTCTGCGGTGCTGCTTCCAACTGTCTCTCCACAACCACAGCCCTTTGGTCCTTACGTATGTCCTGGTATCCAGGATGGGTGGAGGGAGCTGGAGCAATCAAAGAACATGGCCCAGTGGGGGTGATCCTGTGGGGTTTCTGAAGCACCGACTGCTGCTTAGAAGGCAAATAGCTTTGCCTTGCTTTTCATGATAGAGGGCAGCTTCAACAAGATGGCCTAGGTCCTGGCAGCCCTAGGTCCTCTGCATGCAGAGCAGGTTGTAGGGAAGGTAGCTGCTGCTCCAACCCCCCACTGACCAGGGGCTCCCCTCAACTGCTGAGGGCACCTCTCCTCAGACACCACAGCCCCAGCCCCGGGCCATCCTTCTCCCTCTGTACACCATAAATGAGAACAGCATTGTACATGGGGTTGCTCAGGACCCAGACCCCAGCCCAGCGCTTCTTTGCTCTGAGCTGTTGCAGGGGAATGCCTTCACATTGTTGGCCACCTTCCTCCATCCTTTTCTTACTCCCTTTCTGTCAAGTACCCAGCACGGAAATACAAAGTAAAAACCTATTGCTTAGTTGCTTAAGAAAGATTATTTTCTCTTTGTTTTCCTGAGGAAAAAAATAAGTAAGATCTTTCTAAGATAGCTGTTTCTAGCCCCCTAGTGTTAAGAAACCTTTGAGGGAGCTTGAAAGAATAAGTGGTATTTTGCTGTCTCTAGAGTCTTTTCTTTGTCTACCAAAGTTGAGGGAGAAGGTTAAAAAAATAGCAAAACTTGCAAACTCCATGACATTTAGAGCAAAAACCTATCTGTGCCAGCATATTACCCTGAGAGTCAGGAATCTAAAGTACGAATCAATACCAGTAAACCCTGGCATTCTAAGCAATCATCAGTGACTTGAACTGATGCATCAGACTCTTGGCCAGGGGTACAGCTAAGACAATTGCTATTTAGGTATTTATGAAATATTCATACAACACTTGTTATGTGCCAGGCACTGCTCTAATCACTTTACAAATACCCATTTAATATAATTCTGCTGTGGTAGATATTATTGTTACCATTATTACCTTTATTTTACAGAAGACGAAACTGAGGCACAGAGAGGTGGGGTAATTTGTCCAAGGTCACGGGGTTAGGAGAAGATGATGCCAGAATCCAGACACCAGAATCCGACAGTCTGGCTCCACAGTCTATGCTCTTGACCATCAAGTTATGTTCCTCTACTTGAAAGAGACATCTCAAGGAACATGCTAAATATCCATTCTCCTAAATTTTCTAAGCTTTATTTTTTTTTTAAATGACACCTGCTTTTTTTCTTTTTTTAAAGCAATTATTTCTATAGCACTTGCAAGTTTACAAAATGCTTTTCTATTTGAGCCTCACAGCTGGCCTGGTGGTGGGTAGTGTAGGTTTCATTATCATCAATCTCATGGGACAGATAAAGAAACAGAGGCTCATGAGATTACAGGACTCAAGTTCCCTGGGTAGAGAGTGTTAAAATTGGGAAATTTAAATGAGCCATCTGTTGTCAAGCACTCTACCCTTTCCACTGAACCAGGTTGCTGGTCTCAAGTCAAGTTGCCCGTGAGTGACATCCCAGATTTTACTAGGTTAAGTTCCCTTAGAAAAGCCTTCCTCGAATCACAACTCAGAGTTCCTCCTTTGGCTTCCGGAAGAATCAATGTAAGACACTCATGATCTTAAATTCCGAATATACTCCTGCTCTTTACAAATCAAATTAGGAAAAAATCAGACTATGTATAAGTTGCTTCTGTCCTTCAGAGGGGAACCTTCTCTCAGGAACTATTAGAGGGTGTCCTCACCCAAACAGGGAAATATACCCAGATATAAAGAGTCACAGAATCCAGAAAACAGGATATCCAACCCAACAGAGAGGCAAAGGGAATTCCCAGGGTGGTGGGAAGGAAGAGTTCAGGATTCCAATTGTGCTGCAGGCCTGAAGGACAAGTAGTTCAGACTTGAGGGGATCAGAAGAGTCAAGGAGAGATTTCTCCAAGAAGATGAAACTAATAAAATATCAGATGCTTCTAAACATATTAAGAGGAGATTTAGACAATTAGTGAAGATGTGGGTGTTGAATTAGCGACAACTGAATAGAAAAATAAGCCAGGGGAAAAAACAGATAATTATGAACTCCAGGGAAAACAACAGGTTGGCAGAAAAGGAAAGGTGGGGACTTCCCTGGCGGTCCAGTGGTTAACGCTCTGAGCTTCCAAAGCAGGGGGCGCAGGTTTGATCCCTGGTTGGGCAACTAAGACCCCACATGCCGCACTGCACGGCCAAAAAAAAAAAAAAAGAAAGGAAAGGTGATCAGTTTATTACTATGTGACTCAACTCTAATACTTTTTACACTGAATACCAATCTCATCAAAGTTACATATAATTGTATTGGGACAAGCAAAGGATGGGAAAGGTTCACATGTGACGGGGACAGGGTGGTAGCAGGAGGGAAAGATAACTCCCATAGCAGGGAGTCAGTATCATGCCTGAAGTTGAGAAAATAATTCAAAAAGTGTATTATTTAGAGATATGGGAATAAATGCCACAAGAATAAGCTAGAAGAGATAAAAGGGATTATCTCTGGAGAAGGGAATGGAATAATGATTAGGGGCTGCTTTATTTCACAACGATTTGACTCTTCATATGTAAAAATAAATTTTACACTAATTTTTTTAAGTTTATAATTTAAAAATTTTAAAGGATGGGTACTTTACTTTTGGCAATATGGCAGACTACATTCTCTGAAGGGCCGACAGCTATAAAATGGATACATTTCAACAAAAGTACTTTTAAATGCATTGCTGGGCTCATAAGAACATAAGGACCAATGTAAAACAACAACAACAAAAAATTAATTTCTGATTTATGAGGAGTCAGAAAAATAAGAAAGCTAGGAACCAAATACCTATATCAGAACTGTTATCAGAATACTAGCCTGAGATCACTGCAAAGCTGAGGAGAATAAACAAAGACTCCAGATTAATAATATCCCTGACTCCCAACAGAAGCAAATACAAACTCTCTTTAGAGGAAAATCTTCCTACTCTAGGCCCTTGGGATTCCCAAGAAATAATTCCAATCAGTATGGGTTCATACCATGAGTATGAGTCACTGAACAACAAAAAGCAATTTAGATGCAAAAATACTGAAATTATCAGATTCAGAACGTACCAAACAGATATGAAAAAGAATCAAATGGAAGTTCTAGATATGAAAAATATAATCATTAAAATTGAAAACTCAGAGGATGGGTTAAATAAATTAGACAAAACTGATGGGACAATTAGAAAAGTGTTGATTAGATATGAAGAACTCACCCAGAATGTGGCAGAGAGAGACAAGGAGATAGAAAACATGAAAAGATAGTAAGAGACAAGGAGGATAAAACAAACATTTCCTAATATGTCTACTTGGCATCTCTGAAGGAAAGAACAGAAATGATGGACTAGAAGTGATATCTGAAGTGCTAATAGTAGAAATTTTATAGAACTGATAAAAGACATGAGTACACAAATACACAAAAAAACCACTTACACCAAGCAAAAGGAAAGAAGGGGGAAAAGGAGGTAAGGAGACATACATCAATAACTACTCAATATTTTAGCAAAACTTCAGTACACGAAAGACAAAAGATCTTCAGCACAGCCAAAGAAGAAAAGACAAATAACCTAGTTTTTAAATTTGACAATGGAGTTCTCAATAGCACTAATAGTAACCAGAAGGCAATGGAATAATATCTTCAAAGTTCTGAGAGCAAATATCTGTTGATCTAAATTTGTCTACCCAGGCAAACAATGAAGACATTTCAAATACACAAAAACTATGAGAGTTTACTATCAACAAACCTTCGCTATAGAGAAATTCTGAAGGGTGAACATCAGGAGAAAGAAAGATAACCCCAGAAAGAAGGTCTGAGATACAAGAAGGAATAATGATCAGAGAAAGTGGTAAAATATGTAGCTTAATCTAAATTAACAACTGTACATATAAAATAATCATATAGTAACAATGTAAAATTCATGGGATTAAAAAGAGATTAACTGAAATGTTCGTTAAAAATAATATAAATTGGTGAGGAAGATGATTGAATTTAAAGCTTTCTAAAATTCTTGTTTTGTCCAGGAAGAAGACACAGGTTAATTTTAGGCTCTGTTAAGTATATTTGGTAAAATTTCAGGAGTAACCGATAAAAATTAGAAACATAGCCATAACTTCTAAACTAAGGGAGGAAAAAATGGACTAAGGAAATAAATCAAAAAAGTCAAATAATCTTTAAAAGGCAAGAAAAGTTAGAAAAAGAGGGAATTCCCTGGCAGTCCAGTGGTTAGGACTCTGCACTTTCACTGCCATGGGCCTGGGTTCAATCCCTGGTCGTGCAACTAAGATCACATAAGCTGCGTGGTGTGGCCCCCCCAAAAAAGAAGAGAAACATAGAACAGGTGAGAAAAACGGGTCAAATATAATGGCATATTTAAATCTAAATTTATTAGTAACTATATTAGAAGTGGCTTAATGTTCCAGTTAAAAGACACAGATTGTCTACATGAATATAAAACTTTTAAAACAATAGGAGACATACTTAAATCATAAAGATATGGAAAAGTTGAAACAAAAGGCTGAAAACAATATACTGGGCAAATACTGATCAAAAGAAAGCTGGTGGGGACTTCCCTGGTGGAGCAGTGATTAATAATCTGCCTGCCAATGCTGGGGACACGGGTTCGATCACTGGTACGGGAAGATCCCACATGTTGCGGAGCAACTAAGCCCATGTGCCACAACTACTAAGCCTGCGCTCTAGAGCCTGTGAGACACAATGACTGACCCCACGTGCCACAACTACTGAAGGCCACGTGTCTAGAGCCCGCGCTCTGCAACAAGAGAAGCCACCACAATGAGAAGCCCACACGGCAACCAAGAGTAGCCCCCGCTCGCCGCAACTAGAGAAAGCCCATGCGCAGCAACAAAGACCCAACGCAGCCAAAAAAAAAAGAAAGAAACCTGGTGTGTTCTTATCAGATCACATAAACTTTAAAGAAAAAAGCGGGCTTCCCTGGTGGCGCAGTGGTAAAGAATCCGCCCGCCAATGCAGGGGACACGGGTTCGAGCCCTGGTCCTGGAAGATCTCACATGCCATGGAGCAACTAAGCCCCTGCGCCACAACTACGGAGCCCACGTGTCACAACTACTGAAGCCCGCATGCCTAGAGTCCGTGCTCCACAACAAGAGAAGCCACTACAATGAGAAGCCCACACACTGCAACGAGGAGTAGCCCTCGCTCTCCGCAACTAGAGAAAGCCTGCGTGCAGCAACGAAGACCCAATGCAGCTAAAAATAAATAAATAAATTTATTTAAAAAAAGACTGAAATATAATCAAAACAAAGCAGTGTTGTTAAAAATAATTAAAAAATAAAGAAAAAAGCATTACAGGGGATGAACAGGGTCAGTGCATAATAATAGATAATTCAATATACGAGGAGGATATAATAATTTTAAATTTGTATACACCTAATAACATAGGCTCAAACTATCAGCAGCAAAAATTGACAGAACTACAGGGAGAAACTGGCAAATTCTCCACTGGAGGGTAACTTTCAACTAGGCTCTTAATTATTAATATATCAAGCAGATGAAAATCATTAAAGATTTAGATATTGGAACAATATAATTAACAGGCTTGGTCTAACGGAAAATACATAGAACTCTGCATCTAGTAAACAGACAATATACATTCTTATTAAGTATACATGAAACATTTACAAAAATGGCTCATGTAATAGGCCATAAAGCAGAACTCAATAAGTTTCCAAAAATCAGCATCATTCAGATCACATTCCCTAACCATCATGCAACCAAGCTTGAGGTCAGCAACAAAAGAATAAATTAAAAACCTCATATACACTTAGAGGGCTTCCCTGGTGGCGCAGTGGTTGGGAGTCCGCCTGCCGACGCAGGGGACACGGGTTCGTGCCCCGGTCCGGGAAGATCCCACATGCCGCGGAGCGGCTGGGCCCGTGAGCCATGGCCGCTGAGCCTGCGCGTCCGGAGCCTGTGCTCCGCAACGGGAGAGGCCACAACAGTCAGAGGCCCGTGTACAGCAAAACAAAAAAAATAAAAAAAAACGTAGAACCAAATGATAATAAAAAGTATGCATTCTTACAGACCTATCCTGTTAGATTACAATTTATTTTTTTTGCCTGTCTCTCCACTACACTTTGACTCCTCTGTTGGGGACCATGCAGCCATCTTTGTCCTCCTCCTGCTTGCCATGGTGCCTGGTTGAGTAGGTACTCAATATTTAGTTAAATATTGAGTATTTTAAAATTTACATATTTAAACTTAAATATTAAATAAATTTAAATACTCAACTAAAATAGCAGCTCTGGAACCCTGCCTCTATCTATTTTACTCCTACCTTCTTGGCCTCATCCCGTGTCATGGAGATTTCACCAGAAATCTGTGCATTACTTGGCTTATTTTCACTGTGTCCCAGCCAAGCAGTGGCTTAGACAGCCCTGTATCTCCTCATGCATTTAACAATGAAAAGGAGATGATAGGAGGGTAATGGAGATGTTTTTTTCATCATCCATGTTTGGAAAGGTGAGCTGGTAGCGCCATCCTTGACATGAAGGAGCTGCTTAAACACAAATTGGATTAACAAAACAGGATTAGAGCCTGCTGGAAGGTGTTATATACTTATAAACTGCTCTGTGGAAGCTCCTCTTGTTTTCATTACAAGCCCATACTCCACAGAGTCAGTCAAATGAAATATGGAATTAGTCAATTACTAAAAAAGAAATGAAATATCTAAAATGAAGTGACTAAGTTTTAATAATGCCAAGAAAGTTGAATTAGGCAATAATAGTTTAGTTTAGCAAAACCATAACTAGATCATTTGAAATGACAGTTTTAACACGGTAAGAAATAAACTCACTGAAAATGGTCTCTATTCTATCTCCTCCATCAAGAGGAATAATATTCAAACAAAAATATGATTAAGAGGTGACTTTAAGAAAGGAAAAATAATATGAGCTATGTGAGAAGTTTCAGACTTATCTGGACATTTCAAATGAATTGAAGTCCCATTAAAATCCCAAGACACTGAAAGAATCTGCAAATGTGAACCCGGCACTCCTGTCCGTAATCTTTGAGAAACTACGGAGTATACAAAGGTGACAAAAGATAAAGAGAAGCCAAGGCACTAACTTTCTGAGAAAGGAGGAAAAGGTGAGTTATGTATGGAATATGCCAGCAGGTAAACTTGAGGCTGATTCCTGGCAAAAATTCTAAGAGGTTCAAATCTGCCATTTAATGACCCTGGATCCTGGACAAAACTTTGCTATAAGGAGTAAATGAAATAGTTAAAGCATTTATTATAGCACCTCTTACACAGAAAACTCTCGGTAGATGGTAGCTATTACCATTTTCGTCTCTCTAGCACTTCAAAGCAAAGGTGGTAACAACTAGGTAGTACTGACTAGGGTTCTTCAAGATCAAGTCTCATCTAACTAACCTCATTTTTCTGGCAAGGTGGAGTATGTGGAGAGAGAAGGTATTGCTAGGCCATGTAAATCAGGAAGGTGTCTTCATTTTGAAATGGCATTAAATAAAATCTCTTATACTATTCTTATGAAAAGACTGGATTTTAGGAGAGCTAGGTGACTGAATAACCATATTCACAGAATTGCTTCATGAACTTGACCTCTCCATGCTTGTTTCCTTATCTGTAGAAGGAGTACTACTTACTTGGTTGTTATACAAATTAAAGCCCTTAGAACAGTGCCTGGCATTTAGTCACCATTATATAAATGTTTGTTAAATGAACTCGAACAGAAGTTTCTAGTGGCATGCTTGCACAGCACTTGGCTCCAACCTCTTCAACATTTCTTTTTTTTTTTTTTCTCTTCAACATTTCTATCAGAAACTTGTTAAATTTTTCTAGTGTGCTGGTCAAATTCTCAGATGGTATAAATGTTGGATGATGAAATCAAAATCCAAAAAGACATTGACAGGCTAGGGCTATGAAATGAAATATATGAGAAAAAATTAGGGGAAAAAGTGTTTTATAAGTACTAGCCTGGCTTGCCAGAACTCTCTGTGGACAAGAAAGGGAAATTTGGTTGACTCCAAGTTCAGCATATATAAAACAGTGTGTCTGGCAATTAACGCAGTGGTTAAGAATCCATCTTGCAATGCAGGGGACGCCGGTTCGACCCCTGGTCGGGGAACTAAGATCCCACATGCCATGGGGCAACTAAGCCCACGTGCCACAACTATTGAGCTCGCGTGCCGCAAACTACAGAGCTCGTGCACCACAACTAGAGAGGAGCCCACGCATTGCAATGAAAGATCTCGTGTGCCACAACTACGACCTGACGCAGCCAAATAAATAAATAAATAAAAATAAATAAAGAAATTAATTTAAAAAAAGAGAGAGAGAACTGCAGCGCTCTGACTGTCTGGACATAGATGCCAAGATGGCGGGCACAACTTGCCCATCATAAACTTTTCTCTCCCCTGCCCCTCCTTAGGTTCCTCCTCAGTAGTGGCTCCGGGTTTAAGGATGGGCTTCAGAACACAGATAAACAGGAAATATGAGGTAGGAATGAACCATACTTCGAACTCATCTGGGTAGCAGGAAACATCCTCAGGTGGGAATAGGAAGATAGCCTCAAGGTTTGTGAAGAAATACAGTTAGAAGTTTATCAGGGCACCTAATGGCTCACTGTGCTACAAGCTAAAGTAAATTCCCCTCTAATCATGATTACCACAGGACTTATCTAATCTATTTCCTATAGGAAATCAAGCTACTCCCAGGCATTTTATCAAGCTTATTCCTTGTAATAATCCCTATCCCTGACAAAAGAAGATTTTGTCATCCCACAGTACAGATAAAAAATTGAGGCAAAGAAGTAAAGTGAATTGCCCTGGGTCACACAGAACTAGAATTACAACTTAGTATCTAATCTTAGAGTGCACTACATGAGTTTCGGAAGGGAGCATACTGGAATCATATTATGTCCTTCAAGAAAAGCCCTATTTACCTTAATCTCTGCGAGAAAGAAGATTAATTGCATTTTCCTTGGTGCATGCCAAAGATATTGAGTAGACGCTTTAAATTCCACATGTTTATTCTAATCCTTTCCCAAACACTTGTAAAGCCTTGCTTTGACCATTAGAAAGATGCTGTAAATTAACTTAAAAAAATAAGGCAAATATTTGTTTGCTAGAATCTCTAAGAAAAGCAATTAATCAAGAAAGTTGTATAGGACAACCACGCTATTTCAGGTCACCTAGGAAAAGAAACTATCCAAATAGATACAAATCCAGATGGCCAGCTCCTTCTGTGCCACCAGTCCCACAATCCATTCCCAGGCCAACCTCATTGTCTAGGGACTGGATAGATGAAGGTTGAGGGAAAGCATGTGTTTAATTTTAAAAGTTCCATGCAAACATCAGTTATTGTTAAAATAATTTATGTATTTCACCCAATTATTGAACAAATCTTTGTTCATTATAAAAACCTAGAAAAAGAAGTTAGGCAAATCAAAATGAAACAAAAAGCACCCACTATGCTACCAGCCAGTAAGAACCTTTTGTACCTATTTACAAATTGGGTATTTTCTGCAACTCATTTCTCTGATCAGGCCATGAGAAAATCAGCCAAAAGCTGTAACCTTAAGGTTCTGCGTGTAGTTTCTCTTTAATTAAGGAGGGAAAATGGTGACTCATCCATTGACGTCTATCTTTTCTTTTATTGGCACTTGTCCCAGAAGAGATAAGGCCACTACACAATATACCTGGCAGTAAAAAAAAGAGATAAATTCCTAATTCCATCTTACTGGTCTGAAAAATTTACACCACAATTCTAGGATTAAGTCATTTACTCAAACCAGCAAATATCACAGCCAAAATGGACTGAGTGTCTATCTCTCTCTCTTTTTTTTTTAAGTGTGTATCTCTTTATCTATACACACACATAGTCACATATACTGAAGGCCATGATTTTAAATATATCTTGGCTGGATTCTTCCTGTCTCTTGGAGAAAAGAAACATACATATTCAGAACCCACACAAGGGCTGGTCAAGAACACGTCGATAATCAGAAAAAGGTGAGTACAGTAGACTCTTTCCAAATAGTGAGCAGTGCTACCAGGAGAGCACCAAATTTCAATTCATTTCTTTTTTCCATCATAAGGAAAAATCATGCCATTACCTTTTTGTTCACAGCCACACCATCCTCACAGTCGAGTACTGCACAATCCACATTCAGAGAGGGAATCTTCTTAATCTTCTTTTCATCATTTCCAGGAACATAGAGCACGGCCCTTCGCGGAATGTATTTGTGATTGGGTGAGGAACTGTACCCAAGTCTGGACACATCAGCTGCCAGAGATGCTTTCCTGCAGAAGACATAATTAGAATGAGTCAAGAATAGAATTCACTTACAAATTTTTGAAAAACTTTATTTTAATACAAAATTAAAATAGAAAACATGGATAATTTTTTTAACTTAGAACATAATCACACATAACAACTAGGAAAACAATAATAACAGAAATAATCAAGCAACAGAATGTCATTTTGGCTGAGGTTTAAAAAATATATAATACTGTTTACTGACACAATCTTCTGAGAAAAGAAGGAAGGTGTAGCTATCTCTTCTTGGAAAAACACTTCCAGCATTAGTATGCTGTCCAGATAGCATCCATGGAGAAAAAAGTAAAGAAATTTACATCTAAAAGGTCCTAAAGAACAATACTATCTACAATTATATGAAAGTAAAAAGTAGAAAATGAACAATCTATGTAAACAAAGTCTATGGCTCTCTCCCTGACAATGAATCTTTTTAAGTAGACAAATAAGTGATTCAAGTTCAATTTTAACAACAGACAAGGATGGCTGGCTACTTCTTAAGTCAGCAAAGACCATTATTAGCTCTGTAATTATGGGCAACTTGATTGCTGGAAACTTCAGATTCTTCATCTGTAAAAATAATACTCATGTTGCAGGTTGCTGAGAAAATTAAGTTAAAGGAAATAATGCACATGAAGCGCTCAGCCGGAGCCTGGGGGTTATCAGCTTGAGGTGGTAGGTGGGTGTAGCGGGAATGGCAGCCACTGCTGCTGTTCTTAATGGAGAAACTCTAGCTGTCAGTAGCCCTGCCTGCTCGTAAACTCTGCTCTCTCCCCGCTTCTCCTATTGTACTAAGTTTAGCCTCCTGTGGAAATAAGAGGAGTTGGCCAGAAGCTCCCTTGGCCCACTGCAGCCCTCTCCTCTAAACTGGTCCATAGTTTGGTCCCGTGAAAACCATGTTTTAGCCCATAACACATGGCAAAGGAAGATGAAATCAGCTTTCACAATCAACACCAGTTACATAATTTGAATCACCTGTGCAAAATAAAAGTGCAGAGCCCTTGTTCAAAATTTATAGGGAATTTCAAGATGGCAACAGAAAAACATCACACAAAGCACCAGACCCTTCTAAGCATAGGGCCATCCGTGACTGTGCAGGTCACACATCCATGAAACCAGCCCTGTCCATAACAGATGGAGCTGTACGTCATGAAAATCCCAGTTAAAGAAAGGTGAAAGCCCCAGCAAACTGGATAACACCCTACTGTTCTACTCCCCCGGGGTAAACAGCACCATCCTTTCAAAAATATGCCAGCTGTATTCTTCATGAAAGCTCTTGACATTTAGTAGTTATCCTACGTTAATGCCATCAAATATTTTACACAGTTGTTAACATTTTGCCATGATCAGTGTGTCTTGTGACAATGTATCTCAAGAAAAAATCAGCGTCTTTTTGGTGGCCTATCAATTTTGTTAAGGGCCCCCTCATTCTTTCTTGAAACTAACCTTAATTAAATCTAAAACGTGAGTCGAAGTCTTATTTTTCCATAACATAAGCATTGTGCTATGTGAGATATGGTGACATATAGATGGGTTTTAAAAGTGTACATATATTACAAGACATTTATCTAATATTGATATTAAATATAGTATGGACAGATAATTGAAGAATTCCCAAAGTATCTGTCATCGTTTTATACTGATTAAAAATATCTGATTTATCTTAAAAAAGAGAAAATATAATGATGTAATAGCAACAACCATATTTTACTTATTCGTACTGGAAACCAGAATTTGCAACATATGCATTTCCTTTAAAATCGTAAAAATTCAATTAAAAGAGATGAAATTTTTATTTACCAAGAAATGCTTAAGGCAAAATCACTCCTCATGAGGATTTGCTGTAACTGCACATGTAAAAGCCAAAGAGACCTTCATTTCATGAAAATTCTCATGGAGATTTCCTCCATGAGAAATAGCTTCTGACTGCCAATTTGGATCCAGCCACTGTGATCTCCAAGCCACACCACCTGAATCTCAAAGCCTGAGCCACTCAGACATGGCTGACAGGTCATACCACTGTCACATGCTAAGCACTAGAGCAAATCATTCCTAGGATGTTTATATATGATGTGTAATTTTCTAAAACAGATGATCATTTAAAAAATCTTCTGCCACTCGTAAAGATGTTTCTGGCTTCCCAGATAAAGTCTCCTATAATCACTGAAACATTATTTTCCTCTTATAATCCCCTGCTCAAAAATTGTCAACAGCTCCCCATTATCTACAGGATAGATAGATATCTACCTACATTGAATGTAGGTAATGTAGTCTCAGCTGAGAGCCCTTTTCTCAATTTATATCCCACTATTCCCATGTTGCAACTATCTACCCTGGGAAAATTAGATTATGACTGTCCACATATGCTGTATTGTTTCCATTGTACCTTTGCTTCTGCTCGAAAAGTATTTCCCCTAGGTTTATTTGAAACTTACAGATCTTTCTAGCTTAGTTCAATGTCTACCTAACTGCGGAGTCTTTTTTGACCATTCATCTTTAGACTTTCTCATCTTTAAAAACAGCATTTATCACTGGTAACCAAACCAGAACCAGCAAAGGACTGGCTCTGCCATCATGGCTAAAGTTAATCAAGGGGCACATGCATTCTGGAAAGCCAATGGATGCTACAAATCAAGACACTTAAAAAAGTTTCCTGCTTTTTGACCCAGTAATTTCAAGTAATTTGACCCCATTCCTTTTGGGAACTGCTATAGATTAAATGTGTACTCCCCAAAATTCATATGTTGAAACATAATCCCCAGTATGATGGTATTTGGAGGTGGGGCATCTGGGAGGTGACTAAGTCACGAGGGCAGAACCTAGGAGAATAATGCCCTTATAAAAGAGACACCAGAGGGCTTCCCTGGTGGAGCAGTGGTTGGGAGTCCTCCTGCCAACGCAGGGGACGTGGGTTCGTGCCCCAGTCCGGGAAGATCCCACATGCTGAGGAGTGGCTGGGCCCGTGAGCCATGGCTGCTGAGCCTGCGCTCCGCAACGGGAGAGGCCGCAACAGTGAGAGGCCCACGTATCGCAAAAAAAATTTAAAAAAGAGACACTAGAGAGCTCCCTAGCCCCTTCTGCCATGGGAGGACTCAGTGAAAAGGCTGACATTTATGAACCAGGAAGTACATTATTATCAGACACTGAATCTTCCAGAGCATTGATCTTGGACTCCCCGGCCTCCAGAACTGTGAGAAATAAATTTCTGTTGTTTATAAGCCACCCAGTCTATGCTATTCTGTTACAGTAGCAGCCCAAATGGATTAAGACAGGAATCTATCTTAAGAAAATGAACAGGAATAAAACTACATATATATAATATTAAGAACTGAAAACAACCTTTAGGTCCAACAGTAGGATAAATTACAGTACCTACATTCAATGGAATATTATGCCATCATTAAAAATTGTGTTTATAAAAATATTTAATGTGAAGTGAAGATTGTTATTTTTAAACAGAGGATATAACATTACATATGCAATAACATCTCAACTTTATAAAAAATACAAAGAAAAATATCTGGAAGGAAATACATCAAAATGTGATTAGGGATGCCTCTGAATTTTAGAATTTGGGATTAAGACTTTTCTGCTTCCAGGGACTTCCCTGGTGCAGCAGTGGTTAAGAATCTGCCTGCCAACGCAGGGGACACAGGCTTGAGCCCTGGTCTGGGAAGATCCCACATGCTGCGGAGCAACTAAGCCCATGCACCACAACTACTGAGACTGCGCTCTAGAGCCCACAAGCCACAACTACTGAAGCCCACGTGCCTAGAGCCTGTGCTCTGCAACAAGAGAAGCTACCGCATTGAGAAGCCCATGCACAGCAACAAAGACCCAACGCAGCCAAAAATAAATAAACAAATAAAAGATTTTTCTGCTTCTGCACAGTTTTTTCCTATTTTGCACATTTACCAGAAGAAGCATCACTCTTTTTAAAAAAATCCTTTTATAACAGGCTTAAAACAAACCAATAAAATCACTTGAAAGGTCTCAAGTGGCAGCATAATATGGTGGAGAGAATAAGAACCACCTATATGAAATTGCTGATATCTAACCATTTTGGCCTACAAAAATGCTAATTTTATGTGGTTCATGCCAATATTGTGACTGGCAGTCAGAAGATGGGGTGAGAAGCAAGCAAGAAATGTCAACTTCCTCTTAGGTGAGAAGCAACATAATAGCTGTCTCATACAGGGGAGAGCTCACCACAGGCAGTAAAGCAGTATGTACGTCCATAGCTACTATGATCATCTGACACCTGTCACCCACATGCGATGCTGGTCCGTGTAGACAAGCATCAGGAATCTTGTTGGACACAAGTGCCCTCAACTAGATCACAAGCAACCGAGGGAGGGGAAGTCTTACGTCTCCCCCACGTTGCTTACCACAGGGTCTTGCAGACAAGAGCACAGAATTCCTGTTACCTCGTTACCCAACCAACGCCAGCTGTCCAGAAGTGGGTATGTAAGACTGATCTGCAACCACACTATCCTTATACTTCTTGGGCAAGAGTCAAGTTTTAGTGGTGATTACAGGTAGGAGGTCATTTTTATTCCCTCTCTCCTTTGCCATCCTGGAAGCTTTAACCCAACCCATGGCCTGTTGCTTCTCCTTTGTTTATCTCCTCCTTCCTGTAAATACAGATGACGTCCTAGTTTGGGGCCTCGTTCACCTTTACTGAGATGACTGTGGAAACCTCTTATTTATCCTCACTGCCTCCACTTTGTTCTCTTGTTCATACATTCAGTGAGTACTGAGGAAGCATGCACTGGGTGACCTGCGCAGGGTCTCCACTAGCACACCTGGCAGGTCCCTTTGTGCAAATTAGAAAAAGGTGTCCCCTCGAGCCTGCCAGCAGGTGGAAGGGCAAAGAGGTGCCGCCTGCTCCTGAGGCGGCAACTTTGATGCGTAGAGGAGAGCTGAAGCTCAGCCCCACGCGTGGCTTCTGTAGGCACCCTGATCAGGGCACACCCCGTACAACCAACCGCATGAGATTGCACTGACCGGCACTGTGCTGAGCACTGCAGGGAGGCGGCCCAAAAGATACAGGTCAAGTCCAGAAGGTCCAGGGAGGAACACCCAGAGGATGGCCTGCAAGCAGCTCAGGAAGGCTAAAGGTCTGTACAGAATGAAGCTTCAGGGAGAAAGATCAAAGGCAGCAAGACTGTTTGGAATAATAAGGAGGAGAAAGGTGTAGAGGGGGTTTGGGCTTCAGGTCCTGTTGCAGACTCTGAGGTCCCAGAGGGGGCTGTCACTGGGCAGATGGCAGGAGCCCGTCGTGGCTTCCCCAAACCTCCCTCCTCCCGTACTGCTGGCGTGTCCTCTCCTTCCCCCATCTCCGGCTGTTTCAAAATCTGTTCCCTACTTGAGTTGTGTTCAGCACTGACTACTGCGTATGAATACAATTGCAGTAGGTGCAAGATCTAACTTATTTTATTTTATCTTACATATTTGGAGTTAGGGCCTCTTGATAGTCAACATGTAAATATATTCAAACAATATGCAAAACAGGGGCGTAAGATGAGTTGAAAAAAATCTGGTAGCCTTATGGTGAGTTCTCTCTACAGAGGGAATTTTTTTAGATAAGACATCCCTTGGCAGGTCCAGGGGTTCTTCTGGCTGGAGGGGGGTCCCTACTGGCCTTGTTTGGGTCTTCTCTCTTTCCTCCTCCACCTGATACCATTTATTAACCATTTATACCACAAGAGGCAGAGCTAGTCCCTAATACTGCTGGGGTTCTCCACCTGGGATTCAATATCACCACCACCTGGGGAGCTTTAAAAACTTGTCAATTCTGGACCCCACCCAGCGCAATCAAATTAAATTCACTGGCAATAGAGCCCAGGCTCAGTATATAATTTTTTTTCTTTTTTTTAGCTCTCTAGGTTCTTGCCACTTAAGTGAGGTGTTGCTATAGACCAGCTATGCTGGTCTCTTATCTGTTCTCATGTGAGACTCTCCCATGTCTCATGGGAGCAACTACCATCACCATGTGGGAAGTTGTTAGAAATGCAGAGTCTAAGGCTCCCACTGAATCAGAAGCTGCATATTAACAAATCTCCAGGGGACGCTTATCTCATGAAAGTTTGAGAATGCTGTTCTAGGCTGACTCAAACTCCGGGGCATAGTGGAATCACCTGGGGAGCTTTCAAATATGCTGACGCTAAAGCTCAGTCACAGAAATTCTGAAGTCATTGGCCTGGGGCAAGGCTGAGGCTCTGGAACTTAAAAGCCCCCTAGGTGATTCAGATGTATAGCCAAGTTGAAGGACCACTGTACTAGATGATCCCAATGTGTAGCCATTGCCCTAATGCAGGAAATTTTGCTCCAACGAAAACTTCTCTTAAGTGAGTCATATGTTACTATTATATATAAGTAGATGATACGAAAGTAATAATAAAGTCGTAACTAAAAATGCAGCAAACTTGGGGAAAAAATCCATGTTTAAGGAAAAGTCTTTCTGATAAAAAAATGACAAACTGCTAACAATATTTGACATAGCAGCAATAATTAAGCTAATGTCCATCTGAGGATCTGCCATTTGACATGTGACTTCTCACCCAAGCTAGTGGTTTCTTTACTTAGCTGATAGCTAGTACAGAGGTCTCTACTTTGGCTGCACATTACAATCACCTGGAGAACTTAGAAAAAGAAAAAAACCTCAGGCCACACTCCAGCCCAATTAAATCAGAGCCTTGTGGTGAGTCGCAGGCAACAGTGTTTCTTTAAAGCTTCAAGGGAGACTCCAAGGTGCAGCCAAGGATGAGAACCTCAGCACCATGGTTTCAAAGTACCACCAAAGTGTCTTACTGGTCCTAGAAAGGATCTGGGATTGCTGGACTTTAAAAGTTGCCAGCACGTAATCCTACCATATTTAGGCAGGGGAGCTGGGTACCAATTATGCAACTTCCCACTAATGAAGTGACTGGGAACGATAACTTTGAGAGGAATGGCAGTTTTCCTTGCTTGGAAACCATGATGCTGTACATGCCCACCCACTGAATCAGTAGCCATCATGGCAGGGTTTGGAAGTGGGGGGCCGGGGAGAGGGTGATCACCAAGAAGTCCTTGCTGAGCCTGCAGTTCAAACTAGATTCTTAGATCAAGTCCATAGTGAATAGAAGGAAGTCTGCTAATTTCCAACTGCTTGAGGGTCCAAACCTCAAGCTCCCAGGAGGCAGAGTGAGCAAGGACAGGGCATGTGAAATAAAGGAAGTCCCTGCCAGTAGCAGGGACTAGGCTCGTCAGATGCTGAGAGAAGCTTGTGGGGGGAAAGCATGAGTGATGAAACTGGGGAATATTCTGCCTGGCTCCCACTCTTTAGGAACTTTCTATTTGTCTTTTGCAGTGAGGGATATATTGGGTTAGCCAAAAAGTTAGTTCAGGTTTTTCGTAAGATGTTATGGAGAAACCCAAACAAACTTTTTGGCCAACCCAATAGCTCCAGGGCTAGAAAATGCTCTACCCTTCCCCAACTTAGTTTCTCATGACCAGTGAGCCCTGAGGTAACAAAATAGTTGCATTAGAGGAGTTTTGCTGAAGCCAGTACTGGTGCCTCAGATTCGGGTATTACACTGCTGAATCTTACCCATTTATGTATTTTCCAAAAAGTCACATTTCCCCTTAGGTGGAGCCAGTGTAACTTAAATTTACAGCTTTCACAAAAACCACATGATCATCTCAGTAGATGTAGAAAAAAGCATTTGACAAAATCTTTTATGATTAAAACAGTCAACAAACTAGATTTGAAGGGGAACCACCAAATCCTGAGAAAGGACTAAATTGAAGGCAGTACAAACAGAATCCCAATTTAACAAATATCAATCCATCTAGCCTCTCGTTGGCTGAGAACTCTCCAGTGCTCCAGTAAAGTGTCCAACCTCATGCTGTTTTGCTTTTGAAGTTCTAATGAATTCATATTCCAGGAAAAGCCCTGTATATCAGACACTTTTACAAATGCTGACCCAACTCACGGTTGGCTTACTTAACAAATCTACTTTTGTTTAGGTGAAATGTGTTTATATAGTAATTGGAGTTTTAAAAATAGCAATTGGGTTTTTTTTTTTGCGTTACACGGGCCTCTCACCGTTGTGGTCTCTCCCGTTGCGGAGCACAGGCTCCGGACGCGCAGGCTCAGCGGCCCTGGCTCACAGGCCCAGCCGCTCCGCGGCATGTGGGATCTTCCCGGACTGGGGCACGAACCCATGTCCCCTGCATCGGCAGGTGGACTCTCAACCACTATGCCACCAGGGAAGCCCAGCAATTGGGTTTTAACATTAACTCATATTTAGTTCTTGTTAGAAAATCTGACAGGCTTTTCAAAATACATTGGTGAGGGACTTCCATGGTGGCACAGTGGTTAAGAATCCACCTGCCAATGCAGGGGACACGGGTTCGATCCCTGGTCCGGGAAGACCCCACATGCCGTGGAGCAACTAAGCCCGTGCGCCACAACTACTGAGCCTGAGCTCTAGAGCCCGCAAGCCACAACTACTGCGCCCACGTGCCACAACTATTGAAGCCCACACGCCTAGAGCCCGTGCTCCGCAACAAGAGAAGCCACCGCAGTGAGAAGCCCGCGCACCGCGACAAAGAGTAGCCCCCGCTCGCTGCAACTAGAGAAAGCCCGTGCGCAGCAACAAAGATCCAATGCAGCCAAAAATAAATAAAATTTTAAAAATATATACATTGGTAAGTTGGGGAAGGGAGGATTTTATGTCAGCACACACAGGTCAGGAACCAGGGCGTGTTGGCTAGATGCTGCTTTCAACCCCAGATCTGATTCTAGTTTTCACTAGGTAACAAGTGATCACTAGGGGGTCAGATCCTTGGGAAAAGCACAAAGATAAACGAAGTCCCTGCAATTCTCAGGCGGTGACCACTCAGCCCTTGTCAGGTGGCTGAGGCACTGAGGGGCCAGAGTCCGTGCAGAGGTGGGTAGAACATGACCACATGGAGTGGGGAGCACAGGGGGCTTGGGCTATGGATCGGCCACTGAAGACCAAGTGCTTCCCGTGTCCTGGGAACCACCATGTGGGGTCACACAGCCGCCTCCCTAGGAAGCAAGGGCTACAGGAACTTGGCATTAGGAGAACTTCTGTCATATTCAGTGAGAGGGAACCTAGCCCTGTTCTCAGGGGGCTGAAGTGGATTCTCCTCCGGGTCTCCCTCTCCTCCCACCTTAAGTAAGAGGTACCCTTTCCCAGGGCCTCACAGCACCAGGCACTGAGGACCTGCACCACCTCTGGTGAGGCAGCCAGCAGGCACCAGCAGGGGCTGGAGTTAGACCTGCTCTCCTAAGCCTGAGGTCAGGTTCGCAGGGGCGAGGGCTGGGCACCTGCATGGCCAATGCAGCACGCTCCAGCTCCCTCCCAGGCCCCTATGGATCCCCCCGTGGGAGGATGCCTGGGTTTGCTTATCAGGATCCTGCTGCCTGGCCTGGCTCTTGTGGTGGTCAGCATCACACTGGCTGCTACAGCACCTGGGAGCACTCCCACTGCTTAAAAACTTCTGCTCCTCAGCCATAAACCCCAAGTAGCCAACATACAAGTCTGAGTTTGCCACACACCCCCGGTGATTCAATGCTGTCCATGCCCTGTGGGGGCAGATGCTCAGCTGGGCTGGTTCCCCTGCCCTCAAGCTACCTGCCCAGATTCTACTCCTCTCCTCTGGCCCAGGCAGCTGAGGCTCCAGAGGGCCCCAGTGCAGGGTTCCACCCAAGTTACAACCAATGCAGATAGACAAGAAGCTTTCCAGAGAGCCCAGGCAAACATCCAAATCCAGGGCTTGGGAAGGCAGGTAGGACTGAGGGTGGAGGCCTCAGCTGATCTCTCTTCACAAGCAGCAGAGCTCTCTGAAGCCAAGGCCAGGTGGTATATGCTGTACAAAGTCCAGGGACCCTAACTGAGGACTCCACATCTTAGCCTTGACGCTGATACTTGGCTCTGAGATGCTCTTGCCTCACCCGTGGATGACCCTCAGCCAGCACCATATGCTGGAGGGCTCAAATGGAAACAGGGAAGGCCAAGGAACTTCCAAGTTGTTCCACTTGTCACATTCACGCTATCACTCCATAAACAAAAATGTACTGGGCCTAATACTTTTTTTGAATTATCTAAATGGCAGTCCAGACTTAACCAAGTGCAGAAAAGAACTTGATTCAGGGGCTTCCCTGGTGGCGCAGTGGTTGAGAGTCCGCCTGCCGATGCGGGGGACACGGGTTCATGCCCCGGTCCGGGAAGATCCCACATGCCGCGGAGCGGCTGGGCCTGTGAGCCAGGGCCGCTGAGCCTGCGCGTCCGGAGCCTGTGCTCCGCAATGGGAGAGGCCACCACAGTGAGAGGCCCGCGTACTGCAAAAAAAAAAAAAAAAAAAAAGAATTTGATTCAGGACTTTTCATAATGTCACTCTTAAATTCAAAACTGATTTGAAAAGCAATTGTTAACTACAATAATGATTTAGGCAGCACAATTAATTCTAAATCATTTTAGTACATAATACCATGATGATTAATTTTACGTGCCAACTTGACCAGGCCACAAGGTGCCCAGATATTTGGTAAAACATTATTCTAGGTGTGTCTGTGAAGATACATCTGGATGAGATTAACATATGAATCAGCAGACTGAGTAAAGGAGACTGCCTTCCCTAACGTGGGTGGGCCTCATCCAATCAGTGGAAGATACCAAGTAGGCCAATACTCCCCTGAGTAAAAAAGGAACTCCTCCTGCCTGATAGCCTTCCAGATTTTCCCGCCTTGAGACTTGAACTGAAACATTGGTTCTTCCTGGTTCTCAAGCTTGCCAGCCTTTGGACTGGAACTTACACCAATGGCTCTCCTGGGTCCCCAGCTTCCTGAGTGCAGCTCTCGGGACTTGTCGGCCTCCATAATCATGTGGGTCTTATTGTCCTTATACTACATCTCTTATACATATCTCACACACACGCACACACACACACACGCAGACATACCTTATTGGTTCTGTTTCTCTGGAGAACCCTGATGAAGACAATGCCTATACATTACTTACTAGATAGTTAACACATATCAGTGCCTAGATGCGTGCTCTCCACACACCTCTGCACTGCATCTCCCCATCCTGACCCAACACGGGTGTATGTGTAGCTCTCAGCACCATGCTGCCCAGCACATACAGGGACTGGACCCGAGAGAGGAATGAAGGAAAGGATGGACTCAGGGCTAGATGGGCGGTGGGCTGGCAAGCGTTTAAGGAGAGAGGGCCACATGTGTCCATTAGCCTGTGTCCTCAGAGGGCTAAAAGGGAGAGTGGGCGTGATCATGGTTACGCTCTTCACAGACCTCCCCAGACTGTCTTCACAAAGGGTTGTACTAACTTATTTTGCCACCAGCGGGGCACGAAGGTGCCTAGTTGGCCATGTGCTTATGCACAGCCCTTTGCACTCTTTACACCAGGGTTTTGGACATTCCAGGAAAAGAGGCATGATATAGTGAGTGAAGGTGGCCATGGAAAGGGGCTGGAGATCCGAAACGCTGGGTGAAGGTTTATAACGGCCTTATTTGAGCAATGATGAAACAATCTATGGATCGTGTTAAACCTTCAAGATCAGTATTTCCCACCTTGAGCTGATCTGTATTCTATCATTTTACACCTCTGCTGGTTAAATATTTTTTTTTACTGTGGTAAAATACACGTAACATAAAATTTACCATTTTAACCATTGTTAAGCATACGATTCAGTGGCATTAAATACATCCCCACTGTTGTGTAACCATCACCACCATCCATCCACAGAACTTTTCATCAACCTGCCCATTCCCTCTCCACCCAGCCCCTGGAAACCACTATTCTATTGTATTTTCTGTCCCTATGAATTTGAATGCCCTGGGTGCCTCATGTAAGTGAGATCTTACGGTATTTGTCCTTTTGTGACTGGCTTATTTCACTTAGCATAATGTCCACAAGGTTCATCCATCTTGTAGCATATGTGAGATTCTCCTTCCTTTTTAAAGGTTGAATAATACTCCATTACATGTACGTACCACATTTTGTTTACCAATTCATCCACTGATGGATACGGATTATTTCTACCTTTTGACTATTGTGAATGATGCTGCTATGAAAAAATATCTCTTCAAAACCCTGCTTTCAATTCTTTTGGGTATATCCCAGAAGTGGAACAGCTGGATCATATGGTTTTTTGAGGGAAAACCATACTTCTTTCTATAGTGGCTGTATCACTTTACATTTCCACTCAAACATTATTTTAAAATATTTTCTGCTGCATTCAAGTGCAGTTACCACTAAAGGGGTGTTTTTGAACCAAAAAAAAAAAAAAAATCATCTTTTACGTGCCCTTGCCCTTTAGAAACTGCCTCCACAAATTCTAATAAATTTTGCTAAATTCCCAATTGTTTATAAACATAAATAATAAGAAAACAAATCATTCTGAAATAATACATCAATAAATTGCTATTTAGGACGCCACACAGAAATGATATGGCCCTTTTGTTTGTTTGTTTTTCCTGGGGCTACCTCTACTGTGCCCATGGCAGCTCCAAGAGGAGGTTAGCACTGTGGAGCAAGGAAGTAGGGAAAGATGGGGGACAGGAGTTAGGGCGGGCCCTGTGTGCGGATGTAGGGCTCCTGTGTCCCTCTGGGATCTGAGTCTAGACGGCTCAGGCAGAGTCTGGCGAGTGCCTCAGTGGAAGCGGCACTTTCTGGCTGGCTTGAGGTTGACGTGTGTGGCCTTCATTTCCCCAGCCTCAGGGTCTCGCACATCTTTGAATCGCTCCACTTTGGTGCTCAATACCTGGTTGTTGATGTACTGGATCAGCTTCTTGGGAGCCTCCTTAGGAGCCATAGGCCGGTGAATCTTCTGATCCTCTGCGCTATCCACCATCATGTACTTCTGCAGGATGAAGGACTTCAGCTCATCCTTTTGGGGGCCTCTGAGGCGCCTGGGCAGGTCCTGGTTGGGGCCATGCCAGGCTGGAGGCCTCTCCTCCTTCCCCTCTACCAGCATCTGCACAGCTTCTTCCGAGTCCCCTCGAGCTCTGGCCAACACCCACTGGGCCTGCTCCACCGAACAGGTAAGGAACACCTCCAGAAGTACGTCCACCCCTGGCAGAAGCTCCTCCTCAGCGCCGGATGCCTCATCTTGGGTGTCCCTAGCAGCAGTCGGAGAAGACATCGTCTCTTCTTTGAACTGCTGCAGAGGCTCTGGGGAGATAGATACCTGACCTTGGACCTCAGAGTCCTGTGGTTGCAGGTTCTCTTTGTTCCTGGCACCACTCAACTGCCCTGAGAGCTTCTGCATCATTTCCCCTATTGTACCCCTTGGGATGTGGGCGAAGCCAGGCACATAGGCCTCCATCATCTCAGTGAAGGTCTCCATGTCGAAATTCTCCTCCGATGGGCCTGAGGGGCCCAGGTCCTCAAGGACCCCGAGCACATAGAAGATGATCTCATCCAAGCCGCTGAGGTCAGCCTCTGGGAGGTGCGTCTGAACAAAGGTAAGGACGGCTGCACTGACAACCCTCTCCGGCTCCATGCTCTCTCCCCTTCTGCTCCGTCGGGCGCCGCCGGCAAGTCGTCCCACACGGTGCAGCTCTCATCCCACAGCCCCACCAATGAGCGATATGGCCCCTTAAAAGTTCTTTTAAAGCAATTTTGACTCTAAGAGCTGATAAAGGTTGAAAATAAAAATTTCTCACAGAAGATTATGCACAAATCTTGATTCTTAAAGGACTCCTCTAGTTGGGGCTGTATCTTCAATCCTCTGAGGGAGTTGGAGGAGTGTAACTGCACTCTGTCACTGCCTACTCTCTATGCTGGGAATAGAAATATTGGGAAAAATTGAGTTCTCTGTTGTAAGGCCCATGGTCTGACCTTGTATGACAATTCTGATGCTCATAGAAGAATCTGTGGGACTAGAATAAAGAACCCATTCATCGATCCTTTCCTATACACCCCCCAAGTGACAGTAAAATTCACCTACAAATTCCAGCCACGCTTACGACTATTGATAACTAGGTATTTACACCAGCATCTGTAATAATTGAGGCCTACGTATGTTCTCAGTTTGCTAAGTTCCCAACTGCCCAGAGAGATTCCTTCCCTATTTTGAAGAACTGTGTTTCAGTTACTATGGCAACAGGGCAAGGAGAAGTGGGGAGCTTTCCATGGGCACAAGAGCAAAAGAACAGCTATTTGTCCTCTCACTGGCAGAACAGGGCCATTCGTGAGATTAGCATGTGGTGCAAACACAAACAAGCATGCAGCCCGCTTCAGAAAAGCCAAGACATTTTCAGGGCAAACTCTCTCACAAAGCAATTATATCACACCTTAATCAAGTGCTCCATTTTGTAATGAAAGGAAGAGATACTCTTTTGTGTCCAAAGCAGACACACACAGGATAGCAGTTTGTGGTCCGCTGTGGATTCACTTCAAAGGAAGGAGTCAGGAGGGCACAGGATGGGGAAGACCCATGGGCTGTGGGCCGGCCTTTCGGCCATCGTGGTGCCATTGAGAAGGAGGGATGCTGGTGAGGGACTTCCCTCCTGGCCTACACTTGCCATGGAAACCCCAGGAAAAGAGGTGAGTGTCAAATAAGGGACAGATTTATCAGAAATAAAGAAAAAAGCAGAACCCTTATTTTTGCTCACTTTGGTAAAATTTGTGTAATGCTGTTTCAGTGCAGATCTCTTCCTCCTCAGGCCATCAGAATACCAAAGGGCAAAAACAAGTGACCCAGTAATGGAACTCTTTTTTTCATACAGAATGAGAAATCAAACAAACATCCATATCAAAAATTACTCATTATCCGAAGTGAAATAAGCCAGACACACAAGGACTAATACTGTACGATTCCACTTCTGTGAGGTACGTAGAGTAGTCAATTCGTAGAGACAGGAAGTATTATAGAATGGTGAGGGGGAAGGGGGAGGGGAATTACCGTTTAGTGGGTACAGAGTTTCAGTTCGGGAAGATGAAAAAGTTCTGGAAATGGATGGTGGTGATGATTGCACAACAGTGAGAATGTACTTAATGCCATTGAACAATAAGCTTTAAATAGTTAAAATAGTAGATTGTATGTTATGTATATTTTACCACAGTGAAAAAAAATTTAAAGTTAACAAATCTCTTTCCCTTGTTATATCCATGCTATTGTTTCATAAACACAAATGTACTGATGAAATTCAGTACGGATCATGCATTCAATAAATACCGAGTCCACCACGAGCTGGCCCTTAGGCCAAGGGTTGAGCAAACATGGACAAGAAGCCATGTGTCCAGCAGACCCTCGCTGGTCACTGAATCCACTTCTTTGGCCACAGAACTGTAGTTCTCCAGATAGGTGCATGGGTGGGGTAAGCCCCAAGAACAGGGAAAACCCTGTACAACTGGGTGACCATTAATGGGTCCCGAAGAAGAGAGCAAGTTTTCCATGAAAACAGAGATCCACGTTTATATCTCGAACGGATTAGTCCTCATAAATTAATGTGGCCACAGCGCCACTCTGCCCCGTGGCACTTGGGTGCTCGGTAGCACTTCTAAGGGCAACGCTGCCATTTTTCAGAAAGGCAAATGAAGAGGAGTTTGATACAAGCCAGCCCAGCAGATGATAAGGAGGAAGACAGGGGCAGGGGTGAGGGTGTTTGAGAGGAGGTGAGGGAGAGGAAGAGAATGAGGAAAGAAAGGGAGGGAGGAGAAAGGATGGGTCCTGAAGGAAAGTAGGCGGATAAGAAAGTGGGCGGGAGGGAAGGAAGGCGGAGGTGAGGGCCAAGAGGGAGAGTGGGGGATGGGATGAGAGGAGAGGAGCTTTGTTTTGCTGCAAAGCTCCTTGATTCCGGTTGAAGAGGGGATGACAATAGAGCATGTGCCTGCTAGTGGGCATTCACCATAATCCCACTTCCTTGCTCTACTTTTGGTGAGAAGAGGAGGAGCAGAGGTTTTATCTGAATGGAAAACTGGAGGGATTTTATTCCCCCCGCCCCACCCCCGGAGTGACACTGAGGTCAAGAGGGAAACCTGCACTCCTTCACTGAACACGTTTAAGAACACAATGTGATTAGCATCTCTTCTGTTTCTGGGCTGCTTCAACCTGGGGCTCCTGGAAACACAAAGAAGTCTAAGGATGTTGTTTATCAATAGTTAACTGAGTTAATGTCACTGAGAACTGCAGGAATGATGCTCAGGACCCTCTACCCATAGTGATTTTTTTTAAAATTAATTAATTAATTTTTGGCTGTGTTGGGTCTTCGTTGCTGGGCATGGGCTTTCTCTAGTTGCGGCGAGCGGGGGCTACTCTTTGTTGCAGTGCGCGGGCTTCTCATTGCGGTGGCTTCTCTTGTTGCAGAGCACAGGCTCTCTAGGCGTGCTGGCTTCCGTAGTTGTGGCACACGAGCTCAGCAGTTGTGACTCGCGGGCTCTACAGTGCATGCTCACGAGTTGTGGCGCACGGGCTTAGTTGCTCCACAGCATGTGGGATTTTCCCGCACCAGGGCTCAAACCTATGTCCCCTGCGTTGCCAGGCGGATTCTTTATTTTATATTTCTTTATTTTATTTTTGGCTGTGTTGGGTCTTTGCCGCTGGGTGCAGGCTTTCTTTAGTTGTGCAAGCAGGGGCCACCCCTTGTTGAGATATGCTGGCTTCTCATTGTGGTGGCCTCTCTTGTTGCAGAGCACGGGCTCTAGGCGCGTGGGCTCAGTAGTTCTGGCTCACGGGCTCTAGAGTGCAGGCTCAGTAGTTGCGCACGGACTTAGCTGCTCTGCGGCATGTGGGATCTTCCCAGACCAGGGATCAAACCTGTGTCCCCGGCACTGGCAAGCAGTGTCTCAATCACTGTGCCACCAGGGAAGTCCCCATAGCAATTTGATAGATGCATTTCCCAGTGTTGGGAATGATGAGAGGATGCACCTGTCAAGTGCAGAACGTGGGAGCTTTTGGTAAATTGTAATTAAAACCTAAAGGACATGCCAGTCGACTTCTCTTAGCCTCTGTAGAGACGATTTGGGGTTTTGGATGGTGAAATTCTGAGTGCAAGGAACCAACAGCTTACTTGTTCCACTCCTGGCCATAACTGAGCACCCAGAGCAGAGCCTTATGTTTGGATTGTTCACTGCTGGCATTCCTGCCTAAGAAGATCTGATTCTAAAATGAGTTGCATAAAAGACAATATTTAGTAGTTAATGTATTAAAACAGCCAATGGAGAATATAGGAAATATTATCACCATAGGCCCACCAGAAAATTTCACACAAAAAAAGACCATTCACAAAAGTTCTCCATTTAGAGATTCCATTAGTACTCGGTTATCTTAGCTCAAAAATAATAAATTTAAAGCTGAGATGGCCAATTCCTGGCTTGGGCAGAACTTTAGAGGTAATTGAGCAAATGTGAACTACAAAGATCAATTTCTCAACTTTTTTTTAAAGGTCACGAAAGAAGACTGTCAACCTGACAGATGTAACCATGGATTCTTTTACAGAATCCTTCAAAAGCTCAAAGGCTGCTAAATGTGTCAAATTATGCATCTCCCCCATGACCGGGTTCTTTGATATGAAAGTAATCATGGGAGAATTTTTTTTTCCTCCAGAAAAATGGATCTGCAATTTTGAGAAAACAGTTCTCTTCACATCTTATTTATTTTATTTTTTTGGTAGCTGTCATGAAAATCATCTAGGTTAACGGAATCTTTTTCTCCCTAGATTCTCTCAAAAATTCCTTTCAAGTGTCAATCGCAATGAAATGAGGCCAAAATGTTACACAGCTTAGAATTTTGATATTTTGTTAGCTATAGTCCTTTGATTACCCTGATATGTAGATTTGGGGAAATTTTAATACTGATCTCTCTCTAGTGCTGAATAAGTTTTAGAAAAAACACAGTCTAATTGCCAGACCCATACCACACACACGAAAGCTGTGAATACAAGCTGTGATCACGAATCACGTGTATGTGGCTTTGACTGTGTGGGACCCACAATAAGATTAAGATTGTTTTTTTCCTTCTTAATTATTCAGAGCTAAGTGTGATGAAAATTAAAACTAAACATATGGATGTGATCATGAAGGCTTTCTCTAACACAGTTTTTTTTTAAAGTATGTTTAATGTGCTACAGGCACTAACTCCTTTAAATATTTAAGGCAAGACTTCCTAGAACTTCTAATTTTAGGGGAGCTTAAGATTTTTTTCTTATTCAATGCCACACTTAGCAATGCACCAGCCAAAGTGCAAAACAGCCTCTTTTTCCTTTATATTTAGTTCTAAAAGAACCACTCTTACTGAATATGTATTGTTACTTAGTTTTCTGTGGAATGAACTGGTCAGACTCAGAGAGTAACACTTTTATTGTAAATACACAGGGAATAAAATGAAAAATTAAGAGGGGAATCCTTTCCACAAGCTGTATGTCCATGACAATCTACGTTATGGTTTATTTTTGACTTGATTCAGGGTTTTCTATGATAATGGAAAGAGAGATGGAATAGGTTATCCAGAGAACACGATAACCAGACAATTTTTTGCATGTGTCTTTGTAATGTATTAACTAATTTTAAAAGCTAATTTAATCTTATTTCTATCTGGAGTAACACCGATATTTGTCTTCCTTTGGTATGTGCAACTGATATGCTAAGAAATAGGTGGCTCAGAAGTCTGTTGGGTGAAAAGGACAGACCACTTGAGACTGAAAAGCTGCTGTAGGTTATCATGGTACCATATGGACAATCTCCAAATGGTCCTTCCTCTGACGCTGGTTTCAGAAATGCAAACAGGGGACAGAGGAACTCTGAGCTACAAGTTAGGAGGCCTGAAACATCCATCCGTAGATAGTCTGACGTTGGATTTCAGCTTCTGCCTGCCTGGCACATTTCCCTGGCACCCTGGTTCCATGCTTCCGTCTCACAGGTCCTTTCTTTCCATTCCCATTTGCGCCTCCCAAATCTCTCACTGACTTCACATTTAGCTGAGCTCACATTTCTTTGCTAACCCCGAACTCCTAGATGCACTTCCAGGGGGAATTCAACGGCCATCCATCACTCTAAATTGGTCCTTACCCTGGCAGTCACTTCTGTCTTCCTCCTGGTTCTGCTCTCTTAGCTAAGGTTAGGCTGGAGGGCTTAGCAGAATGCTGACTGTCCATATTGGCCAACCAGCTCCCAGTTAGTTTATGTTTGACTAAGTTACCCTTGCCAGGTCTCTGTGACTATAGTACAAGTGCTGAATACAAGAGCATCTATTTTGGTTCAAAAACCAAATAAGAGCAAACTTTGTAGTAGTTCTCCATGGCATCCAGCATTTTAAAGAAAACAGAGCAAAGGAGCAAAACCTAAGAACTCAGTTTATCTCATTCCCAGCAAGATCAGTAGACTGCAATAACAGCCCAAAGGCGGGAAAAAACCATAGGATATTAAATTACAAAATACCAACATTTACATAGTAATTCCCACTAATTAAGAAAGAAAGATATAAGTTGTTTGTTATAAACATCACCAGGTCTTGAGCAAACACCAAGAGCTCACCACAGAGCCAAACCAAGCATTTGTCTAATCAGAGCCACCTTCCAGAGCATTTTATTGGTACAGCTGCAGAGCGCACATTTTATCACACATGCTAATAATCCCAGTTATGGTGCCTAGATTTTAATCATTTGTTCTGGGCTTGTTTCTCAAACAATTAGCACTAATGAATGGTCAGAATACCTCAGATCATATATGTCTAATTGCAGTCAAGAGCGGTTCTGGTCTGCATGTACATTTCAATTTACCTCTGGGGATAATGTTTGTTAATTGTATTTCTTTATATGCAAGCTAAGAAAAAGGCAGCTCAGGCAAAAAGGGACTAAGTGTTCTCCTCTTTCCCTTTGTTCCCACAAGAAGCTAAAGTCACTTCAAGAGGCACTTAATCCCATCATCCGTGGTTACAATTGCCTTGCAGCATCAATCAAAAAGAATCTGAAGTAAAATGATGCAGCTATATTGTGTAATTAAAAGCAATTCAGGTAGTTATTGCTTGGGGCCCTTTATGGGTCCAAATACTTAAAATGGCCCTGCAGGGATCCTAAACACTGTAGTGTTTTTAATTTGGTCAGTAATAATATCTGGAGGAAAGGAAAGAATATGCAAAAAAAAACAAAAAAACAAAAAAAACCCCAGAAGACCTCAAACAACAAAAAAAAAGCCCACTAGCCTCTCCTAGTGCGAATTGTTAAGCAAAAGACCAGGGAGAGCAAAAGCCTGAAGTGAAAAAATCCATGACTCGCAACTACAAAGTGAAATAAACGTAGAAAAAAAGGAAGGAGAAAAAGAAAACAATTGATGTTTTCCAAATTCAACAGTCCCTGTCCCAATCCAACTTTCGCACTTAAGAAAAAAGAGTGTCAAAATGTTGGCTGGGTCTCTTCAACCTGAAATGAAACAGCCTTGTACAACCTATATTATAAAAAATAGAGGCTGTGTGAAAATCCAAACTTATTAAGAAAATAAATTTATGGTATGTTTAATGCTACAGTTACTTATAAAGGCAAGATGTGAAAAGTACTTTTTAAAAGTTTGGCACAGATTTTTTTTAAGTGATTTACTTAAATCATTTTTAAAAATTAAATGCTTTGGCTTTTAAGGCTTCATATATGGCTTTTTAAGCCAACAAGAGTTTAGCACAGTATATTCTGTTGTGTGCTTTTAACAAAGAGCCATCATTGACAGGAGGCTGGGAAAATGCATAATTCTCTGGTTTTGATTCTTGGCTAAAATATTTTTAAGTAAAAACACAACTCCTCAACAGACTAGATGTTAAAATAACAATGAGTGTTTAAGTTTTATCATCAATTCCCCTTTTATAATAAAAATGGGAAAGAAGGCTTCCTGTTGATTTACGAAAGGATTTCAGGGAAAAATGCTAAGCGTGTGCCAGAGTGAGCTATTGGATATTAAGGAACTTTTTATGAAAGACACCAGTTTACTGCCAGGATAAGGTGCATTCTAGAAGCAGATGACTAGAGAAAATACTCCATATCACTAGAATACAGCACTTTGCAGCAGCCTCTATAAATACTTTCTAAAATACTGCTTAGTGGCAAATGTTAATTGTGGCCTGGAAAGTATTATGTGTGAGCATGTGAGGGTCATAAGATTTAACATTCAAATCACAAAATGACTGTCAGGTGAGATAGCCAACAACAGTTCACTTAAACACAGAATTGACCTCATTTTCCACACAAATATTCTAGTTATTTGAGTGCAAAAGCCTACAGCTGAAAAATGCAAAAGTACTCCCTCAAAGTTTAACCTTGGGCTTCCCTGGTGGCGCAGTGGTTGAGAGTCCGCCTGCCGATGCAGGGGACAGGGGTTCGAGCCCCGGTCCAGGAAGATCCCACATGCCGCAGAGCGACTGGCCCGTGAGCTATGGCCGCTGAGCCTGCGCGTCCAGAGCCTGTGCTCCGCAACGGGAGAGGCCACAACAGTGAGAGGCCTGCGTACCGCAGAAAAAAAAGAAAAAAAAAATCTGCTTACCGTGCTTCTTCCATTATATTGATCATAGTGTTAGGGATACTATATATGCTCAAGCAGTTTTGTGTTGTAAGTACTTCCTATAAACTTAAACCTATTTATTATTATTCAGTGTCCAGTCTTCAAGCACCCGTTCAAAATCATTACCCTCAATGGGTGGGGAGTGGGGTCTGACATCCCCCCACTGCAGTATTCTTATCACCCTTACCTTCTAGCTGCCCTTGTGAGGCGTCACACTCCGTGGGACTAAGAAGAGCAAGTGGGTGACAGAAGCGCCCTGGGATTACTTGAGCTTGATTCCCTGTCTCTCCACCACCACCACCAAAGTGCCCAGATAATTTACTTCATAATCAGTACCGGTGCTTCTTTGCCACGACTGTGCCGCCCTACCTGAAGGCCAGGCACCAAGCTGAAAAAAACCCTCTATTTTGGATCCACCAAAGTATCTGTTCATGTCCTACAGTTTTTATTTCACTAGCCTTTGGATTTAGATAGGCAGGTACTTATTCTTAGGGAAAGGAAGTGTAAACTTTTAACAAGGGACATTTTAGGAATACCCCAAACTGCACTAAGTAAGAAGGAGAAAAACAGATCAATGATAATGAATTGCAGGCAAAAGTCTGTACTGCGATCTGTCTCCTGTAACAGTTCCCAGACAGGTGCTTATCAATATCATATTTCTTTCCTCCCACGCCCCAAGTCTCCTCACTGCTCCTCTGTCCCTGATGCTCCCCTGGAATTCCCTGTGGATGGTGCCCACCACAAACTGCCAGGAGCAGCCCTACAACCGGCCCCTTCAATTCTTGCCATTGATCCAGCTGTGTGCATGCTGGCTAAATGCTGCCAGGTCAAGCTGGAGAACAGGACTTGAAAATTCAGTGCTAATTACTCTGATTACAGTCTGTGTCTCAAGCAGCCAGAGCCTCTGGGAAGTTGTCTACATGTGACCTGTCTCTGAATCCAAAATCTCAGTTTGAGAGATGTAGAATCTATACCTGACGACTTTGCAGCTCGTTAAGTTATAATATGGGCATCAAGTCATTCATGATACCTTCTCCCGAAGCATATGACTAAGGCAAGCCCAGAACGTGGAATGTACAAGACAGATGCAGAGGGGAAAGGATCAAACAGAACCCACGCAGTCACAAAAATTGCAAACACCAGCCCTGCAACATGATGCTCAGATGGCGATTTTCTTGAGATGACTTGAGACCCTTTGAACTCAATGAAGGAGTGAGTAGGGGCTTAAGGGAACATGCTCACAGGCATCCTCGGTCCGCAAAGAGCCAGAGCCAGCTTGTCGTGAGAACCCTGAACTTCTCAGGATCCATGCCAGTTGTGTATTTACCACTGAGCTCCCAAAGGCAGATGTACTAGAGTCAGAGAAAGTGATTTCATGAATATATTTATATCACATAAAGAATCCAAAAAACGTTGATGGGAGAGAATGCTAAGATAGCAGTTTACTTTCCTGGGCTCACCAGCGTTTCTTTACATAAATTTGAATCATTTGGAAATAGGCTGGGGAGCAAGGCAGCTAGTTTTGCTCTGGAGTACATGGCTCGTTTTCCTTTCTTCACAGACTATGCGCAGATATGCTTGTCCCTGACCAAGTTTATATAAATAGAGTTCTTCCCAGGGCATGAAAAGTAGAACAGAATTAATTGCTCTGAATCATCATGCAGAATTCTGAAGGGATTTCTATTCTCACAGTGACATCACAATGCTAGGTTTCCAGATGCTGCCAAAGAGTTGAGTGTGATTTCGCCTCTAACCCATCACGGGGGCCCTTCTGCAGCTGGCAGGCACCACACAGGCTTTCTGATACGTGCCCAAAGCAAGGATTCTGAGGAAGAGAGGCTTTTCAGGGGACACTTTGGCCCTAAGTGGAGTCCCAAGACAGTAGGCAAAACCTGAACTGTCATTTTGAGCCTGGCCTGAATTGGCCAACACACGTCAAACACCACAGGGCCTTTATGAAAATACGACTTCAAATATTTTTCTTTCCTCCCCTCATTTCCTTCTTTCAAGTACTTAGTTCACAAGGTGCGTCTGTTATGTGTGTTTATTTGAAAACGAAACTGCTTTTAAAGGGCTCAGTTGTTTTACAACAAGAACCCTGAAAATAGAAGATAAAAATTTCAGTATGAACCCATTCTACAGAATACCATTATTTGATGACTTATTTAAATTATTTGCTGATTACTCAATCTGAACACAATTTTAAAAATAGAAGGGGCTTCCCTGGTGGCGCAGTGGTTGAGAATCTGCCTGCTAATGCAGGGGACAGGGGTTCGAGCCCTGGTCTGGGAAGATCCCACATGCCGCGGAGCAACTAGGCCCGTGAGCCACAACTACTGAGCCTGCGCGTCTGGAGACTGTGCTCTGCAACGAGAGGCCGCGACAGTGAGAAGCCCGTGCACCGCGATGAAGAGTGGCCCCCGCTTGCCACAACTAGAGAAAGCCCTCACACAGAAACAAAGACCCAACACAGCCAAAAATAAATTTAAAAAAAAAAAAAAGTAACAAATGTTCAAGTACAATTGGTGTCTTAAAAAAAAATAGAAGTGATGATATGTTTCAAAATTTGGTAACTTTAAATGGTAATTTTTCTCTTTTTAAGAATTAAATGAAATCACAATGTTAGCTTACCAAAGCAAACAATTCCTGTATTTAAAAAAACGTACTGAGCTCCATGTCAGGCGCTCCTGCCACTCAAAGTGAACAATCCTGTAAGTCAAAACTTTTGGATACCTTTTCATTTTTTTGTTCTTTCTGCGTACAACAAGAGAGCCAGCAAATCTCCTTAGTCTGTTTCTGAATCTGGGTCTATGGGTCTGAATCTCTGGGTCTGTTTAGTTGGCAATAAGAACTTGGCCCTTTGCTTAATTTCCAAAATATACAACAGCTCATACAGCTCAGTATCAAAAAAACCAAGCAACCCAACTGAAAAGTGGACAGAAGACCTAAATAGACATTTCTCCAAAGAAGAAATATAGATGGCCAACAGGCACATGAAAAGATGCTCAACATCCCTAATTATTAGAGAAATGCAAATCAAAACTACAATGAGGTATCACCTCACACAGGTCAGAATGGCCATCATCAAAAAGTCTACAGATAATAAATGCTGGAGAGGGTATGGAGAAAGGGAACCCTCCTACACTGTTGGTGGGAATGTAAATTGGTGCAACCACTATGGAAAACAGCATGGAGATTCCTTAAAAAACTAAAAATAGAGTTACCATATGATCCAACAATCTCACTCCTGGGTATATATCTGGAGAAAACTCTAATTCAAAAAGATACACGCACCCCAATTTTCATTGCCGCACTATTTAGAATAGCCAAGACATGGAAGCAACCTAAATGTCCATCAACAGATGAACGGATAAAGAAGATATGGTACATATATACAATGGAATATTAGCCATAAAAAAGAACGACATAATGCCATTTGCAGCAACATCGATGGACCTAGAGGTTACCATGCTAAGTAAAGTAAGTCAGAGACAAATATCATATGATATCACTTATATGTGGAATCTAAAAAAAAAATGATACAAATGAACTTATTGACAAAACAGAAACTGACTCACGGACACAGAAAACAAATTTATGATTACCAAAGGGGAAGGCAGGAGGGGAGGGATAAATGAGGAGTATGGGATTAATAGATATACACCACTATACATAAAATAAACAACAAGGATTTATTGTATAGCACATGGAACTATATTCAGTATCTTATAATAAACTAAAATGGAAAAGAATCTGAAAAAGAATACACACACACACACACAACTGAATCAGTTTGCAGTACAACAGAAACTAACACTACACTGTAAGTCAACTATACTTCAATAACAAATAAAAAAAAACTCTGCCCTTTGGCTGTGGACACTAATACAAGTTGATTAGCATCCAGCAAGGCCTGGAGTGGGGCCACACTCATGGGTGTGGACCACCTTGCTTACCATCTTCCTTCCTGGTTAATTGTAGGGACCATCCAAGTCATCATCACTGGGTTTCTCAATGGCCAAGAAATCCTTACATTTGTTCCTTTTCTCAGACAAATTCTTCTAACAACCATCTGCCCTACACCATACCACAGGCATAATCTGTCCCCTGCAAGCTGAAAAATAGCTTACTCTACAAGCCCACTAAATAGAAAATGCACCAAAAATAGGCTGTGATCAATACAAATAAGTACAAGGAAGACTGCTCCAGAAATAATTTCAATTTTATACAATTGATTTGTTCTTTCAAGGAGCCCTTAATTTACTCAATCCCTGATTGAGTTGTTACATGAATCAGGAAGGATTAACTATGAAGATAAAGGCAGATATTTCAATCAGGGAATACCCGCGATGGTTTAATTAAAGAATTTTTGCATTTCACTTACAGAACATTGCTGCTTAAGTATGGCATGGCATTTATTTAAAATGTCCCAGAGGCAATTAAGCCCTTGATTAACAATAAAATTTTCTTCCTTAACTTCATTCTCAATTACCATGAAGCTCATTTCTCATTGCCTGGAACTTCTAGCACGTGGTACTCATGGCTTTAACTTGCATGTGATTCCACATAAGACACCTAAAAAGGTTAGAAGGAATTGAGGTACACAGGAACTAGCCTCTTCTAAAAGGTGGAAGTCTTACTTGTTTTGCAGTTTGCTCACTCATCTCCTTCAGCTTGCAGCCTAGCCACGTCCATGTATATGTGACGACTCCGCTCCAAGTTATGGGAGGAACAAGGGCATGTGGTAACCAGGACACAATTCCTAACTCTGAGAGTTCAGCTCTTCTTGAACTCAGAGCAGACCTGGATCTGGTGACACCTTAAGCGTGTCACTTAACCTCTCAGTCTCAGATTCAGATTCTGAGTTGGATGTAATAATAGGATTGTTGTGAGAAGTCTAATGAAATGATGCACGTGACACACCTGATGAAGTGCCTTGCACACAGGAAGTCCAATCAATAATAGCTCCTACTATTAAGGATAGGACACCCCTCTTCCTCTTCCCTGACCTCTGTGAGCTAGTCAGGTGGGTCTGGAACAGAGGGTCGCCTAGGATTCACACACCCACATAAACAGATGGTGGGAGGCACTCTGTCACACCCGGGAAACACACCTACCAAGGGGGCTGGGGAGCCCGCTTCCATGCTAAGGGTTGGCACCACAGAAAATAAAGAAGTCAGATTTATGTCTCCTCTCTGATGCCCCCTAAGTCTTCACAACTTAATAGCTGGATAAGTGATCTACACATTTCGACTTATCTGTGAATTTGTCATCAGCTCTACAAGAGTGTTTCATGATTATCTGTGTACATTAATCTACGTCTGAAGAGAAGAATCAAAAGGGTTTTGCCATTCATTTTATTTTAACGTTAGACAAATTTTTATTCAGTATTTCACTGATTCAACAAATAGATATTGGACATGTAAGCCAGGCAGGGATATCCAAATGGGGAGGAGAGAATCAGCCTTGGGGGAAGTCGAGGTCTAGCTGGGGAGACTGGGGTCTCTAAGGCAAGAGGGCAAATTCTAACTCTAGTTGGAAAACAGTGGGAGGGGCGATTCTGAGAAGGCTTCTCAGAGGTGGTGACAACAGATGGGGCCTTGGAAGGAGGAGGACAAACTCCAGAGGCAAAAAGTGCATTGTGGATGCAGTATAATGAGAAAGATTTGAGACCATCTCCTCAAGTATCACCAGTGATTTTCTTTCTTTGCAAATGCCATGCCTACCTCTAATTCTTATCTGTTGCCCTCCTGCATATGGGGGATTTCCAGGTATAAACACCAGCTATTTGAAATACCAAGACAATGTCCTTTTTCCAATGCTGTATTCTGTCACAGATGGTGACCAAAACAGTGACACTCAATATCCTAAAATTTTCTGACCTAAAAGAAACTGCCAGACTTCCCTGGTGGTGCAGTGGTTAAGAATCCACCTGCCAATGCAGGGGACCGGGTTCGATCCCTGGTCCGGGAAGATCCCACATGCCGCGGAGCAACTAAGCCCATGCGCCACAACTACTGAGCCTGCACTCTAGAGCCTGTGAGCCACAACTACTGAGCCCATGTGCCACAACTACTGAAGCCCACGCGCCTAGAGCCTGTGCTCCGCAACAAGAGAAGCCACTGCAATGAGAAGCCCGCGCACCGCAACGAAGAGTAGCCCCCGCTCGCCGCAACTAGAGAAAGCCTGAGCGCTGCAACGAAGACCCAACGCAGCCAAAAATAAATAAATTAAAAAAATAAATTTATATGAAAAAACTCCCTTTTTTACTCTTCAGTAACATTTATTTATGCTTTTAAAATCATCTTTGAAATATATAGGACTTAAGTAATAATTCTTAAGTAGATAGGGTGTTCCTTTAAAATCAGAATCATGTTGAAAGGAGATAAAACCAGATTATATTTTGCATTATCTGAAGCTTATGAGAGCATTATTTAGGGACTTCCAGTATACAAGGGACAGTATGTCTGTCCACAGATACAAAATGTTAAAATGAAAGGCACCAGGACTCATACACACTAAGGCAAACAAACTTAAGTTCTCAATGGTAGTCTTTGTTCTTTTTTTTGCTTTTTAACATCTATTGAGTCCTTTACTTGCATTATTTCACTTAATCCTTCCCAAAATCCTACAAAATAAGTACTATTATTGCCATCTATTTTACATCGGGCAACACAGGTTTATTTTATTCTATGACCTTAAATTTTCAAACAGGCAGCTGCTGATACTATTATGCCACATTTCACAACTGATACCAACCAGTTTTTTCAGGGCACTGCACAAGCCAAAGAATATGAACTCCATCCATACTGGCTTCATGCTTAAAAAAGAAAATTGAAATAGAGATGTAGGCAAATAATGACAGTAAAGATGCCTTTTTTTCTCTTCGAAATTTTCTTTATGTGACAGTTTAGAACAGGACTCAGCAAACTTTACCTGAAAGGGCCAGATAGTAAATTATTTCAGACTTGTGAGCTGAGAGACAAAGTCAAGGATATTATACAGGGACTTGTGTAACAAGAGGGAACACAAATTTCCACATACTTGGTAATGACAAAATTCAAAATTAAATTGCGTACAATTTTTTTGTAATACAGTTCTACTCACGAGAAGAATAGCACTCCTTTTGGGGATAGCATCTTGCTTAATTGGAGTTCAAAGGTAATGTTCCCTATTCTCAATTCATTCATCTGGAAAAACCATTCTTAGTTCGAGAGCTGCACAAAAATAGGTGGCAGGCAGAATTTGGCCCTGGGACCCTGGTTTAGAATATTTCTCTAAGGCTTGAGCCACAGACAACTTCATTTACCCTGGAGACCCAGAGTTTCACAGGCACAGGGCCCAAGTCACAGAGAAGTACCCATCTTTGAATTACAGGCCAGTGTACTGGTCCTGATTATTATTCAGAGACATCAACAAGTAGAAAGCTTCCAGGGCTCCTGGCTCCCTTCCCATGTGATTCTCATTTTTTTATATCACTTGTTAACTTGGGAGGTTTGAAGTCGCTGCCACACCTACTAGTTTGTGCTGAACTAAAGAAAAGTCAGTTTGGTGTAAATCACGAAAAGCAACTGTATATTCTCCTCTATTTGTGGCATTTAAAAAAAAATATCTCAGTTTCTCTTATTCCCCTTATCCTGACACCAATAAATTTCTTTTTTGGCAAAGTTTTAACAGATCAGTTTTGTGTTCCTAAGTATATCCAGCATTTCACCCTCCTTTTAAATACAAAACCCAGAAACTTAGTCTTCTGTGGGCTCCCTGCTCTTTGTGCGACCACAGGGTAGGGGTAGGGGAGGAGAGGGGAAAAGGGTGAGGAAGGAAGATACTGGCTCACAAAAGTCCAGAAAGTATTTGACTAAAAAAATAGAGAGCAGGGTGGAAGAAATGAATCAGAAATCCCACAAACAGAGGAGGTTATTATTTTCTTTTAAAAGATTAAGGATTGCAGGTTTTCATGCTTACTCAGATGGAACAAGAAAACATTTCAACCTCTTTGCCTCATTCAGTTTGGGTATGAACAAAATAAAGGTCAGGCACATTCAAAACATCCATTATAATTTTCTTCTTCCCTTTAAGATGATGAGACAACTGGTGAGAGATTTGGGATTACACTCCACACAGTAAACGATCATGGGAAAGAAAAGTGGGAAGCAAACCCAAAACTCAAAGGGATCCGGAACTGGTACAGCTCTTCCCTGCCTTTCACAGTGACAGACATTCTAGGTAAAGCTTCCTTGCCATTGTGAGTTAAATTCCAGTTCTAGCATCAAGCCGGACACTCTGATTCCAGCTGTTCAGAACAAACAGGGAAGTGCACATAGCTGTTTTATACAAGTGTCCAAAGGAGCATGAGCCGTTTCTTTTGAGGAGAGGAACCATATTTTCCAAATTAGTCCAACTTGTGGTTGACAGGCTGAGCGCCCGTTTATCTCCAGCTATAAGGAACATGTGCTCCTGATGACTAATCATGCCTTCCAGGAAGCAGTTCACCACCACCGTGCTGTACACTGGGAGTGCACAAGATAAAACGCAAGGGAAATAGACAAATGAGGAGAGGGAGGAAGTGAAGGCAGTAATTTTGACAAAAAAGTGGAAAGGGTTTCAAGGGTTCAAATTACAACAGGGTCCTTCAACTCAGCTTGAGCAGCCCTCCTTGTCTACACAGATAAGGCTGTTGATTTGCCTGTTAGCGCCAACTCCCCAGTGATTAAAATTTCTTCAAGATCTCCTCTTCTTTAACCATCCCTACTGCACAGTACATCACTGGGGCTCCAAGATCTTAAAAAATTAATCTAAATAACTGGTCACAATGAGAAGGAAGAACAGGAGGTAATATTTGAGAGGGGGAAACAGACAGAGAACGGACTTTAAGAATCATGATTTTAGGGAGTCGTGATTGTAGGAAGCACTCTTTTTGCTGACCCTGGCACTATACCTTGTACATAATGCATGCTAATTAAACATATAAATGAGTAAAAAAAGAATGCAAAGGCCAAAAATCTTAAACTAGCTTTATATAAATATCTGTTCCTTAATCATGTAGTAGTGATAATTATTTGTAAAGAATTTTAGAAATTAGAAGAGCAAGTAGAATCACACTGCTTACTTACCAACCAGTATACTGCGTTAACCATGAAAATGAAAACAGTGATACAGTCAGGAAATTGCCAAGGAAGTCGATGTATTAATATTTTTAAATATCTTTGAGTGAAGTATAAAGTTGTCCTGTAGAAACTGAAGGTGGGGTGCAGGTAAAGGATGCCTCTTTTACTACACACTGTGTTTTTATATTTTAGCTCTATTTTTAAGCTCTCAAGATATTTATAGCACTTATTTAATGGCTATGTTCTCAGAGATCAAGAAAGGGGGTACAGGTTTTATTTAAAACTTACTTAAAATAGCAAAATTACAAAACAGTGATTCATTATCATAATCCTCCTGTGGACATAGATTAAAATACACAGGAAACCGATTTCTCTCTGAAAAGTGAAGAAAGAAAAGACCTCTTTGAGACGCTGCTATATAATGCCCAAATCCTGAAAACAATTTGGTCTGAAAGATGTAGGCGTCTTTACACAATACACCGCATCCAGAAAACAGGAAAAAGAAAGAAAAAAGAAAACGAATATATACTACCAACAAAAGCAAAGCCTCCGCAGAATATACTGCAAAAGTCCAAAGCTTCTGATACTATTCATGCAAGTAAGTATACCTATACTTCCTGTGTTTGAAAATGTGTCAACCCCTTAACCTCCAATGCAGAAGTGACAGTTTTACTAAAGAATTGAATACAGATTCCTGAAATGCTAAAGCAATGTGAAACCATTTTGTTGTGAAGTATGTTATTCCGTTTCCTTCTTAGCTAGAAAACAAAGAAGTCGGAAGTGACAGCACAGGCCTTCTGAATATCAGAACACTCCTAGGTTTCCCCCTCGCCATCATGCAGTATGGCCACTGTCCATGTTTTTCCACACTCTATACATTAAATGTGTCCATTAGAACTCTCCTGCTAACCTTCCCCCACCCCGCAACCTGTACCTTCTCCCACTTCTGAAACCAGTACATGGCCTTCTCCATCACCCACAACATTGCAAATTGCAGTATTTCTGTTCTTATAGTGGAATCATCAGTGGTTTGATGCTTTGAGGCATTCTTTCTTTTTTAAAAGCAAGCTAAAAAAAAAACACAAAAAAAAACAAGCTAGAGAGTCATTTATTCTGCTGTTAGGCTTTTTATTTAAGTAAAGAAATTAAAGTCACCTTCAGCTTAGAAGCAAGGTTTGCTAGCACTATTTTGACCATACCAATCCTTATAACTTTTCCGCCCATGTTTACATTTCTTTATAGAGTGCAACCTGCCTATATTGACAAAGTACAGAGTATAAAATCCTCAGTGCCCCTCCCTGAAGCCCTACTAATGAAGCTCTGTCTAGGGCTCCTGGGGCCTCCTCTCACAGACTGGGGCTGGGGCGCCTCCCTCCCAGCCACGGTTTCCATGGTCCTCGCCACCGTGGTGTCCGCACCAGGTGTCCCGCGGAATCATCTTGGGTTGCTTTGCTGCCCTCTCCAAGGCCTCTGGGGCCCTTGTCCGGCCAGGCCCCCTGTACACCACTGCTCAGAGATGGCCCTGGGCCTGAGTCTCACTGTGTCTCCACCTGGAGATGGACCCACCTTGCCCCTCCTCTTGGGCCTAGCTTGGCCTGTCCTGAGGAAAGACGAAGGGCAAGTACTTGAGGTGGCAGTCCCAGTTCTCACTAGCAAAGAGGTCAGCGAGGCAGCCAAATGCTTTCTGCCCAGACTTGGCCAGTGCTGGGGCTGCCCCCACTAAGGCCCATTTTCTGTGCCTCCTGCCTGCCACTGGGCCTGCCATGCCGTCCCTGCACTTGTTGGCTGTGGTGGTGATCATTTCTACCACATCTGCTAGTCAAATTTTAAAAGGCAAACTCAGATGTCGAATGAAGTCCGTTAACACGGGAATGTAAGGCCTCAGCCGCCCAACTGAGAGGCTGGTTTCCTGAGCATCTGCAGGTGCACCTTGAGATCCAAAGCTACAGTGACAAGTCCTTGGCAAGATGGGGCCCTAAAGCACCTGTTACCCTCCAGCCAGTGGTCGGTCTCGTAACGGCACTAACAATAGTAACACAGCACTGACTGGGGGTGGGGAGTCGGGACAGTCACACCCTTGAAACACTTAAGTACAGGTTGAAAGTGGCCCAGGATGTGGTGCTCCTCTTTCTCTCTTCCTAAACTTTATCCACACAAGAAAATCTCATTTTGCTAATCGACAGAGAAAGAAAAAGAAAGAGAATCTTTCAATCTTTCAATCTCTTCAATACCTCGCCAATGGGCCAATGGCCACCTGTACTGCCTCTGGTCCCCACTGGAGAAGGGAAGGAGTGATGAAGTACCTTCTGGTCCCTCTTTCCCCTCTTCCCATTTATGTACATTTCCAAAGCCCATCAAACTCTGAAGATATTCAGCCCCCAAAAGACCTAGGTGTCCAAAAGTACACACCTTACCAGCTGAAACTATGCCTCAGAGACACAGATGGCAAGCACCACCAACCACCACTTCCCGTGTCCTTTCCTTATGCCTAATTGATACTCAAGCAGATGACTGATAAAGGAGTCCAATCTAAAAGGCTGTAGAAGACAGGTTTAGGAACTGACTGGTAAGTAGAGGCCCTTTCGGCTAAGATCCCATATATACTATCTCCACAGAAACGGCTGAGTACATTTGCTAGTCACCGACAGTGTATAAGGCACACTGCACCACACAGGCACACCCTCTCCCACTTAGGGCTCACACGCTGGAAAGACAAGAGACATCAGGCAGAAGCATTCTTTTCAGCGCTACCTGTTTTGAGCTTATGATGAGAGAGAACTTTTAATGCAGACCTTCATCCTAATCTACAGGAAGAGGACAATTGGATGGTCCTTGACATTATGCTTTCTCAAGCTCTAAAACAGCAAGGCCCCGTAGAACTTCCAGAACATAATTATGCAGAAAGTTTTCAGCAATACAAAGCAGAAGCAACAGCTGTCTTGGACATTTCAAAAAACTGCTGTTTTAAATCAAGTATTAAAAAGACCCAAATTATACTGAATGGGTTTTCAGGAAACACAGTAAAAGTTTTGGTTTCACCAAACACAGTAAAAGCGGTATAATGGGATCTGTAAGATTACTTCTAACATTCTCTGTAAATAAAGACCAAAAGGTATCATTTTCTGTGAGATCTATTATAAGGTAAAAGGACAATTTTCTTCAGCTAGCAGTTTGTATAGTCGGCCGTGGGAGAGAAAACTAGGGATTTTTAAAGCCCAGATCTGTTACTTGCCTGTTTCAAAGGAAATGGTTAATTTGCTAGGTGGCCTACTCTTGCTACTTTCTGGATCCTAGATCTGACCTGAGGGTGGTTTGGCAGAGGCTGAAATGTGCTTCCGTTCATCCTTTTTTCACTTGGTATCAGAAGACAAGGTGCCCAGACGACCACAATCCTCCGATTTTATTAGAGACCTTCCACCCTGCCTCCCCGCTGAGACGTTTATCTGAAAAAGAACCTTCAGCCCAGGAAGAAACGTGGCAGCAGGCTTGATTTTGTTGAGGAGATTAAGGCTGTGGCCTCTTTCTTCTCAGCAATCACCATGTTGATTTTGTGAAAAAAGTAACATTTGGAAGATATCCACTGTAGGGAAATATTTAAAATATCTGCAATTAAGCTTCAAATAAACAAATGAGGCAGGTATTCCCTGGATCTAAAAAATCTTTGAGGTATTTTTCACAAGAATGAGGTTCTAAGTATACATCCTTGCTCTCTTTTTGGTGGCACAGAGAGGTAACGATCAGATAATTTCCCGGCCCCTGAGTGTGCATGATGGGAATGAGAATGTAAATGCTGAGGCCCTGGGGATACCTGTTTCTTAGGAATAAGGGAGTGGGATTCCCAGAGGATTCCACGTGGGACAAGCCAGGTGCTGGCTGCTTTACCACATTCAGAGAACTTAATTCACACACCGAGCCCTGAGCTCTTGCCTTTCAGGCAAGGAAAAGTAAGTGACAGCTTGTGTCCTTTCCATGACACCATTCTGCCTCGCTGGCTCTCTCTAGTTTCAAATCTTGAAAAATCTATCAATCACGCAACTCCAGTTAGCATTCCAAGAACTACTCAGGTCAGGCCTGAGTGATCTATTCATAGACAGGCTTCACCCTCACAAAGAGTTAAAGCTGATTATCAAAACTAGGATACTTAGGGGTTTCCAATATTTATAATAATCACTGTAAATATAAATAAAAAAACAATTACATTGACAATTATAATAATGGTGATACAACACTATGAGCCTGGCATACAGTAGCAGTTTAATAAATAATATTTGATGAATGAACAGGTATGTCTTTGGGTTCTTAATCTGGAACAGTACCGAAAAAGAATCAACGAGAAGTCTAACATCTTATTCATTTCAAAATAATTTTTAAAACTCTTATGATTGGCTATTAAACCGTTAGCAGGAAAGCAGTAATTACCATGAAACATACTCTAAAATTAGTTCTGAAATCTTGCCTTAGCTTGTTTACATAAACATGTCTCACATATAAATTCATTAAAATAAACCCAACTACCCCTCTATCAAATGAAAAAACAAAGAACAAAAAACCCAGTGCTTCAACTGGAAAAGAAGCAATTCTATGTACCCATACCCAAAACTATCTTCTTAAGTCACTTAAGGACTGTTAACCTACTGCCTTCACGCGCATGTGCAGCGGCTGAATTCTGTCCTGCTAAGGACAGAAAGCAGCAGCCCTAAGAACCAACCCAACGTATCTAGTGAGTAAACCACAAAGGAGAGGGGATTTACACAATCACAACAATGTTCCCCTGGGAGCCGTTCCAGTCCATCAGAACCCAAATCTAACTTTTCAGTGGCACCTAAATGCATGGATGCCTAACAGACTTTGCATTTGCAATAAAGTAAATTGTATACCTTTCCAAAATTAGCTTATAAAATACAATAACTATGTGATTAAGTTTTTAACTAAGTGCTTTAAATGCATCCTAACCTGTTTCTAGATGGCAACAGCCACTGGGTTTCTACAGCACAGGACTCAAACGTTCCCTCGTATCCCTGATGGCCTCTCAACAAAGTTGGTAAATAAAAGAAAGCAAATGACAAGAGAATCCAGTTTCCTACCTGACCTGACCAGCCCAGGGCTAATCTTCAACTCTCCCACAGCAGCCTCAGTGAAAGCACATACTGGTGGCCCTCACTTGTCCCTTTCTTGCTTTTGTTTCCTTTGAGAGCCATGCCTGAAACTTCCCCAAGCTGTGATTTTCTGAGAAAGAGGCAGATCCAGTACCTTTAAAAAAGTTCACCATGGTAAATCACCATCATACTTACTGTTAGTTCTTTCCTTCTCTTACATCAAGATTTCTTTCTGCCACCAACCTGAGAGCAGGCTCTTCCCTGAGCCAAGATCTCAGATACCGGTCATGCTTCAAGACCGACCCTGCTCATCAAAGATTAGAGAGCAGTCTGCAGCATTCACTTCTCTTCACCATAGCCAAGTAGGCCCGATAAATGCTAATACTCAGCATGATGCGTCAAGAACTTTAAGCCTCAGCAATGGCTAAGCAGAAAGTATCACAAATTTACTGAAATTATCTGTGGCACAAAAGAAAAGAGAAGGAATTAATCAAAGTCTCTCTCTTAATGCAATGCTTGACTGAACTATTCCAATCCCTTTTCAAACAGGATACTGGTGGCAAGTGACCCTAATGGCAGGCCCTAGTGAGATACACAAGGAACACTTGTTCTATTTTTTTCTTTTATGACCTCATTAAGAAGGATTTTGAAGATTGTTCCTGAATATGAGAACAAAGTGTCTTAAGACACCTCTAGCTTTTTATGTCTTTAGCCTTTTACTGCTGACAGGGCCTTTGGGTCTGTGTTTATAACTAGGTACAGTTACGCTCACACTCATCTCCCCCCACCAAAACAAGAATCAAGCGAGGTGATCTGGATGAAAAGAGTTAGAGCTGCACACCTCTAGATGCAGAGATGTGCTAGTTTCTTACACTAGAAAGTTCTGCCAAGACCAACTTGGGATCCACTCTTTTTTCATCTCCTCCGAGTTGTAGCTGCCATTAATTAGCTCTGGCGGCTGTTTTGAGGCTCTTACCAAGGGAGGGTGCAGGCTGCCAAGTCTGCTAGTGTGAAAACAGTCCACCGCCAGCAACGTTTTTCTGAGTGTTTGCTGACTCCACGCTTCACTTTAATATGGAAGATTATATTTTACGATCAGAAACAAACAAACAGATTTATAACCAAAGACTTGAAAGGAGGCGAACAGGGAAAAAGCCAGCCAAGGGCTGAGCCTAAATGTAGTATTTTTATTGACTTCTTGGAAACCAAATAACCTGGCATATTAGTGTGTGCATTTTGCAACAGACATTCAGCCCCATTGTACTACTTAGAAGAGAATAAAAAGAAACCCTACTGCTTGAAACCCAGCGGAACATCCCCACAACAGGGCACAACTGTTCCCTCATGCATGAATGGGAAGGAGATGAAAGAAAAGATGGACTTCTGAGGTACAGCAAAAAACAAAGACAACAAAAGTGCTGATCATGAGGGAATGACACAACTCGTTGCAGCAAAAGGGATGAGAGAAAGGAACTCAGACAATGGTGGGACAGCTAAGTGACACGTAGGAGAATTGAAAAATCTACAGAAGTGTCATTTCTCTCCACCCGTGATGAAAAACAATTAAATGTTGGTACATCTGTCATAAAAAAGATCACTGAAACCTGTTACCATCATTATGTACGGTAAACTCAATTGCCCAAACTGTAACTCTCCAATTAAACATTGCCACCTCTGTTTCTCACCCTTGCTAAAATGAAAAGTTTTAACTTCTATGATGCTTTACAACATCTGAATATGTTGAAACAAATTATAAAGGCTGAGGGGTACTGAGAATGTGTATGTACTCATGTATGTGTACATAGAGGTTTAAAACACTCTAGGTAAAAGATGGGCTTTAGGAAATTGGTATATTAACTCAGCTTTTGTTTATAAAATATTTTCCTCTTGACTCACACTATAATTATAGAGATATTTGCTCTAAATTTTGGATTGGTTTTCATCTAGTAGCAGCTCCAAATATTTTGGCATTAAGTTTCTTTGCTCTCAAACCCCACTACCAAGAAGATATTGTTTGTAAACACTTAATATGAATGAAAGAAGCTCATGATTTAATGCCACTTTTAGGTAAATACAGTCATTTGTAAGGAATGGGAATAATTACTTTTTGATGTTTCTGTTTTTCTTAAACAGAGGCACACCTGTCCACACTTCACTAATGTTGAGCCCTGCTAATGAAGTGTTCAGTGAGAAAATCCCATCAACCAAATACATTAAAAAACCACCATATGAAATCTGCATGAGATGCTTATTGCTCCAGAAGTCCACCAGCCTGGGAAAGTCACACTGTTTTTAAGTGAGCTCTTGAGCATTATTCCTTGCTTGATAACATGCAACCCCTCACGAAACCCAAAAAGCAGTTATTGACCCTGTCAGAATGCCTGATGAATGGATAAATGCTGTAATTGATTAGCAAAGAAGTGTGAATTAAAACAGGGCACAGCATCAATAACCAGCTTCCAACAAAGGTGGTTGACGTAAAATGTGAAACAAGAGCCTGTGGCTATATCTCATCAAAGGCACGCTTTTCTTAAAAACAGGGGAGAGAAAGGGAAATAAACAGGCCTAATGTCCTGCTCCCTGTGATTCTTTAATCTTTCCTCTTGGTAAGGATGCTGTGTGGAGCCACCAGCGAATGGTATGGGAACTCACTGTTCGTTCACTTTCAGTCCACCTTCGGATATCAAGCAGTATGAAGCAGTTAAACGTTTCCATTGTTCCAAGACTTAAAGAAAAAGCAGGTAAAAAGTCCTATTCTCTCTTCATTTTGTTTGCTTGGAACTCTCCTCACTTAAGACCTCATAGAAAAATAAACTCTGCTTGCTCCGGTGCCCCTGGAGAGAGAGAATGTTGCTTCCATCTGCTTCTGGACATAAAAAATAAATTCATTCATTCATTCATTCATTCAGTCAGTCAGTCAGTCATCTAGCACCTGGTACAGACCAGTTATTCCTCTGAGCTGGGGAGTACAGAGATGAATAGGTTTATGGTAAGCTGAGTGGATGCAGACCCCACTCCTACTTAAAAACACACAGAAATATTGGAAAATCTAAAGCAAAAGTTAAAAAAAGAAAGGTTTAACATATAGCTGAGCTTGAAAAAAAAAGGAAAAGGAAATCTTCAAGTACTGAAACAAAGCAAGAACTCCAGGGCCAGAGTTCCTGAAGCTGATGCTGTGTCTACAGAGGGGTATCAGCCCTGGAACAAAGACTAGGGGCCGGAGTGTCAATACCCACGTGGGACAGAAGACACCAACTTGGGCTTGTGCAAGGTGAAGGAACTGAACAAAACTGGGCCCCTTTAAAAGCTACCTAATCCACGAATAGGGAACTAGAAGAATTATGCCCACAAGAAACAGCAAGGCAGCCTGAGGTCTGGTTTGGGCTCTGTGAAAATAAATAAACCTTTTGTATGAATCATCAAAACCATAAGCCTGTGTTAAGAGCAAGTGCAGGTGTCAAGTTTATACCACCTAGATGGGTTTGAAGTCACAGATAGAGAAGTTAAAATTAAAAACTTGAGTTCAAAACTCTAAAACAACTGAGTCTTGGTTTGCAGAAGAAAAATGCAAAGCAGTGCTGCAAGAATGTATCCACAGTCCAGGGCACATGGACTCCCAGAGGCAAAAACAACCCCTGCTGAAGATGAGCTCACAATACCATCCCAACCATGTCAGGAAACAAACCACCAGGTGGGAGGGTCACTAAGCACAACATAAGGGTGAATAGGTACCTGGGAACTAGAAATAAGTGAAAACTTCAGAAGGAATATGAAATATATAAGTTTGAAGTTATTAAAGTGACACAGGAAGGAATAGTAACCGTGGAAAGGTTAGGACAGTATTGGAAATAAAAATTAATTTGAAAGAATCAAATTGCATTTTTATTTTATTTTTTTTTTGCGGTACGCAGGCCTCTCACTGTTGTGGCCTCTCCCGTTGTGGAGCACAGGCTCCGGACGCGCAGGCTCAGTGGCCATGGCTCACGGGCCCAGCTGCTCCACGGCATGTGGGATCTTCCCGGACCGGGTCACGAACCCGTGTCCCCTGCATCGGCAGGCGGACTCTCAACCACTGCGCCACCAGGGAAGCCCTCAAATTGCATTTTTAAAAGGAAAATATATAGTCACAAAATTAATAAGTAAAACAGTAGATTAGACATGGCTGAAAAAAGAATCAGTGAACTATAAGATGAATGAAAAGAAACTACACAGAGTGGTTTCTGTGCCACCACATGGCACAGAGAGGTAGGTGATGGAAGTCATGAAGTTAGGAAACAAGATGGGCAGAATGAGACATTACAATAAATGTCTAAGAGAGAATGGAAAGAATGAGGATTCACAACTGAGAAGTTTTCAGAACTGAAAGGAATATTTAAGTTCTCAGATGAAAGAAACAGAGTCACAAGCTAAATAAGAAAAAAGAAAAGACTGACTACTCATGAAGAGAGAACAATTTTGCTGCACAATATAATGTTCCTAGGCAGCAAAATAAACCCTAAAATAATGGAACAATATTTTCAAAGTATTGAAGGAAAATAACCTTCAGCCTTTAATTCAACTAAGTTGTCATTCAAGATAGGGCCAAAATACATACATTTTCCAGACAAACAAAGGCTGAAAGAAGTTATCTTTACTGAGAGAAGCGACCAAAGGTATATTTCATAATAAAAGAAACTGAATCCAGAAGCAATAATAATGTCTCATTTAAACAAAGTACTAAAAAAAAATCAACAACAAATAAAGTACTAGACTCTGATAACATACTAGACAGAGAACATGAAAGATTTAAGGTGGGTATCAGAGCTAAAATATTCTAGAACACTTTGTTCAGAAGGAGAATAGAGATATTATCAGTTAACTTCAGGCTTTGTTAAATCAAATATGCATATTAAAATTATAAAATAATCACCAAAGGAAAAAAATTGAACATATAACTTCCAAATCAATGTGGATTAAGGATGTTAATATTAAACAAGATAGAAATTAAGGCAAAAAAAACCCCCCAAACCCCACCTAGGAATAAAGAATATCATTATCTAATGATGAAAAGAACATTTTATCAAAAAGAAATAATATTCCTCAAACTGTAGACATCTGAAATAAATGCAAAAATTACCAGAATTACAGAAGTAATTGACAAATTCACAACCAGAGGCAGAAATTGATAGGTCTAAATTGATAGGTCTAAAAGACCTATCACTAGCTAATGGACTTACAAAGAATTCCTCATTGAATTATTAGAAAATACACATTTTTTCAAGTACACATGGAACATATACAAAACATGACCACTTACAAGGCCATAAAGGAAGTCTCAGGAAATACTAGTCAATTTTGTACAAATGGAATTCTCCGACCACAGTGCAGTAAAGTCAGAAGTCAATACTTCTGAAAACTTAGACACATATTTTTAAATAATTCATGGATCAAAAAATATATAATTAAGAGAAAATATTTAAAATATGTGAAAATGAAACATTACATATCTAAATCCATGAGACACACTAAGAACTAAGGTATTTCTTAGGGGGCAATTTATAAGCTTAAATGTATATACTAGAAAAGAAAGAGTAAAATATTAATGAATTCGTTTTTCTACTCAGGAAAAAAATTTTTTTAAAGAGCAAAAGACAATCCTAGGAAAGTAAAAAGAATAATAAAAATAAGAGTGAAAATTAATGAACTAGTTAACAAAGTACAAGGAAGGTCATCAAAATCAAAAAAGATTCTTTGAAAAGATAAATAAAATAGGCAACCTCTGGCAAAATCAAGAAAATATTAGGAATAAAAAGAAACTAAAACTATAGATGCAGAAGAGATTAAAAATAAGAAGAGAATGCTAGGAACAACATTGTGGCAAGAAATTTGGAAACAGATAATGTGAATAATTTTCTAAATAAATATAAGTAACCAAAAGTGATTTAATAAGAACTAAGAAATCTGAAGAGATCATATGCTACTAAACATATTGAATCAGTAGTCAAGATACACACACACACACACACACACACAGTACAGATAATTTCTAATAAGTTTTGAAAAGCCTTTAAGAAACAGATAATTCATAACTATACAAATTGCCCTAGAGAACAGAATATGAGGGAAAGTTCCTCAAATAATTATTCCCAATTTATTTTGAAGAGAGTATAAAAACCAAAGAAGGCAAAAACAAGAAAAGAAAATTATAGGCCTGTCTCACTTATAACATAAATGCAAAATTCCTGAATTTTAACAAACAAAATCCAGAAAATGGAAAAAAATTGTTTTATATCAGTAATGCAAGGATGATTTAACATTAGAAAATATATTAGTATAGTTCATTACATTAACAGTTAGAGAAAAGTCTTTTGAACATCTCAAAAAATATAGGAAAAGCATTTGACAAAATTCAATAATCTAATAATTTTTGTGCATCAAAAGACTATATCAACAGAGCAAAAAGATAACCTACAGAATTGGAGAAAATATTTGCAAATCATATGTCTGATAAGGGATTAACATCCAAAATATACAGAGAACTCCAAAAACTCAATAACAAAAAACAAACAACATGATTCAAAAATGGTCAAAGGACTTAAATAGACATTTCTTCAAAGAAGATATACACATGGCCAGTAGCACATGAAAAGATGGTCAACATCACTGACCATTAGGGAAATGCAAATCCAACTATTGATAAAATACAATGGGATACCACCTCATACCCATTAGAATGGCTACTATCAAAAAAACAGAAAATAACAAATGTTGGCGAGGATGTGGAGAAATTAGAACCCTTGTTCACTGCTAGTAAAAATGTAAAGCCACTATAGAAAACAGTATGGTGATTCCTCAAAAATTAAAAATAGAATTACCATATGATGGAGCAATTCCACTTCTGGGTATACACCAAAAAGCATTGAAAGCAGAGTCTTGAAGAGATATTTATACTCCTTTGTTTATAACAGCATTATTCACAATAGCTAAAATGTGGAAGCAACCCTCATGTATATTATGGATGAATGGATAAGCAAAACGTGGTATATACATACAATGGAATATTATTCAGATTTTAAAAGGACAGAAATTCTTACATATGCTACAACATGGATGAAACTTGAGGACATTATGCTAAATGAAATAAACCAGTCACAACAAGACAAATACACTATGATTTCACTTATATGGCATATTTAGAGTAGAGATGGTAGAGATAAAAAGTGGACTGGTGGCGGCTAGGAGCCACAGAAGGGGGAATGGGGAGTTGTTTAATGGGTACAGAGTTTCACTTTTACAAGCTGAAAAGAGCTATGGGGATGGATGGTGGTGATGGTCATAATTCACAAAATTATGAATGTATTTAATACCACTAAATTGTACACTTAAAAATGGTTAAAATGGGGACCTCCCTGATGGTGCAGTGGTTAAGAATCTGCCTGCCAATGCAGGGGACACGGGTTCAAGCCCTGGTCCGGGAAGACCCCACATGCCACGGAGCAACTAAGCCCGTGTGCCACAACTACTGAGCCTGTGCTCTAGAGCCCGCGGGCCACAACTACTGAGCCCGCGAGCCACAACTACTGAAGCCCGTGCACCTAGAGCCCCTGCTCCGCAACAAGAGAAGCCACCACAATGAGAAGCCCACGCACCGCAACAAAAAGTAGCCCCCGCTCACTGCAACTAGAGAAAGCCCATGCACAGTAACGAAGACCCAATGCAGCCAAAAATAAATATTAAATAAACTTACTTTTAAAAAATGGTTAAAATGGTAAATTTTATATTTTACCATAATAAAACAAAATTAGGGAAAAAGGTCAATAATCATTCATTGTTTTTTTAAAAAACTAATAAAAGTTCATAAAGTCAGCTGGATACTAGATGAAAATACTCAAAAGCAGAAACATGGCAGATGAACATGTGTTTATCTCCACTTCCTTTTAAAAACCCACATTAAAGTGGGGAGGAGTATGAAGCCACAGAAACAGATGTAATGGAAGAGAGATGTCAACAAATTTGGAAAATGGAAAGTGAATCAACAGGTGGAAAAGCTAACTGCTAACTGCCCACAGCACTGGGGCCAAAGAAGTGTGGCAGGTCAAAAAGAATGAAGCTTCTTTCCACAATAGAACTCTGCAAAAGCTTAGGAACTGAGGTTCCTGGTACCTCTGAAGGCAAGGTTGTGGGTCTGAACAAAGGATTGTTTATAGTATATAAAGAGCAATAAGACCCTCCCCCTACTAACATCCTCATTCCAATAGTCAAAGGAAGTAACTCTCTCTGGAGAAAATGAACCAGAACAGCTTCCAACTTGTGGATGCAAAACACAGCAATGGGGAGGACTTAATCAAGGAGCTGAAAATTGGGACTAAGCGAAAGTCAGCACATGGAATGGTGAGGATTCCCCAGGCCTTGTCCCCTTGGCTTCCAAAATGCTGGCAGCCAGGTTTCATCCCCGGAGACCGGAGACCGGAAGCTGGAGGATTCCTCTCTAAGAAACAGAGGGCCTACAGACACTGATATCTGGCAATCCCCTGGTGAAGGTGTAAGATCCCTATCTGATAACCCTGCAGTGAGGTCCATCAATTAGCATGCATAATGAACTCTCCAGCGATTTCTAAGTTCCTCATTCTTAAATATGGACTGATAGCCACAGATCACCAGACATTTGATGAAAGTCATTAACATGAAAGATAAAGACTAAAACAAACAACCAAGCAGAGCACTCAAGAAAACTCTGAGTACAGAAAAACTCTAAATCTTGTATTATTTCATAAAAATTTAAATTTACAGTAAAATAAAAATCAAGCAGCATTCCCATATACCAGCAACAATCAAGCACAGATTTTGTTTAAAAGCAACACAAGTCCTGTCTTCATGGCATTCAAATTTTAGTTGGATTGACAGACATGCAAAGAGATAAATCACAACACAACATTGTAAGTGCTAAAAACAAGCCATTATTTAGACCCCAAAATCAGGAAAATGTTTTTGAGAAACCTAATGAAGTCAGTTTAGTATATACAAAATTTGAGTAGCTGTGCAAACATCCCAAGTTGAAGGAAGATTCTGAGACCATCATAAATGAAAAGGATGTCATCATCGAGGGGAATAACTTAGAGAGAGGACACCCTGGGCAGGATCGTGACTTTAGTGCTCAAAGAAGGATGTAAAAACCCTTTTGGAAAACCAAGACGGAATGTTCAGTCAGAAGAAATTCCAGGGAGATGAGTATCCTTGATGCAGGGAGGGAGAGGAGAGAGTTCTGGGAAGTGGAGCATGTTACAGCACCAAGAGCCGGAGAGAGTCAATTAGTATGCGAATTAAAAAACAGGGCCTTGGAGGGACTTCACTGGTGGCCCAGTGGTTGAGACTCAGCACTTCCAATGCAGGGGACGCGGGTTCGATCCCTGGTCGGGGAACTAGGATCCCACATGCTGTGCAGGGCGGCCAGAAAAAAAAAAAACCGGGGCCTTGGAATTGGCCATTCTGAAGGCATTTGAGACCTAAGGGGACAGTTTCAGAGCCAGAGGGATGAATATGCTCCTAACAAGCTGAGAATTCAGTGTGACTTAGTGGGAACTGAGGAAGACGGACACAGACCTCTTCAAGAAGTTAGGCATCAAGAGAAGTTGGGAGACACATCAACAGCTTGAAGATGTGGACACAAAGGAGAGTTTATGTTTTATACTCAGCTCTCCTACCTGTGGATTCTGCATCCAAGGATTCAACCAACTTCAGAACAAAAATATTTGGAAAAAAAATTCCAGGAAGTTCCAAAAATCAAAACCTGAATCTGCCACAAGCTGACAACTATTTACATAGCATTTACATTGTATTGGGTATTATAAGTAATCTAGAGATGATTTAAAGTATAATATAGGGAGGATGTGCATAGGTTATATGCAAATACTATACCATTTTATATAAGGGACTTGAGCATCCACGGATTTTTGGCATCCTTGGGGTTGCTGGAACCAAAAATGACTGTACTTCATTTTTATTTTATTTATTTATTTATTTATTTATTGCGGTACGCGGGCCTCTCACTGTTGCGGACTCTCCCGTTGCGGAGCACAGGCTCCGGACGCGCAGGCTCAGCGGCCATGGCTCACGGGCCCAGCCGCTCCGCGGCATGTGGGATCTTCCCGGACCGGGGCATGAACCGTGTCCCCTGCATCGGCAGGCGGACTCTCAACCACTGCGACACCAGGGAAGCCCTGTACTTCATTTTTGATAAAGATGTGTGTAGAATATCTTTGCAAGCTGTGGGGAAGGACTGCACAAAGGGACAAGGAGGAAAAGATGAGGAGAAAGAGGGACTGAATTGGTGTACCAAGATTCTCCAAGGAGATGGAAGAAATGAGGAGGGGCCAGCCGACGCAGGAGAGGAAGGATGACTCCTCCTCATTTGAGAAACTTAAGGAGGCAGGAAGAAGGTTCCTTTCCAAGTGGAGGGGTAGGAGATGGAGAGAGGCGAGCTGCTTGAGTCAAGGGGTGCACTTTTGGAGACCAATGATTACTCTTTTTTTTTTTTGGCTGCACAGCTTGCAGGATCTTAGTTCCCCCACTAGGGATTGAACCCTCGCCCTGGGGCGTGAAATCCTAACCACTGGACCACCAGGGAAGTCCTTGAGTAATCCCTGATTATTCTTTTTTAAAAAAAGGATATTTAAATGACAGGGAAATTAAGAGATGAACCATGGAGAAAGTGAACAATCAAGGAGACAGATTTTATATATTCTGTGGTAGCAGGAAAAGTGGTTGGGAGCTACGTGACAGTACAGATGAGAAGAGGCAGATCAAAAGGGTGGTGAGGAGACAGGGCTGAAGGTGGCGAGTTCACAGGTCACTGTACAGCACGTGAAAGAAGAGTGTAGGCAAAGGGCAAAGAAAGGGACTGGGAAAACTGGAGTTTAGAAAAGCAACATCTCTGGAAAGATAACTCCCTCCTTCACCTCTTTCTCCTGCCTGGGTAAAAATTCACAAATTCCCTCATGTCCTATGTTGACTTCGTAAGTCTCAATGACAAAGACCACTGACAAAAATGCTGTGCAGTGTAAATAATAAGAGGTTTATTACTGCCCTAGCTCCACTGGGGCAGAGAAAAGCAGCAGACGGTCCCCGGGAAGAACAAATGTTAGTGCTGCCCAGTCCAGAATGCAACCCGCCACATTGCTCTGGGCCTCTGGAGGGAAAGGAGAACACTATCCGATCTCAAGTTTCTTAAAAACAAACAAACAAAGAAAAACCCAAGCCACGAATTTAGAGATAGGTTAAGAGTGAAGTCAGCTACAAAAATGCAGTAAGAGGGCTCTCTCCAAAAAAAAACAAAACAAAAACAACAACAAAAAAAAGAGGGCTCTCTCCTCCACTAGATCTTTCATCTTGCTTCATTTCATAGAGCTGCTCATCTGCATTTCCTTTTTATTGAAAGAACACACACATAAAAGCCTACAAATAAACTCTTACCTCTCATCAAGAGTTTGGGATCGGGGCAATCTCCAGGAGTTAGCAATTTATAAGGGATTGTGATCTTTCAAAGAAAGAAAAATCAAGGCGAGAAGGTGAGAAATGTGGTAAGAGAGAAAAGAAACTTTTCAACTACAGCTTTTTAGAAACAGACACAGGAATGAAGGGCAGGGAAATTTTCTTAAACACTTGTTCTTGCTAGGAATTTTTTTTGCATGCTCTTTCAAGAGAAAGAAAGAAAAGGAAAAAATACAAGCTGAAAAGGGGCAAATATATTTCCCATGGGCCAGAAACTAGAGGCTGGTTCTCAGATCAATGAGAAACATGGTGGGCAGAGGATGACAACATCAGCTGTATTCATTAGCTACAGCTGCCATAACGAAGTTCTACAAGCTAAGTGGCTTACACAGTTCCAGAGGCTGGAAGTCTGAAATCAAGGCAGTGTTGGTTCAGAAGTCTGAAATCCAAGGAGGGAAGGACTTGTTCTAGGCCTCTCTCCTTGGATTACAGATGGCCATCTTCTTCCCATCTCTCTTCACATTGTCTTCCCTCTACGCACGTCTATTTTTGTGTCCAAATTTCCCCTTTATTTAAGGACACCAGCATATTGGATCAGTGTCCCCCTAATCTTAAATTAAGATTAGTTAAGATAACATCATCTTAACTAATTTCATCTACAACAACCATACTTTCAAATAAGGTCACATTCTGAGTATTGGGACCTCAATACATGCATTTTGAGGAGGAACATAATTCAACTCATAACAACAGGTAGTATTTATTGGGTTCTTACTGGGTGCCAGGCACTGTGCAATGCACATTTCATGTAATTCATTGAAACTATTATCCCCATGTTATAAATAAGGAAGATTGGGCACAGAGAAATTAAGTAATTTACCCAAGATCAAACAGCTGGTAATTAACAAAGTTAAGATTTCAGAACCTGGTCCAAGGGAGGCCAACGTGCTAAGCGCTACCCTTTACTCTGTATTTAATAAGACAGTGTTTCACCCATTCAGAAATTTTTGTGATAGAATCAATAAATAAATGCCCAAGAGAATGAATGAAGTACATGAATGGGGAATGAACATGTTGATGGGTGGCTGAGAATTTCTACACAGTAAAGTAGGGCCATTGCCCAAAGCACCCATCAGGTCTCCAGCAGTAACCTTAGGTCCAGGGTGGATGCTAAGTGGCATGTGGCAAGGAGCACACAGGCTGTGGAGTCCGACAGAACGTGTTTAGTGGCAGGAGACACATGCATTAGTGATTTGTGTGTGTCCAATTCTAATGAAATAATTCTGAAATGATTTTTGAACGTAAGGGAAATGATGAGATTTGAGGAGCTAACCTGGGAAAAACACAATCTGGGCAACTACACAAATCACCAGGCTTTATTAACTCCCTAATACAAGGTCAACTGCCATTTTAGCAGCAACAAGATTAACTGCCATTACAAAGAGAACTTTCTTTAGCAACTAGTGTTTCAAACTTTTAAATCTGTTTTATTATAGATCATATAGAAAAAAACAGTTGAAAGAGAAATACTTTAACTAGTATAATATATGCCTGGCTCCACCAGCCACTTAACTCACTAAGAACAAAGATGTAAATCAGCCTATGAAAGTCTCCCAGATCCTCTGAGCCTCTCATCCTGTCTTGGGGGCTAACTGTGATGTCTGTGTTTAAAATCAAATTTCAAAATATGCATTTTCCCAAGAATCTGCCTCTAAATGTAGCCACCTTCCCCTTCTGGCACTTTGCTGAAGGAATGGAGATCTGCTCCAGTGCTGGAAAATAAATCTGTGACCAATTTAATGACATGTTATCTAACATAACAGCACAAGAGATTTGAACTTGACTGTACATGACTATCCCTTTTCCAACTGTTTTCATGCCAAATACCCAAGAAAGGTGCAATTACTCTATATCACCTTCCACACAATGATACTCTATTGATAAGCTTTTATCTCAGAAATACAGGACACAGTAATCCAAAACTACTAAGAAACCAAAAGCCATCTCTGCCATATGCAGCCCCCCGTGTCTCACCCACAAGAGCCTCATAATAACTGGAGCCATTCAGTGAGGAACCTCTCAGGATGCAGACCAGGCAAGAGACCTGGAGGGTGGTAGACAAAGTTTCGAAATGGTTTTATATTTTGCTCTTCTGTGTGTATTTGGCTCAGGAGCACATTGTATCTTTCCCAGTGGCTATGGCTTCATTGTGTTTTTGTTCTTTTAATTGTGGTAAAGTACATATAACATAAAATTTACTATTTTAACCATTTCTATTTGTAGAAATGGTTCTGTGGCATTAAGTACATTCTCACTGTTGTGTAAATGTCACCACCATTCATCTTCAGAACTTTTATCATCATCCCAAACTGAAACTCTGTACCTGTTAAACACTAACTTCCCGTTCTCCACTTCCTCCAGCCCCTGGTAGCCGTTATTCTGTGTACTGTTTCTATGAGTTTCACTACTTTTGGTACCTCATGTAAGTAAATAGAATCAGATAGCATTTGTCCTTTCCATCTGGCCTATTTCCCTTAGCATAATGTTTTAAGGTTCATCCATGTTGTAGCATGTGTCAGTACTTCCTTCCTTTTTTAGGCTAAATAATATTCCATTGTATGGATATACTATATTTTCTTTATCCATTCATCCATCAATGGACATGTGGGTTGCTTCCACCTTTTGACTATTGTGAATAATGCTGCTATGAACCTGGGTGTGTAAATATCTGTTCCAGTCCCCACTTCCAATTCTTTTGGGTATATTAGGGTATACACCTAATTGCTGGATCATATGGATCATATGGAATTCTATGTTTAATGGCTTCACTGTATTTTTCTTACATATAATGTTGTAAACATGGTAAATGTTGTAAACAGATGCATCCTTGCAGTGCGTGCTGGGTGCAGTGTGTGCTGAGGTTTCTAAATGCCCTAGATAACTGACAGTCACTTCTGAGTTCTTTGAGTTTGGCTGTGTATAAAATGCTAAAGGAGATAAAAGACTAAACCTAGGACCCCTACACAGGATAATCTGTGCAGATGAAAAAAGTCTGTCTGTTGACAACTGAGCACTTAATAATCTAGGAAAATGAAATAGTCTACTGTAGTCTGCTACTTCCTTTTACATTCATTTCAGTAATCTAAATAACAGATATTTATTGAGTGCTGACTGTCATACAGTCCCCAAACCTGGGGTGTGGACCTCTCCCTTCTGGGATTGTCTGCACATTGCTGAACACCCAGGGCACAGGGGGTACTCAACATGTTGGTTGGTTTCCCTGTTCATGTGTCATAATGTGAACACATAAAATATCAAAGAAAGAAATGCACTGCATTAGACAAACAAATTAGTAAATGGATATGATGACTATTTAAGTCCTACTTATATCCAAATTAGTTTACAATCATGATTTAGATTTATAGGAAGTCAACCTATGCCAATTGAGCTATTTTAAAATTCAGAACTGGACTTTAAATGTTCCGAGGACATTTCTATAACTGAGTCATTGGACTTCCAAAAAGAAAATGAAACCATCACAGTAATATGAATAAATCTTTCCCTATTCTTCCCTGAAATGTATCAGATAAAGCAGTGGTCCCCAACCTTTTTGGCACCAGGGACCGGTTTCATGGAAGACAATTTTTTCACAGACTCGGGGGTGGGGGGTGGGGGATGGTTCAGGCGGTGATGCGAGTGATGGGGGGCGATGGGGAGCGGCAGATGAAGCTTTGCTCGCTTGGCCGCCGCTCACCTCCTGCTGTGCGGCCCGGTTTCTAACAGGCTGCGGACCAGTACTGGTCTGCAGCCCGGAGGTTGGGGACCCCTGAGATAAAGGAAAATGACATCTGAAGGCTTGGAGGGAATGGATGGCACACTCACAGAGAAGGAGAGGAAAGATCTGAATGCCATTAACAGCATAAAGAAGACTAACTTGCTTAATGAAGGCGTGGGTACTGACATAAATAACATCCACAGATGCTTTTCTCCTTTACAGCAACTGCTTTCTCTAGATGTCATTGACCAGTGTAAACACAGGAGCATTTCTACATACACAAGCTTTGGTTTTGTGTTGTAAATACAGAAGTTACAGAATGTATAAGCATTCTACATATCTTTATGCATGCTATACATTATGATATATGCACAAGATTTTTATGCCTATAAAAGCAGGAAAGTTCCCAACTAGTGGATGGAAGAAGACTAAGGCCAAATTCTCCATTCTACCCTAAACCCTGAAGATGAGTTTTCAAGGAAAAGAACAAATGCTTTATCTAAAAGGGAAAAAATACAAACACACACACAGAGGCAGAGATCTTTCTGAATATATCTCCTATGTGGAGAAAGAACATATATATGAAACAAATGCAATCCAAAGAGATCCATACATTAAAAACAAGAGTTGAGAGGTAGGAAGGGAAAAAAAAATCACCTGACTTCATACTAAGAGGCTATGGTCAATTAAACAGAGGATGCACTATGGAGAGGGTGGCCCAGGAAATAAAGGATGAAATGGAAACACAAACTGGGTGGTACGGCAACCCACGAAATAACAGAGTTTAGAACTACTGGTGTTTGCATGATAGTCTGAATCCAGTGAAATTTTCATTTCAACTAGATTACCTGAGGTGGCCTTTTAAGAGAAAGTGTCCTTTTCTTTTGAAAAGGTATTATATTCACATGGTTCCAGGAGGGTACCAAAGAGTTCATAGTGAAAATCTTCCTCTCACCCACCCTTCCCTCTTTCCCCAGTTCACCTCCGTGAAGCCAATCAATGTTACCAGCATCCTGTGTAACCGGAGCAAAGTGTTTATATATACATTCAGAAGCCCTAGAGGCAGCTCCAGATGCCCAAAGTACATGAGATGGAGCCACAAGTGGGTATTTTCTAGGGAGCATTTTAATCTTTTCCCCCTCTCCCCTTCTTTAAGGCAGGAAACCTCAAGGCTCTCAGAATATTGTTTTCTTCTGAACTCCCAGGGAATTCTGCATGAGGCTTTGTTTTCCAATGGTGAGTCTATTTTTTTAAAAGCCCCAAATAAGTAAATTAAGTTAAAAAGCAGATTAAAAAGACAGATGTGATGAAGACAGTGCCTAACATAGAATGGAAAATCAATAAGTAGTTGTTGAATGAATGTGAAAGTGGCTCTAAAATCTAACATACCTGGGTTCAAATGTTGGCTGCCACTTACTGGGGGTGAGACTGAGTCCTGCTTCACTCCTTTGATAAAATGGGGATAAACACACATAGCTGCTGTTATGTTTTGGGAATTAGATGAGACAATATATGTGAAGTGGTGAGGATTCCCGACATGCATTAAGTGTTCCATAAAAGGTTGCTATCCTTATTGCTGCCATAAGCTACTCATGACCTCTAACTACTTTTGGTCAGAGATCATTTGGAGATTTGGTCCCCCCCCAAGGACACCCAAGGCTGTCACCGAAACACCTCTAAGCTTGTACCATGCTGGGGTGAAGTGACAATCGACATGGGCTTATGGCAGTCTTACATCATCCTCTGCAACATCACTGAAGCAATGTCAACTTCCTCTGTACCCAGAAGGGAAAATTCACACTCCAAAACTTATACCAACAAAGGAATCTTGACAATCGGGGCAGGGGGTGGGGGGAATCCAACTTTCCCATAATGAACAGTAAATCACTTGTTTTAAAGTTCATTCGTGCTGTGCTCGGAGACAAGAGAATAGATGGACAGGGTCCCACAAATACCTTAACACCAAAAAGAAAAGCATTAAAATGTTGATTCTTGAGGCATTACCTTTATCACTGTGGCAAATATACATTTGGATTCACTGAAGCCTTGGTCTAAAGGCCATCCATAAAATGCAAAAAGCCATGACCGGCCATGTCTTCAAGCATCACAGTGTGAAAAAGAATATAGAGCCCTCTGCACCCTCAGCTACTGGGTAAAAGTTGTCTGTTGTGATACTTTGTAGCACAAGGGCTGTCACAGCATTGAACAGCAAAGGAGTCACAACTCCAGACTTTACAACACCAATACGACCGACCGACCGCAGGACTGTCCTCACTTTCCTACATCATGGGTCCCGTGCCCAACAAGGGGTGTTTACAAGTAGCTATTTAGCACCTTCCTCGCAATATTTTTACACCGTGTTCTTGCCTTTCCTGTGGAGAAGAGAAGTGAGGAAAATACATTTTCTCTTCTGTGCCAAAATTTAAAATAGGAAAATGTAATCACATTAGGGTTTTTTTTTTTTTAATGGCAATGTTTAAAATCTCCTCTGTGTCGATGAAGAAAAAAATCTTACTCCTTAAAATGACTCTTTCATAGAACATCAGGGTTAGTTTGTGAGTGGCACGTTTTAAAAACATTTAATCAGTGATCTGAATATATGTCAACACCTTCTGGTGGTGTGCTATAAAATGTGAACCTTGTCAACAGCAACAGAAAAAGGTGACACACTTGGGACACAGAGCTTTTATGCTGACACACAGTAATAATATAATTTTAAAATTTATCATCTGTTTAGCTGCAAGCAACAATTAATCTTTTTGACAATTCATACAATGCTTTAAATGACACCTGGGAAGAAAAACAACGCATTCTAATTTTTACTTTCATTGTCTTCCAGGGCTTCATAGCTACAAATGCGTATAAAACCACACACAATAAATTTTGTGATTAAGATTAAAATGTTAGCAAAAAATATTTCCCTTGTCACCTCATGCCCCTCCTTGCCTCAGTTAATAAAATTACTTAACATGAGAACCATAAGTGAGAGCGAGTCCCAGAGGAAGTGTGGGCCACCGAGGGTTCATTTCTGTCACGTCAAATGACATTTTATTCCCAAATCATTTAACCTACAACTTTGTATGACTACTTATAGCCTGAATGGATTCTGGTGGGGGCCCAGAAATGACACTAATCCCTCTACTAGAAACTCCATTAGGGCATGACAATCCCAAGCCCATCTAATACCAACAATATAAAAAATACAGCCAGGCAAATTGTCTTCAAGATGTTCAGAAGCATGTGAATATATACATATTGTATGGATTGCTGTTTGTGTGTCCTGTGAGGCTTCGTGGGATTTAGTGCTAGATTACATTAACATCCTAAATTAATCTCTTTTCTATTATACATTAAACCAAAACATTTTTCCTAATACACCTGCTCACCCAGTGCCCTGCTAACCCTGAGATTTAAAAGCCTGTGGGTTAAAGCAAAGGCAATATCAGCACAAAAGAGGGCTGATGTTACTCTCCTTAGTACATCACAAGCTTGTGACACCTGCAGGTGAAATGAAATGGGAAGGTAGTTGCAAACCACCCCACTGCCCACACACTTCTTTCAACCAGCCTTCCAGGACTCTGATTGTACCCATTTGACAGATAAGGAAATCCGAGTGCTGCAACTCTAACTCAGGGATTCACCAAAGCCACATCCAAATCCCAGGTGCTTTCTATTGTCACACACCCTAAACTACAGCTAAGACTCAAAAATAAGAAAGTAGCTCAAAGAGCTTGGCCAAATGGGTTCAGGCACTAAAGTACATGGCCCATGCTTTGGAAAAGTACTGGTCGCAGAAATATATGGAAAAATATGAGCTCTGCTGCAAAGCATAGAGAAGACAGGGTCAGAGGAAGATGTAGGTCATGATATATAGGCATGCACGTTTGTGGAAAAAAATAGAGGGTTGAGTATGTATAGCTCTTTGTCTACAGATATTTTCTTCTTTTCTGATCTTTGTTTTCATTCTTTTCTTTTTCCTTCTTTCCCAAGTCTGGCCCTCCTAGGAAGTGATCAAATTGATTTTTACCATGTGCCATGTGTCTTTTATGCAGATTAGGACCTGAGTAGTGGATTTTAATTCCAGTGATTCCTAATGAATGATCAATATTACGTGATTTTTAAAATTTTTTATTTATTTATTTTTGCCTGCGTTGGGTCTTCATTGCTGCGTGCAGGCTTTCTCTAGTTGCGGCGAGCAGGGGCTACTCTTCGTTGCGGTGTGTGGGCTTCTCATTGCGGTGGCTTCTCTTGCTGCGGAGCACGGGCTCTAGGCACGCAGGCTTCAGTAGTTGTGGCTCGTGGGCTCTAGAGCGCGGGCTCAGTAGTTGTGGCGCACGGGCTTAGTTGCTCTGCAGCATGTGGGATGTGGGATCTTTCCAGACCAGGGCTTGAACCCACGTCCCCTGCATTGGCAGGCGGATTCTTAACCACTGCACCACCAGGGAAGTCCCAATATTCGTGATTTTGAGGCCAAACTTCTATATGCCCCACAACTTTGTCTACATGTTTCTTAGAAAAAATTGCAAATTCTTTTTCAGAAAAGATTTCCAGAGGAGAGCTTGCCATTCTACATCGCATGTCAGACTTTCTCTAATGGCTATGCAGACCTGGGGACCATTACTCTAAATGTATATTTTGAGCCTTTAAGCAAAAACTTCATAAAGGTTTCCTTCATCCTTTGTTAATTACCGATGAACTGATCCTTCACATGACATGTCCCCAATGTGTCCCTCTCTGTCTGAGCTCTAATGAGCTGCTTGTGTAGCATTTGAAACAGTAGCAGGAACTTTTAATTATGGACATGTTATTTTGAAAGGCAGAATTCTGGAATGAATTCTAGATCTGTGAGAGGGCTGTAGCATACCCAAGCCACTCTGTTCTCACTGTGGGGACCAGGAACCTGAGACGGAGGGCTTCGAGAATTTGCTGACATCTGTGATCCTGATCTCCTGACGTCTGTCCAATTTCCTCTCAGTGCATAACCATTTTCCTAGCCCTAAAAGGCATAAAAATTACTTTCCCACCGAGGAGTTCTTTCCCCAACTATCAAAGAGGGAAAAAATCTTCCATACTTAATCAATTGATATACAAGTTTCCTTTTAATTATACCTAGTGTTAATATTTAAGTCTCAGGCCTGAAACAGACCTCTCCAGCTAGTGGGAAAGGCCATAGAACATACACAAGAGAACAACTCTTAAAATGTGTTTAATTACAGGGAGCCCCTCACAGCATGGAACCGGAGCACAGGGATCTCAGAAAGCAATTTTCCATTTAGACTGTGCTCCTCAGCTAATTAAAAAACCAAACGGGCCAGCAATCTGGACAAGGAGACAATGCACACTCCACACGTTACAACACAGGTAAAGGTATGTGTGAGCCTAAATGGAAATGAGAGCTGCAGGAACCCAAATGTGAAAAACAGCCATTTATAGCAGTAGCCCTGACGGATGGGTACGTGCCTGACTGGCGAATGACATACTGCCCTCTCACTTCGTGGCTGAGACACGGGAACGCTCCGGCCATCTGCTGTATCTGCAGAGATCCCCAACTCAGAGGAGGAGAAGAGAAACACACGCTTCAGTTGCAGCTGGAATGCACATGCTTCCTGCTGACATGGGCTCTTGGCATGGCCACGATTTCAGGTTTGAGCCTTCAATGACTGATATTTCCCCCCAACTGTTTGATCAGGTTTCCCAGGTTTTTGCAGGAATCTGTTTGTTTGGGGGATGGGAGACATATAAGGGAGGGAGGGTACAGAGTGGTCACTGACTTTCCAAAGAGCTCAATTCTACTCTATTGAAATGCCTCACAGATGAAGGAAGGAGGTTCCAGAGATTTGGTGCAGGTTTGCGCCAACCATAAATCTTGCTCAGCTTCCTTCCATTTACAGTTTATTGCATTAACATTTCTTTTGTGCTGGCTGCTGTTGGGAAGCTATTGTAAATTTGGGCAATTACAACTTTTGTTCCATCTGTCCCTCCCCTCCTCGGTAGGCAGTGTAACATCAAAGGTGGCCCATTCAGCAGAGGCTGGCTCTGTCTCTTAAATCCAACCTGAAATAGATGTTATTAGAAAGAGCAGGCTCTGAGTGAAAGGTAGCAGGATAAATCATAAAGATGCTGCTCTGGCCTTCTGAGAAAGTCTTAAAATAAGCTTTCTTAAACCCCCTGCACAAGCTCCCAAGTCAAAGCCTGGGTAGGCATTTGACGGCCTCCTTGTCCAAATCCCCCTAAACTAGATGTGTGAACCATGTCAAACAGGGGCGTGCCCCTGAATGTCAAGGTTTCCAGCCCTGCCTCTGCTTGGGTTTCAGTGTTGCTTAAAATAATCTCTCTCAAAGTATCTGCATAAACTGGAGTGGGTCCTAACTACTGCTGTGGGGCTGAGGAAGCCTGGAGAAATCCCAAGAGCCTGGTGAGGCCCCGCAGCAGATAAGAAGGGTCAGCAACCAGCTGGAAAGCTTGATGGAGAATATGGAGCTGCTTATATTCCTGACAAGCTGTCACTTGTTACAGGGAAGAGAGAGAGTGTGTATATGTCTCAGGGGTGTTGGGAATTTCACTGGTCAGTTTCATTCTCAAGAACTTTCTAAGAACCTACTATGTCCCTTGATGGGTGCTGGACTGGGAGGGTGGCATTCAAAGATGAACAAGAACAACCCTTGTCTCAAGAAACTTAAAACCTAGTGGAGGAGATAGGCCTAATGATAACTGACTATAAGTTGCTTCATAATGAGTTTCATAGCACAGTCACAAAATGCTATGCATTCCAGTTCTTCAACATGTTAAACACAGAGTTACCATATGACTCAGCAATTCTACTCCTACGTATACCCGAGAAATGGAAATGTATGTCCACGATGTTCAGTCCACACTGATGTTCATAGCAGCATTATTCGTAATAGCCAAAAAGTGGAAATAACCCACATGTCCATGACAGATGAATGGATAAATACAATGTAGTATATTCCTACAATGGGACATCATAAAAAGGAATGAAATGTTGATCCATGCTACAACAGGGATAAACCTGAAAAACATGACGCTACAGTGAAAGAAGCCAGACACAAAAGGGCACAGCTATACAATTACAATTATATGAAATGTCCAGAATAGGCAAATCTAAAGATTGGGAAAGCAGATCAGGGGTTTCCAAGGGAAGGAAAGAGGGGAACGTGACTGCTAATAGATGTGGGTTTCTTTTTGGGGAGAGGAAAATATTCTGGGATTAGGTAGGTAGTAGTGATCATTGCATAACTTCGTGAATAGACTAAAAAATTTTCAATCATACATTTTAAGAGGATGAATTTTATAGTATTATAAATAGTACTTTTTTTCTTTTTTGGCCATACCTCACGGCTTGCAGGATCTTTGTTCCCCAACCAGGAATTGAACCCCGGCCCTCGTCAGTGAAAACGCGGAGTCCTAACCACTGTACTGCCAGGGCATTCCCAAAACTTATTTTAAAATGCTATGGGGGCTTCCCTGGTGGCGCAGTGGTTGAGAGTCCGCCTGCCGATGCAGGGGACATGGGTTCGTGCTCCGGTCCGGAAAGATCCCACATCTGGGCCCGTGAGCCATGGCCGCTGAGCCTGCGCGTCCGGAGCCTGTGTTCCGCAACGGGAGAGGCCACAACAGTGAGAGGCCCACGTACCGCAAAAATAAATAAATAAATAAATAAATAAATTAAATAAAATGCTATGGACCATTGTAAAGCAATTATACTCCAATAAAGATGTTTAAAAAATGCTATGGGAGGTTAGGATTGGGAGTAATGTGACTAAGGGAACAGGGCTGTTATATATGCCACCTCTGCTTGTATTAAGAACACAGTATGGATTCTAAGCACTTTGTTAACATGAAAGAATGAAGGAAGAAAATAAGTAACTGGATCCATTGCTTACTTGGATACCTCCTGGCTATGAAGAATGGACACTGAGTTTCTACTTTCTGAATTATTATTACTGTGATACAGTCCATAGAAATAACATTCTAAAAACATAGGGATTTGGAGCTCTCTGTGCAATGAGTTTCAGGTTTTGAGGATTCTAGAAACTCCTGTTCTGTGTTCCCACCACCCCATGGGCTCTGTTTTCACCATCATGTGGAACAGCTGGTATTTATTTGTCTTTTAAGTGATCTGAGGGCAGTAACTATACCTTTTATCCCTAGCCAGCAGTATGTAGAAGGGACTCAACAGGTGATTGTGGAAGGAAGGGAGGCAGGGAGGCAGGGAGGCAGGGAGGCAGGGAAGGAGTCACTATTTGATGAGCTTATAGTCTAATTCTTCGAGCTTTCTTTTTATTTATTTATTTGTTTATTTATTTATTTTTGGCTGTGTTGGGTCTTCGTTGCTGCATGCGGGCTTTCTCTAGTTGCGGCAAGGGGGGGCTACTCTTCATTGCAGTGCACATGCTTCTCATTGCGGTGTCTTCTCTTGTTGCAGAGCATGGGCTCGTGGCATGCGGGCTCAGTAGTTGTGGCTCACTGGCTCTAGAGTGCAGGCTCAGTAGTTGTGGCGCATAGGCTTAGTTGCTCCGCAGCATGTGGGATCTTCCCAGACCACGGCTTGAACCCGTGTCCCCTGCACTGGCAGGTGGATTCTTAACCACTGTGCCACCAGGGAAGTCCTCTTCAAGCTTTCTTATTTCTCCATTTTCTAATCAGGAGGTGTTATTGCACTAAAATTTTTTTGGTATTCTAATGCTATTTTTAGACATCAGAAGTGGTCAAACAGTGGCAATTTCTTATGGGTCAATCTAATACATAGTCACAAGAAACCATCATTTTGGTCCTATTTCATTACATGAAATGTGTTTTAAACTTGGGGCTCTGAAAGCTCCTTAAGAAACACCAACTGGGCTTCCCCGGTGGTGCAGTGGTTGAGAGTCTGCCTGCCGATTCAGGGGACACGGGTTCATGCCCCGGTCCGGGAGAATCCCACATGCCGCGGCGCGGCTGGGCCCGTGAGCCATGGCCGCTGAGCCTGCACGTCCGGAGCCTGTGCTCCACAACGGGAGAGGCCACAACAGTGAGAAGCCCGCGTACCACAAAAAAAAAAAAAAAAAAAAAAAAAAAAAAAAAAAAAAAAAAAAAAAAGAAACACCAACTGACAGGCAAGGGGGAGGGTCTCTGATCCCCGACTATCTCCTCCAAAAAAAATAAATCAGAGTTTCTATATAAGGGTTGGTTTGAACTAAAGATCTAAAGACATGTGTCTAAAAATTAGTTCGTACAGCTTATTTACAAGTCTAGATCAACTTAGTTATTCACTAAGAAAATGACTCTCAGGTCAAGGAAGCAAGGAGTAATGCTTCAGCTTTTTGCTTTCAGTTCATTTGAAAACCGTAGTGCTTACAAATTTTCATCCTATCTACCAACAGGGCATCTAAGGAGGGGCATCTACAGAAGAGGCAACCACGTTGGAAATTCTGCATGGGGCAGTGATAGTGGGTTAGAAACTCAAAGCAGTAATCCAAGGGTTAATCAAGAGAGAGACTAAATCCAGAAAGTGCTATTAACCCAAGCCTTTCTGTAGTGTCTATACCGCCCTGCTGCCTCTAACCAAATAGGACACTGTACGTCTCAGTATGACAGAAAGCTTTTGTTGAAGTAGGAGGTTGACAGCTATTTGTGAGGAGGGGTTTTTGTTTATTTGTTTGTTATTCAAATAACTTTTCCCCCTGTGGAAATTCAAAAGGAAAATGTCAGAAGTATGTAATTAATGGTTTTTTAAAATAGATTGGATCCCCCTCCCTGTTGAACTGAAAAGTATGTATTGAAAAGGAATCCACCCTATTAAATGGTAAATTCTCATATGTAAGTTTGACATTAATTCCTTCAAAAGAGTTGTGCTTGCAAGTCAGGTAAATGACAGGACGGTCTGTCTAAGCATCAACATCCTCTGAAGGGCAGCTGCTCAGGAACATTCTCAGATCATAATGACAAACAGAACTGGAACACTGATGATATTTGATCAATTCGTGACGGGGGAGTCACCTAGTTCTCTCTTCTCCAAGCTGTGTGGTATTAATGTGCTTCCTAAAATACCGTCAAATTATTTTTTAAAAAAGTACATGCCGTGGGAGGTGGCGGCGTGTGTGTGTGTGTGTGTGTGTGTGTGTGTGTAGGGGGGGAAGGTGGTGATGGAGGGAGGGGGCTGGAGACAAGGGAAGATTCCAGAAAGGAAAAACCTACAATAAAAACTACCTTTTTGTTTTTTTAAGATTCCTTTTAATCAGCTCTTAAAGCAAAGACAGAAGCTGAAAACATTCCATGTAAATAAACAGCAAAGAACTCCAAATGCTTAGCAGACCAGAACACAGGGAAGAGCTTGCTTGGTACTGCCAGGCATGACTGGCTTTAGTGCATTTAACAGTAAAAAAGAGGACGGTGCCGAATGACCAAACTACATGTGAACTTCCCTTCCAGCAAGAAAAGTGGTTAACACTTTCCACTGGGGGTGAGGGGAAGGTCCAGAGAGATAAATTCTACTTAACACAACAATGTGGATAGCATTTAGGCCACATGCAAATTTCATCCGCAGAGCTTTGCAAATGGAATGCAATTTACTGCTCAGAGGATGTAATCTATTTGAGTTAGAGAGCTAATTAATAAAACCTTCAAAAAAGAATGCAGAGTTAAGTGCCATCCATCTCCTGGGCTATTTCAACTTGGTTCTTTAAATTTGCTGTTAAACAAAATTCCAAATATTGTTATAGCAAATCATGTTTTAGATATCTTATGAAAAGGCTAGGTAGGTTTTGGTCAAATTTAAGCCTCTTTGAAAAACACCTGATAAGTTGAAGCTGCTTTTCTCTGAACTTGTTCTGTGATGGATAAAATTTTCAACAACTATAAAAGTTTCAAGTCACATCACATCTAGAAAGTAACAGTAAATAAATGTAACTGTTCATAAACAGTGCTAGATCTTTTTTGCAGTTACTGAAGTTGAAATAATTGAGTACGATCTTCAAAAAGCATACTCTCACTTATAGATACAGTTGGGCAATGGGATGTAAACTATACTCCTTCCTTGCTGTGTGAATTATGAAATTAAAGATAGAAATGATTTTTATCTGCAGTTCTCCTCTTGACTTTTTCTTCCCTAAAGGACGCCTCTGCTAGATAATTTTTGTTTTTCAGTGATAACAAGAGAAGTTGGAGCCTGATTATTCTTTTGGGACAACCTGTCAATGATTGCAAGGATACAATTCAAAACGTCCTGCAAATAATGCACTCATGGCTCATGCTTGATTCTGTTTCCCCCTGAAGCTTGCTGAAGGAAAGCACGATGCTTCTTCATTCTGTCTTGGTATATGTGCTTCTGAATCCTGAAACTGAGAATGAACTATGACCACTTTTCAATACCTAGGCTTAAAAATTCAAAGACTTGATAAGAGGATGTTGAGTAGAAGACGACACTTTGTGAATCTGTATTAAGGCCCAAGGACTAGATCCTAAGACCCCCTACATTTTAGCCAGAGTGTACTTGCAAAGGATGGGAGGGGCAATGCTTGGGGTGTGAGGCTTATTTTATGGAGAGTCCTTCAAAACCTTAGTGGGCAGACCTGGAAAATGCAGGTCTTACCTTGGCCACAGTCCCAAAGGTACATCTGTACCACTGGCTTTTGCCAGGATGAATGATGGTATTGAGTCATTTCAGGAAAGCAACTCATCTGCCAAAATATGACTGCCAAGATATTTGGAATGATGTGATTTAGCACTTCAATGTAATTTTACTTCCTGAATTTACAAATAATGAAAAAGTTGCCTCTGGCCATTATAGCTTTTGCTCTGTGCTTTAATTCCCAGGAACAGCTATTTTCACCATACTCCATTCCATATAGAAGCTGGAAGAGATATATTGAGCATATTTCTTCTCTCTTTATGTCACCACTTCCTCATTCTCAGTTCACTTGTCATTCTTCTAGTAATGCCAAGCTTGTACACTTAAAAATTTTTTTGAATAAAGAAAAGCTTCAGGAATGATATCATTAGCAAATGCAAATATGCTAATTCGCATAAAAAGATAATGCTTTAAAAGTCTAACCTGTCATATGTAAAATTATTGTAATGACATATTCAAGAAGAATCTGGAGATATGCTGCCAAGAAGGCAACACATTCAAGGCAATCTTATTACAAAGTATATGAAATCACAGACTGTAATATCCTGCAACTATTTGAATTTTAAAAGCTCAGTTTACAAATATATACCAATATTTTTCTCACTTTTAATCACTCCCCCACTGTTTTAGCATAAGAGCTAAAATAACCTAAAACGGCCCCCTAAAACAACACAGCAAGTCTGTTACACAGATCTAGAAAACAAAAAAATGCATGAAGGAAAGAATGTCTTAAATAATCTGAAACAGAGTAGCAAAAAAATGTGTGGTTTCTAGGTTTCAGCTACTAATAAAGAATTTTCCTGGGAGAATTTTACTTTAAAGCAACTCTAAATGAAAATGCATATAATTAAGGGAAAGACTATTGCTTCAAACAGATTGACTGTCTTTAACAAGTTTCTCTCTTTCTAGCTACTCAGATATGCTATATTTCCTAATTATCACCTTTTAAGGGCCATCTGGGCCCATTCCTCCCCATCAGGGGGCAATTCCATTTGCATTGTTCCTGGGTTTAGTCATGATCAAGTAGTCTGGTGGTAAAGTTCATTAGAAATTAGAACAGAAGCAGTCAACCCAACACAGTAAACCAAGTATTTGATACTCAGGCACCCACAGGAGAGATGATAAGCACTTCATACCTATTCTCACATAACTAACAAGTCTTCCATGTGTATTTTATCAAATTGCTTAAAGAAACATTCAGCTAGTCCCTGACCAGGTGTGTAATAAAATTTGATTAAGTCTCCTCATACTGCAAAATATTTCTCAATTAAGGCAACATAACTATAGTCCCTTATGTCTTTTGGTTCAAAAGTCTATTAAAAACCCTTTTAATGATTCCCTCATTTAGCCTACCATTCACAAGCAGTATACTACTTCCTTCCTGTAGAGAACACACAAGAATTATCCTAATTGTATTTTCTGTGAAACAAATGCACATTTCTGAGAAAGCATATCCAACCCACAGACTGACACTGATGGGTATAGGTTCCATAGACATTCCTTTTTGTCCTAATCAATAGATCATCCTATACGTTCACAGGCTCTTTACAAACATGTTTGTGTGCCAAAGGCAAGCTTGGCCCCTGGATATGCTAGATGGTTAGGCAGCTGCTCTACAGCAGGGCTGATTGGAAACGGCGTGGCTAATTCAAGGCAGCCACACATGAGGGTTCCCCGCTTCATACCTCTTAAGGTCAGATACATAAAACCCAGGAAATAGTTACTGCCTCATCTTGCAATTGCTAAGCCTGGCTTGCAATGGCCATCTTAATCCGAAATGCCAGCCTATTGAGATCGAGAAGAAGCACTCCCTGCTGAGACCCACAGCCTCGCCGGGCTACACCTTAGTCTTGCAAATGAAGACAGCTGCAGCAGGCCCTAATCTACGCAAGGCAGGTGTAGCCCTGGGGCTCTCCGAAAGTGACCCTAGGAGCTCTTAGGGCTGTGAAGTTAAGAAGTTACTGTTATAAAAAGAACTATTTCATAGCCTCTCATTATCGAGGTTACTACGCTTTTTAAAAGAACAATGGCTTATTTCCTCTCATTTGTACCTTGATTTTCTCCTCTGCCTTTCTGTAATTCCCTTATTTAGACAGTCCCTAATTCTGACCCCAGCTGGGACACTTCAAATTGGTGGCATACCTCACCCTTAACCGATGCTATTCATTCAATGCTATGCTGAAAAATTGGTCCTATGTCAAGTTGTCCATTTTTAAAACCTATCCTAAAATCTACTCTCCATACATTAGTAGAGATTTCAGGAGAAAATTATACCTATAGGATCTTCCTGAGATCCAATAATGAATAAAAATAATTCAATATTGCTTCGTAAAAAGAATCTACAGCAAAACGTAGCACCACTGAAACTGAGCCAACAATAATTAACTCAAGAAGTAATCACTGAGTTCCCCATTTCCTCTCTTACCCTTCGACCCTCCCTCCCTCCCTCTCTCCCTCTCTCCCTCTCTCCCTCTCCCTCTCCCTCTCTCCCTCTCCCTCCCTCTCTCTCTCTCTCTCTCTCTTTCTCTCTCTCTCTCTCTCTCTTTCTATGAATGGCTTAAAACAAATATATCTAGTTCTGAAGCCACTTCCTGGTCTCCAGTGTCCCCCCAGGAGCTGAGGAAACAGAACTTCAGGTCTGTTTCTGCCTTAAGAGGGACTGGGGTGCACCTGGAAAGTGCTTGGCCAGATCACCAGCAAGGCCACGAGCTGAGTCTGTGCCAGGTCACTGAGCCAGCATTATGTGGAGGGTTCCTGACAGAAAGGGGACTCAGCAAACTTTAAAGCTACTCCTCTGTGAAGACTGCCACCCCCATCTGAAGGACTGAAGTTTTTGCTGAGATGATGCTTAAGTTCTGTAGGTTTCAACAGAAGAGGTGATTGAAAACCCAACAACTTGTATGTGATTACTCTACTGAAAGTTGGTCATCAAACCAACTATTACTTTAAGGCATGCTTTAAAAATCTGGGAGCTCATATATGAATTTTGAAGTAAAGATGATAAATATTTTTAAACATTAGGATTTTCTTGAAGTATTATTTTAGAACTTTATCAGTTCTACTATATTTTCCTACCCTTCACTTTTGGAATACACATAATAGGCTTCCCCCCCCCCCCCAATTCCTATAGAACTGTTGAGTCTTTAAAAAAGTATAAAATTTGAAACAAGTGCAGAAAGCCTGTAAATGTGCCAGAAATACCAGGCTACACTTCCACACCCATTACTTCTAACAATTTCACAAGAAGGAGCACATTTTCATGAGTTGTCTGATGTTTTAGCAACAAGACTCCTATGGGCTTTAATGGAAGTCACGCAGCTAAAACTCCATGTACCACTTTGAAAATTTAAGAGTAATTGCAAAGTCCCCCTTAGAGGGTCATAGAAATATTAAAAACCAAAGTATTTTGCTAAGAACTCCAATTTGCCTGAAGGCTTACATCAGATTTTATAAATGACTGGTCACATATATAATGTACTCTAATACTGTTTTATTGGCTGGTTGTTTTCTTTATAAAAGAGGGTCTTTGTGAAGTCCTGCCTGAAAGGGAACATACAATACAGTGAACTGCAGATCTGGTGTTCACTTAAACCCATGGCTCAATCTTACAGGGGAGGTGTGTGTGAGAAATAAATGGACTTGGGAACATTTTATCTTCTTATTTATAGACGCAGAGGGGATCATTTAGTTTGCTATTCCATCAGGCTGATAGACTTTCAGGAAATACATTAAACTGTTGAACAAAACCAGTCTGCTGCCCTGGTGAACGTTCATCCTAATAATCGGTTTTGACTGGCTGAGTCAGTACGACTGACCCTCTGCATGTGATACAGTGGCAGCCTTTGTCTGAGGATCCTTGTCATAAGTAGAACTTCTGACTTCTTTCCAGAATCATGCACAAGAAGTTTTATTAATTTGGGGGGAAGAATCCAACATTTCTACTTTAATTTTTAAATATTTTAAAATAATATCAAACTAACAGAAAAGCTGCAAGGATAGCACGAAAAATTCCTGAATACCCCTTACCCAGATTCACCAATTGTTAACATTTTGCCACAACTGCTTTATCATGACTGCCCCTCTCTACTGGTTGATTGACTGATGTTCATATATTATGCATATGTTTAGTTTTTCTTCTGAATCATTCGTGAGTTATATTCATTGTGCCCTCTTACCCCTAAATACTCCCCCAAACCAAAGACACTCTCCTACACAACTGCACTACAATGTTCAAAATCAAGAAATACAACACTGGTACAGTGCTGTTATCTATTCTACAGACCTTATTTAAATCTCATAAATTGTCCCAATAATGTAATATATGTCCATTTTTTTCTGGCCCATGATCCAATCCCAAATCACTCATTGCATTTAGTTTTCATGCCACTTTAGACTCAGTAAACTGCAATACTACAACCTTCTTAAAGACTTTGTTCACAGACAAATGACTCCTCTCATAATCCCTTCATGTTATGGCTCTGGTCCAAAATAGTCACAAGGGAAAAATTAAAATTTATAGAAAAATGTGTAATTTTTATCTTCCTTTAATGGGATAAGAAAGAGCATGTAGGATTGGCCACCGTAAGACATCATGAAAAATGTGATACATTTTCACAACTAAGCTGTTTATTTGGTTCTAGCCTGATACCAATATGACTAAAGTTTCAGGCTAGTGAGAGAAATACAAGTAGTCTAGACCCTCGAGCTCGGCAGCATCCCACGCCTGTGCTGCTGCTCAGAGAGAAGGCTGGATATGGAGCACAGGTATTCCACAGGTACACAGTAGTAGCACCAGAGAATACACTCCAAATTCCTATTCTACCCTGATGGAATCATCATCATTCAGTGATGGAAGCACATTGGGTAACTCAAGACCTTACTTAGGTATAAAACAAACGAGTTTTTCTACTAATCGTGACAAACTCTAGGTTTGGGATTTCGGGGTAAGAGATTTCGTCTGTTACTGGCCAGCTCCTGTCAATTATTTTTGAAGGCCTCATGCAAAACTGCCTTTTATAAGACTAGGTCAACTTAGGTATCATTCTTTTATTTTAATAGGACAGGAGTATCTGTCAGGCAACTGATATACCATCCCTACTAATGACCACTTCATGAGGCTAGGTTATGCAGCTTCTAACTTTATTCACAAAATATTTCACATGGAATCTATGAAATGGGAATATGTTTTCATGCAAGGGTGCACTGCATCCTCAGACCTGCAGGCATGAGTGCAGATAAGTATCAATACAATGCGTGCCCTAGAAGTCAAAGTTGGTATCAGATATTCTCTTGTACATGTGCAGAGGAAGACAATGCTCTTAAAGAATGCCTCCCATTTGTCGCTACAGGCATTGCCATATTGAAATTCTCCCATTAGTAGACCAACTTCAAGCTGCCATTACCCATAAAAACACCAGCCAGTGAAAGCTACTCTATACCAGTTTGCTTTCAGCCAAAGTCTTGAATACAAAAGTTTCCAGAACAAATATTGAAAAATGCAAACTGGGCATCCTAAATTTTTATATTAAATATTGCCCCAAGAATAAAACATGGTCATTTAGATGTGTTATTTAAATTCTAAGTATGCGTGCTAGAGAGTAATATACACTGCTCTTTAGAATGCTGTTTCTCACACCAGGACTTAGTGGGCCAAATATTTTCTTTGAATGAAGTTTAACAACAGGCTCCTGGAAATCTGAGGGCAGCTGCTGAATTTTGTATATAATTAATGGCTAGAGGAATCCATAGTTAAAAACATTTCTTCCCATTTCTAATAGACATTTCCTTCTCCCTCTTCTTCTCACGTTGTAAACAGTAGAATTACGGTTCATATAAAGTGGATTGTGGTTACTCATTACATGACACTTGGACAGATGTGTCCTTTGCAGATATAACAGGTCTGTGCTTCACTATCCCCCAACATAATTACTCATATCTCCATCTGAGGAGCTCTAAGAGTGATTCAAAAGGTAAAAAGAAAGTCCCAGCACAGTGGACATCTGAATAACACTCTGGTACACAGAAACACCTAGTGAGGAAGATGTAAGCTGAATACCCCAAAAGACCACATTGTTAGAGAGGAGTTTGGGGACATTAAAGAGCATTTCTTCAGGCCTAAAACAAGTGCAGTTCCCCCTTTATAACATGTATCCAAGGCAGAGTTTAATTAGCTCTACAATTTAGGTCACAAAGCCCTTTTTTTTCTAAAGGAGCAGTGCATCAGCAATATAAGCAGTTTAAATATTATGAATGAGAAAAACCAATCACTGCATACATACATGCTTGGTTTTTCACTGCATGGAACAAGGATCATCACTTAGTAGGTCCTCATTAGATGTGTGGTAATGCTGGGAGAATTATCCTGTACTTTCCATTTTTAAAGAGTTAACCTACATAAAAATATCAAGAGAGTGAAATATTTCACACTAACTCTTACTGCCTATCTTTTCGTTAATTATACAACAGATGATTCTAACAAAGCTGCTCTGGGAGTCTCCTACAACAAAAAGGATAATAATACTTTCCTAATTTTGGTTTGGTTGTAGGAAAGGCAAATTGGTACATAATTAACAATTTGTTGGTGCAAATTTATCTGCATCTTTTAATTGGTGTTAATTAGATTAGGACTAAAATTTCTTTAATCCTCTATCTTGCCTTTTTTGATGCAAACTAATTTTCTCAGCTGGATGTCAAAGTTTCCCATTAATTACACTTTTGTAACTGGAGCTTCTTAAACCACGAAGACTCAAACATATAGAACAACAGCGGTTTTCAGAAGGCCTAGGGACCAGCCTTTTGGGGAAAATAAGGAATGGTGAGAATTGACACTTTGGAGATAACCAGTGAATTCACCCAAATTCACTGGTGAAGCAAGGCTTCCACAATTAGCAAATCATGGTCTGTCTGATGAGAGCCTCCAGCATTTGGTGGCTGTAAATAACATCCTGTAACGTAACTCTGCCACACAATGCAGATGTTACAGCAAAACAACAGTGACAAAATGTTTAGCCTTACAGTGAAGAAGATAATCTGCTTTTAAATGCCAAGGATAACAATATGCTGCCTTTTACCCTATTACCTAGGAGCCATTCCTAATACTGGTAGAACCATTTCCAATGGAAAACAAACACAAATGTACACCATCTTAGGTGAATTAAGTTCCACATTTCCTATGGCTTCCTCCAAATATTGTAACCCTTCTGCTATGGTTAACATGTCAGGGGGAAAGCCACAAAATACATTCAATATCTTTTATGACAAGGTGACCGGAAATAAAATTTTATGTAGTTAAGGATTTCTGATAGTTTTTTATCCATCACTTTCCTCTCATTATGCAGCAGTGATGATTGAAACCTGATGAGTACTGCAAAAAAAGGCTATAAAACATTTTATGTACAAATAAAACAGTAGCCATTAAGTTTTGCTATGATGTCCAAGTAGATATTCAGCATGAAAACATGATAAAACAACTGTAAACTGATTGTGATCAAATGTAATTACAATGACTTGTCTCCAGTGAATGACATGAACTGAACACAGTCACAGACTTCTCCAAAATTACTTTGGGCAAAGAACCAAGAGAACACTATATCCTTTCTTCACTAAAGGCATTTTGCCAAATAAATCGCAAACACACAAGCTTTAATAACCACTGCCAAAAAAGCACTTGGGAACTCATTATGGAAATGTTTAAAACCACACACACACACATACACATGCATGTGCACACGCACATACATGCAATCATATTTGATAAAACTCTTTCATATTAATATAATTCCACTGAAAAAGCCACGTTTGAGATTTTTAATTGGTGCTCCCCTGAAGTAAATCCAAGGACTGATAGGCAATTACAAGTCTTTTTTCCTCTCCTCAAAGTCAATGTATTTGGCTGCCTTTCCTGGCATCTTTATTTTGGTGATGCTGTAAGAAGATCTACTCGAAGATTTTTATGCAGCTAAAAGTAAACAATGACCTGGATTCTGAAATAACCTTATTTTTTCAATAAGCCAATGCAGGTAGATTCTCTCCCTCACTCTCTGCCCCTTTTGATGAGGCTTAATACAGTATTATGTTCCAAAACAGAACAAAGAAAAATATCCATTCATTGAGCACTGTAGTAACTCAAAGTAACTATGGCTGGAACAGCTCTAGGAACTTAGGGACCAGGAAAAGAAAGAGAACAGCATGCATTCTAGATCCTCCTTTTTAACCCTGTCTCATTTCTTGACCTCTTGCCCTGAAATGTTGGCAGTACTGATATAACCTAATTATTAATATTAGCAAGAAAGTAGAAATCTAATTCCACTCCTAAAAATATACCCCAGAAACACATATCCACACAAAAACTTGTATTCAAACATTCAGCAGTATTACTCACAATGGCTAAAAAGCAGAAACAACCTGAATGTCCATTAACTGACCAATGGTATTTACAAAGTGGCCTATCCATACAACAGAATATTTTTCAGCCATAAAAAGAAGTACTGGGGCTTCCCTGGTGGTGCAGTGGTTAAGAATCTGCCTGCCAATGCAGGGGACATGGGTTCGAGCCCTGGTCCGGGAAGATCCCACATGCCTCGGAGCAACTAAGCCCACGCACCACAACTACTGAGCCTGCGCTCTAGAGCCCGTGAGCCACAACTACTGAAGCCCGTGTGCCTAGAGCCCATGCTCTGCAACGAGAGAAGCCACCGCAGTGAGAAGCCTGCACACCACAACGAAGAGTAGCCCCTGCTTGCTGAAACTAGAGAAAGCCCGCATGCAGCAACAAGGACCCAACGCAGCCAAAAATTAATTAATTTTTTTAAAAAGTACTGATATTGATACATGCTAGAACACAGATGAACCTTGAAAACATTATGCTAAGAGAAAGAAGCCACTCACAAAAGACCATATAACATGACTCCACTTATATGAAATCCAGAAGAGGCAAATCTATAGAAACAGAAAGTAAATTTGTGGATGCCTAGGACTGAGAGGTTGCAGAGGCAATGTCTACAAATAGGTATGAGGTTTCTTTTTGGGCTTATGAAAATATTTTAAAATTGACTGTGGTGATGGTTGTACAACTCTGTGAAGAGAGTAAAAACCACTGAACTGTGCACTTTAAGTGGGTAAACTGTATGATATCTAAGTTATATTTCAATAAAGCTATTATACATATATTTTTAAAAGTAGAGATCACTGCGTTTGGGTCCCTTTAACGCGTGTTCCAGTAGAAGCTTCAGGGTCAACCATAAAGATTGATGAGTGCTCCAAATACACTTTTATTTAAACTTTGTCCTCCCCTGAAGAGGAAGAAAACTAGGAAAAACCCATACTTCCTCCAAATTTGCTCTTATTGAGGCCACCAATGACCTCCCCACCAACGCTGCTAAATTCAGAGGCCAATTTTCAGTTCCCAAATTACTTGACTCACCAGCAACATCTGGCACAATCACCACCCTCACCCCATCTTTTTTTTAATACTTTATTTATTTATTTTTAATTTATTTGGCTCTGCCAGGTCTTAGTTGCGGCACATGGGATCTTTAGTTGTGGCATGCAAACTCTTAGTTGCGGCACTTGGGATCTAGTTCCCTGACCAGGGATCGAAAACGGGTCCCCTGCATTGGGAGTGGGGAGTCTTAGCCACTGGTCCACCAGGGAAGTCCCTCACCCCATCTTGATATATTGTTTTCATTTGATTTCCAGGACACACACTCCTTGGTTATCATCCTATCTCACTGCTTGTTATTTCTCCATCTCCTTTGCTGGATACTCCCTCTCACCTCCCCCCGATCCTGCCCCTTAGTGAGTGTCTCACCGGGTCTGCAGCCTTGTGCTCACTCCCAAAGTGACCCCACCCAGTCTTACTGCTTTAAATACCACCTCTACGCTAGCAACTTGCACATGTAGATCTCCAGTCCAGGCCTCATTCCAAATGCTAGACTCCTATATTCAACTGCTGACTTGGCATCTCCACCTGGATTTCTAACACATAATCTCAGATTCAACATGTCCAAAGCTGAACTCCTGATCTCTCCCCCCTCCCTGCCCCCAAACCCAAGAAAACCATGCTCCATCTATAGCTTCTCCCATCTCACTTGAGGGCAACTCTTTCCTTCCAATCACTCAAGCCAAAAATCTGACAGTCATCCTTGTCTCCTCTTTCATTTCCAACTGAGAAACATTCAATCCACTAGGAAATCTTACTGGTTCTGTTTCAGAGTATATCCAAACTACAACTCACCACTTCCCACTCTGGTTTGAGCCATCATCAGCTCTCATCTGGCTCAAGGCAACCATCTTCTGACTGGTCTCTCTGCTTCTACCCTTGTCCCCTACAGTCTATTCTCAACACAGGTTCCAGAGGCATCAGTTTAAAATATGAGTCCTACCATGTCTCTCTTTTGCTCAACAACCTGTGTTGGTTTCCTCCTCACCGTGAGTAAAGGTGAAAATCCTTACAATGATCTGGCCCCCATTACCTCTCTCATCTCATCTCCTACTGCTTTTTACCCCTCTCACTCCACCAGCCTCCAGGCAACCTTGCTATCCTTGGACACACAGGGCTGTTTCCTTTGCCTAGAGCACTCTCCTCCCAGATATATGCATATATATGATACATAAGTCCCTCACTCCTTCAAACCTTTGCTAGCATTTCACCTTCTCAATGGGGCTTATCCTTATCCCCTATTTATTATTATTATTATTATTATTATTATGCCCATGCCTCGTGGCTTGCAGGATCTTAGTTCCCCAACCAGGGATTGAACCCTAGCCCTTCCACAGTGAAAGCACGGAGTCCTAACCACTGGACTGCCAGGGAATTCTTACCAACCTATTTTAAATGGCAACCTGACTCCCAACCCCACCCCTACCCATTTCCTTTGCTCTGCTGCAACTTTTCTTTCACCATCTTCTAAAATTCTCCATGATCTACCTATTTACTATTTCTGTTGTTTGTTGTCAGGCTGCTAAAACACAAGTTCTGGGAGGGTGGACCTTTGTTCTGTCCACTGTTGGATCTCAAGTACCTGAACATGGTAGTTCCTCAGTACATATTTGTTGGACGAATGAATGACTGCTGAAAATCCTACTGGACCCATCACCTGCCAACATTTATTTAATGGTGACTTTATGAGTTAAGGGCACAAAATTTTGTTACACAGAATGTTAAACAAAACAACAGTGGAGAAAACTGAGGTAAAGAGTTATTGCTGCTGTTTAATATTTATTATAGCCCTAAAACATGCTAGGTAACACAGAGGAGACTCTCTCAACTCCATAAGTCTTCAATGAAGTTGTGGATGTTGAGATATTTACACTCGTGTAGCAAATGAAAATTCCCAGGTAAAGGAGGAGAATGTGGTATAGGTCTCATGAGAGCTTAAGTACCAGCACTTGGAGCAGAGAGGAAGGGGCAGATTACAGAGATGTCCATCTGACTTGGTCTTTGAGGTGTGCAAAGGTTTTTTTGTGTGTGGGTTGTTTTCTTGTTTGGCCGCACCGTGCAGCTTGCGGGATCTTAGTTCCCCAGCCACATCGAACCCGGGGCCCTGGCAGTGACAGCACCAAGTCCTGACCAGTGCACCACCAGGGAATTGCCTGTTCAGAGTGGTACGGTGGTGCTTCTCCCTGCAGTGATATGTAAGATGGTCCTGAAATAGAGAGAGGGTCTGAAAATAGCCCTTGCTGTGACAGGAGAAAAGTTAAAGTGACCTATTTTGTTTGTTAACCCTGGTCTTGTAAGCAAAACGCGTTGCTGAGTTTAGAAAAAAGAACACATTGATGTTACAGTTTGCAATTTTAGAAATGTTATATGAAATTTTCCAGTGAGACTGTGGAACCACTGCCATATCCTAAGTCATAACTTTATATATTCAAAAACTTATTGTTATGGCATTTTCTGATTAAGACTAAAAAAAACTCCCAAAGCAAAAGATCCAAAGTAGTCACTAATGGTGTACTTGCTTTTTCTTGAGAAGGGCTTTAACAGGGGCTAGTAATAACATAGTTATTACTAACAATAATATTCATATTAATAAGAATAGCTAACAGCTAATAATAATACAGCTCTATATTAAAGAGCTATCTCATCTTCTAAAAGACATGAGACAGATTCAATGCTCAAGCATCACCCAGGAGGCCTGCAGCACCTGCTCAGAGGTGACAACTCCAACAAGCAGCATCTCATCATCCCTGTGCTCACAACTGCAGCTGGCACAGTGGAACTTGGAGTTAAAATTAAAAAATAAAAACAGTAGTAACTGATTACGATTTATACTTCTGGACATTTATACTTCTGGACTATACATTTATACGATTTATACTATACATTTATACGATTTATACTTCTGGACATTTATACTTCTGGACTACATACATGCCCTTTTGTTCTGAAACAGACCATTCAGCACAGCTTGCATTTTTTTTCTAAGCATATTTTTTTCTTTTTTTCCTTTTTTAATTACAAAAAGTCCATATCATTTCCCAATACTAGGTCAAAAGGAGAGCAGGGGGCTTCCCTGGTGGCGCAGTGGTTGAGAGTCCGCCTGCCGATGCAGGGGACACAGGTTCGTGCCCCGGTCCGGGAAGATCCCACATGCTGTGGAGCGGCTGGGCCCGTGAGCCATGGCCGCTGAGCCTGCGCGTCCGGAGCCTGTGCTCCGCAACGGGAGAGGCCACAACAGTGAGAGGCCCGCGTAACGCAAAAAAAAAAAAAAAAAAAAAAA
>NW_020837959.1:10826169-10863674 GCF_003676395.1 Aethalodelphis obliquidens
AAAAAAAAAAAAAAAAAAAAAAAAAAAAAAAAAAAAAAAAAAGGAGAGCAGGAATTCACCCAGGCTACTCAGGAACCCCTGTGGTCTGTGCTGGGTAATACCGGCCCACACATGAACATCTTTGAGTTTTGCACTAGCTCATTATAAAGTTTTCATTTATTCATATGATTCTTTAGAATACACTTCCGGGCAAACTTTAATGTTGCCCAGAAGTTTCATTTTTGTATACAAATATCGTTTAAAAAGATGAGGAGCCCCACAGAATGTGAAGGATTGAATAAAACAATAATGCTTATCATCTTAAACCCCAATGTATCTGTTCTGATCAGTAAATTTTGAATCTCAAATGTATTTTCTTTTGCTGCGCTGTGCGGCATGTGGGACCTTAGTTCCCCAACCAGGGATCAAACCTGCGCCCCCTGCAGTAGGAGTGCGGAGTCTTAACCACTGGACCACCAGGGAAGTCCCCCAAATCTAAATGTACTAAATTGCTTTCATTATGATTACTCCCAATACTAATTATAATAAATTATGATTAATAGTTATATGACTTGAGTTCTAATCATATGCCAGACAATGATCTTAGAAGTTAAGATACACAGTCTCATTTGACCACGATAATGGTATCCTCATATTTCAAAGGAGAGAACTGAGACTCAGAAAAACCAAATAACTTCCTTGGGGTCACAGAACAACAAATATGGTGACAGGATACTAACCTCCAGGGCCTATGCTCTTAACCATTAAGCTCTCCTGCCATCAAATTAACAGCAGGAAGTGCAGGAATGTGCATTAACCACGACAAGGTCACAATATAAATTACTAGAAGTTTGCATACTAAGTTGCTCAGGCTTGATTTATTTGTTTAGTAGTATTTGTTGAGCACTTACTATGTGCCAGCTATTCTACTAGACACTGGAAGAATACAGTATGACAGGATCCTTGGCCTGGAGGCTGCAGGCCTGTGTGGGAGTCTCCCAAAGGGCATGAGCTGAGAACCGAAGGTGAAGGAGAGGATGTGAGGTGGGGAGTGTGTGCTTGTGGTGGGTGGGTGGCATGATTCCGGAAATGAGTCCAGGCAGAAGAGGAGTCTGTCATACATGGCTTCCACCTACCAGATTGGGTCCCTGTCACCTACTGATAGGACTTCCACAATAATTTCCTAACTTAGGTTTTCTGCTTCCAGTCTTTCCCTTGCCTCCACCAAGCCCTTGAATTTACCTTGCCCACTGCCATGGATTAATCTTCCTAAAATGCAATCATACCTGTCCCTAGTTTGAAAATTTTTAGAGGCTCCTCCCAGCTCAGACCTAACTCCTTGGTCTTGGTAGTCCAAAGTCCTTCATTAAGTCTCCCATCCTTCATTAAGGGTGGGGCTGAGGGACGCCTGTTTTTAGAGCATGTGTCTAGAAACTGTGAACAAGTTATAGTTCAGGAAGTAATAAACTGCCATGGGAAACTCCACATACAATGCTTTGGATAGTGAGGACTTTTAAAGTATCATTAATACCCAGGGTAATTTCTAACAGATCTTTCACTAAAATCAAATAATAGAATGAGAAAACATGCCTATAAGGAAACCTAACAGATTGACTAAGACCAAACCTGTCTTGCAGTTCCAGGAACTCTGACTCTAATCCTAAAATGTGTACTGTGTGGGGTGAGGAATACTGTTTATATCTCAGCTGTAACAGCTTTTAAAAGCTAAAAATAGGGACTTCTATGTGGAATGAAAAAGAAACTTCATAAAATCCATGCAGTTGAAGGCTGGTTCTCAGTGAACTAGGAAATCTTTCAGAAGTAAAGAAAACAAAACTATAATTTTAAAACATCACCCAACTTTACATTTCCTATTTGGCAAACTGGGGTTGCTGGGGATACCCAACTTTTTTAAGGCTTATGACTCCCCCACACCCCCATTCTTAAAGGATACTGTAAAAAGAGCCTGTGGATTTTTTGCAAATGGCTAGAGAAGGCTCTGGAAGGAAGGACAACTTCCATGCTCTTCACAGTATCTGGGGCCCGTAATGTGTCACTCCCTCTTCAAAGCTGAGGCCCTATGAAAGCACCAGGGGTTCTGCCTGCTAGCTGAGGGCACCTCTGGGGGCTCTACCTCCTGCCTTCTGCCCTGAACCAGCATTGTCCAGCTCCCTGGTGCTTTGAACCCAGCTCCTGTCCCTCCAGTTCTTCACCTAGATTAACACCTTGATTTGGCTGTACCGTGGCCTTTGAGTTTGGTTTTATCCCTTAACCCTATTTCATGGATTGGCTCCGGTACCTTGAACCTGGCCAGGCCACCCTCAGCCCACCCCTCTGGAAGGAAGCCCGGCTGGGGTTGCTGTGCCAGCCTCACGTCCACACCTTGAGGAAGTTCAGTCACAGGCAATGGAGAGCAATAGGTTTCCTCTTCCTTCTACCTACCAAACACATCTGTCTACTCCAAATGGCCAACAGTTCATTAACAGTGAAAGTTTATTTTTGCTCCTCATTTTTTCATACTTATTTGGCAAGCATTATTGAAAAATAATGGGCAACAGCTTTATTTCTCAGATGGCCACAGAATTCTTCAAATTATATATACACACACATTATATACATGCCCTTTTGTTCTGAAACAAACCATTTGCCAATTGGAGTATTAGGGAGACTTTAGTCTTTAGAGGAAACAGGTGAACGTGGAATGAGTTGATTGGTAAAATTTACAAGAAAATGTGTGACTATTAAGAATATCTACTCTAGTCAAAAAGGTAAAAAATTAGCTTTTTAGATAATACCAAATACATTATATAACTTCACAAAAATAATTTTTTTTTGCGGTATGCGGGCCTCTCACTGCTGTGGCCTCTCCCGTTGCAGAGCACAGGCTCCAGACGCACAGGCTCAGCGGCCATGGCTCACCGGCCCAGCTGCTCCGCGGCATGTGGGATCTTCCCGGACCGGGACATGAACCCATGTCCCCTGCATCGGCAGGCGGACTCTCAACCACTGCGCCACCAGGGAAGCCCCACAAAAATAATTTTTAATGTGGGTGTTAATTGCTTCCACCAAAATGTTCAATTTTATTCTGTAAACATCCAAAGACTACCTAGGAAATTGAGGCTGACACACAACACACATACACACAAAATTGTGTCTTACTGATCACTATTGAATCCTAAACCTGTTACAAAATAAGATACAGGGTGGCCGCTCCAGGCTTCCAGAGGCAGTTTACCGTCTATAAAAAGCAGTATCCTTTAAGCAGGACTATACTGCAATCCATTCCATAATCTGGCTCTGTGTGTGTGTGTGTGTGTGTGTGTGTGTGTGAGAGAGAGAGAGAGAGAGAGAGAGAGAGAGAGAGAGAGAGAGAGAGAGAGAGAGAGGGAGAGAGGGAGAGAGGGAGGGAGGGAGGGAGGGAGGGAGGGAGACAGGGCCACCCAGACAGGGTGGAAGAAACAGTGACAGTGGCAAGATTACAGTAGATTTAAGATGAAAACAATGGATTATGCGCTCCATGTTCCTCCTTCCATTCTGTTCAGAACTTACCTAGTTTCACACCCATGGGATGATTACATGAGGGGGGGCGTTAGTTACAAGTGTCAGCTCTAGTATATCCTGGCAGAGCAATGACTTCTGACAAATCCTGAATCCTAAAGCTTCCAAAACAAAACCTCCCAACACAACTTCCTTCTCTGTTTGTTTTGAGGTCTACATGAAGGTCATTTAATTTAGGTTGGAAACCCTCCAAGCAGAATTCTGACATGTCTTCAGTGTGCAGACACTCAGCTGGGGCACAGGACATTGGGACACCACCCCCATGCGCTCTGCTACACTCAAGGGTGAGACGCACTGGCCCTCCACGAGACCCCCAAGTATAGGCAGCATCATGTGACAAACAGGAAAACCACCACGGAGCAGCCTGAAGATCATCAAGAACATCCTTCAAGTCGGCAGGTCATTTTAAATTTTGTTAATATAGGTGGGTCTGGTGGCTTCTGGTGGCAATGGAAATTTTCACATTAATGGTGTGAATTTTGCACCGTATTTTGACACCTGCTACATCTGATTCAAATGCAAAAACAAAAAAAAACCCACCTGAGTCTGCATAATGAAAAGCCATTCATTTTTCTGTTTCCTGTCCCAGCAGGAATAGAAAGCAATTCCAAGCCACTCTGCAATATATCCAAGGTTAAAGATTTTGGAGGGAGGAGCCTGCCAGCATCTCATGTCCCAAATCACTGAAGCATTTCAGTAGACTAACTGATTCAAAATAGTAATTATGAAAGATGAAAAACCCTGTGAGATTTGTGAAAGTTCTGGTGCAGAACAGGTTCTTTCTAGAACCATCTCAGGGCAGCTCATCATGTTGGACCCGACCTCTGGGGTCTGCTCCAAGTCGCACTACCAGAGCCCCTCCGATTCAGTGAGGGTCGACTGCTCACAGCCACCCTAGTGTGGTCACAGTCAGCACTCGGCCCCTGGGGGGTCTCGGCTTGCCAATGCAAGAGTTCTCTGGGTGACAATCTATTTATCTCCACTCCCCCATACCTTCCTACATCTCCATCCCCTCTTCCGTTAATCCCCATTGCTACTATTCTCTATGTGGCCTTCTCAGCCTGCTGCCTAGAAAATGTTCCAGAGTCCAAGGTCCCTCAGGCCTCCTGCCCGGAGTTCCCTGGAGTAGGTAGCCCTGAATTGGGAGGTCTCTTCTTTCTTCTCATCCTCAGCTTCTCCAAATGAAGCCCACAGTAAATCCCTCCCCAGACATATCCTGGAAATGATTAATCTCTCAGATTAACCAAATGGGCTCAAATATAAAAATATTTTTAAAAAACAGTAGGGTCGTTAAAGAGTGACAGATTTAAGCGCCATCTGGGCTCGCTGGTCAGGGCGGTGCGAATTCCATCAAACGGCTGAACGGTGCACGATCTGGGAATCCCATCTGTTTTATTAACATGAATCAGTCCAACAGTTTGGCCATTTTGATGTTAGAGTTGTTTAAAGAAAACCCCAGACATATAATACCAATAGTTTTTTCCTCCTTTAAACTTCTAGAATGCAAATTACATGCTTGATTATCACAATTAAAGAAATGAAGACTGATTTGATTCTAAGAGCAGCCCTAGTGAAATTCTAAATAGATTTTTTTTTCATAAAATGATTATTTTCCCAGTTTTACTTTTTTTAAACCTTTGGGACCATATGTAGAGAATTTTCTTAGGGTTATCATATGAAAGTTTACTTTAATAATTTTTTTTCACTGAAAACTATACTGATAAGATTTTGGATCTTGTAGAATAGCAAATTTTGGGGTCTCGTTTCTCATTTTAATTTTTCCTTCTCTGCTCCCCTCAACGAAAATATTTTTAATGAAAATAACATGAAAGTATTATAATGAAAAGTAATCAAGAATATCACTTAGACAATTTTACTTATTCTTAATAAACATGTATTTATTTATTTTTTAAACAAAGTCTTTTCCTAGTTTTTATAAATTGCTTTTAACCTTAAGCACTTTGGACTGCTTCCCTGTCTTGCTGTGCTATAATAATTCTTAGAAACACTAATCAGATTTTCCTGTCCCCAATAATATAGTTCTGTTTCTGAACCGCAGCAGTAAATTGTCCCAAAACGAATACTCTGGCTACTTAGTCTTTAACAAGCAGGGGGAAAATATTATTATTAAGAGTAAATATATTTTGCCTGTTTTGAGATCTCATAAGAAAAAAATCATATTGTCAACTACAAATCAAACTATACTTTAATTGGAAAATACTCTTCTGCTATGATATTGTGATTATAACTTCTATCTTTAAATATATGGGAATAATTTTCCTATTTTTCTATTTTATTATTATGCTATAACATAGAGTACTATGATATGTCACATGTGAAACACATGAAAACAAAGCAATCATACAACAAAAATTCACATAGTTGTGCATTAAAAGGGGGATTGCACATTATCACATGATTTTATTCCTGCTTTTTATCATCTTTTACAGCTATTATGTGGAAGTAAAATAAATTCTTCAGTCCTAGGTTTATGGTTTTTAGTCATTTTACATACCAATATATTTCCTAAAACACAGAATCCTCTGGAAATATAAAGCTGGGACTATGTGGTATGTTACAAGTATGTGCATTTACTGTTTCCTCATCTATAAAACCAGGATAATAATATCTTCCTGTAGAACTCTTTCAAGGATTATACGTAATCATGTTTGTAAAAGTACATTAAAAATTCTAAAGTGCTGTGCAAATGTAAGGTATCATTACTAATCATAATAATTCCATATCCTTATGGAACAAAAAATACTGAAAAATGAAACATCCTTTCTCTAAATCTCCCTTATGATTAAATAAAGAAGCACATTTATATGAATTGTTTCTAAAGCAGCATTTTACAACTGGCTTTAAAGTACCCACTTCAGGGAATTACAAAGAGTCAGAGAAAAAATTTCCTACAATTGACACGTTTTAAAATGCAGAAGCAAACAGTCAAATTGTCATAAACTTTATTTGTATCCTTTACTTTCCTAAAAGTTACTGTGGCGAATTCATAATTCTAAAAAGCACATGAAAACTTTTGTCCGAGGGGACTGCTCCCAGAGCTGAATCAGGATTTATCTCGCTAAACGTCAGTGGTCAAGAGTTAAAATCCATTTAGGTAACTGATGAAGGCAAATGCTGGGACCACAGATGTTTTCTCCTTTTCCTTCAAGTTTATAAAATCACAGAGAAGGAGAGAATTTTTTGGAGGATAAATGCTATTTACAAAGTCTTTAAGGAGAAAAATTCTGATTACTAAAATTTCAGTAAATTTGCAGTCTCATCCCTCCCTGCACCACCTGAAACAAAAGAAATGGATCCCAGCAACGGACCCAGTGTACTCTTCCCCTTCCCCTATGGGGACCAAGGCTGGCCACGCTCCTGGAATAGCAGTAGCGAATGGGATCCATCTAAACCCAGCTTTCGTGACACTGGAGCAGCTCAGGTTGTCCCTGTGAGATGCCAGCTGGCTTCTGCACAAAGTTGTTGAGCTTTGTTTGTTGTTAATCCCTTTGGCTTTCTCAGCATCCCCAAGTCATGCGGACACGCAGTGGACACTTCTATCAGGTGGCCACAGTACTGAGGTCTGGTCCCCATGACCATGTGGTGCTCACATCCCTAGGCGTATCCCCAATTCCAGGGCCTGGAGTACTCACTCAGCGGGCATACCCAAAAAGAGCTCAGTTACGCTTGGCTGTGAGCCTGTTCTGCTACCCAGCAGCGGAGTATGAGGACACACTAGGCCGTGGGATGGGGGGTGGGCAGCAGTGGCTGCTTCAGGTAGAAACGACAAGCAGTTCCAGTCGTGGAAGAACTACCACAGTGACATTCTTCCTTGGCCAGGTACAATGACCTTAATGAGGCAGCGCGCATTCAAAGATGCCAACCAGAAAATGTTATTATTGATATTTTATACCCACTCATGTGGCTAGTATCAAACAAAGCCCTGTTTGCTCCAGTTTCATACAGACATACAATTTGCTTGCTCCAGTTCAATCAAAGGACGCCATTTCTAGGGCTTATAAAGTATAAGAAAATATTCCCCTTGGGGTTCACCTGAGTAGTGCAATGTGAGCTAAGAGAAGTGGTAAGCTTGTGCTGCCTGGTTTTCTTCTAGCATGCTCTTTGACAAAATAATCGTTTTTTGAAACCATAAGTCATTTAAATGTATCTCATTCCCCATATCTGGATGTATCTGAGTAATTTTATTTAACCTTGGTTGAAAGAAAATGCTGTGTCCTGCATCCAACCTGAGATGTTTTTTCTTTGTACCAACAGTGATCGTCTCGGATCTCAGCACTGTATTTTGAGCCACTGAACAGTGGCCTCTTTAAAAGTAATGTAAACCAAAAAAACACATTACAAGAAAGAACAACAGCAATAAATAAGTGCTTGTGTGACCTAAAAAATACTTAATTCTCAATAATGTCTCATTATCCCTTACCAAAACTAGTGTAACATGCAGTGAGATTGGGAAATACTTTATAAATGTGCTGTACTTTATACGTTATTAAATCAGATGGTGGCAAAAGGTAAAATGGTATGACCCATTTGTCAGGTAATCCCATAAATCTGTACTTTTAAATGGGACAATCTGTCAAATTAGCAATACGAATGAAAAAATAAGCCTTCTCATAAAAAAATATATTTTCTACTCATTATGACCATTGCCTGACAAAAACAATGTTTTAAACACTTAGAAAATATAAATCTATTTTTCAAAGAATAATTTCAACAAAACAGGACGAATGGCCTATCATCAGTGGCTAATGATTCTCTCTGGTCAAAAGTAGCTATGGGGAAGAGACACTAGAAGAGATTTAGAATCTACTTTGGCTCAAGATAATTGACGAAATTCTATTCCCCTTTGTTTTAAGAAAAACTGTTAGTAGCTGCATCAGACTTTTAAGAATGATTTTGAGTGCTAACATCTAGTCAAATAATTAAAAATCACACAACACAATTAAATCTGTGCTGAGATGTATCTTAAATAATCCCAAACTTCCCAAACTCCTGTGTCTTTGGTAAAAGCATCATAAAGTACGCGACAACCACAGTAAACCTCTTTAAAGTGACAAAATAACAAGGAAAGGTCAGGGAGCCAAGCAGGTCAACAAAGTTCTTCTTCCCCGTTTGGGGTCATTCTTCCCTCCAGCACTGACTGGTCTCCCCGTAAATTCCACATTAGCTCCTCCCATCAGCGGCAGCAGAAACACTTGAACTGCCTTCTCTCTCCACAAAAGTTTAGTTTGCTGATTGGGCATGAAACAAAGGGAAGACAGCAGGGGTACAGTTTATAAGGGGGCAGGCGAGGTTGACAGGCTATTGTGCTCTGGAGGCATCCACAAGCTGTTAATTCTATTTTAACATCGTTAATAAGACTGTTAACACATCAGACTTTGTTTAGAGACCTTGAAAACATCAACAAACTATTAAACGACCCACCTGAAATAAAATAGTATCTACTTTGGAAGTATCAAAATCATACTTTAAAAAAAAATCCTTAAGATGAAAAGACTAAGGAAAGGAAAAAGGAAATTTATTACTGTAAAATGTGTGCAAGGACCCCAAATTTTTATGTTTAATACTCTTGAAACATTCTTTTTTATTTTGACATCATCTTCGATCTATGGATTTTCCAAATAAGGAAGTTACATCAAAACACAATCACTTCCTTGTGCATATGCAAAAAGGGATTAAAAACAAAGGCTTAACTAAATATTTTAAATGAATAATTAGTCTTTCAGATTAACAGCAGTTAATTTTGCAATAGAATAGAAAAATGTTTTGATCTCAGTCTTTAAAGAATTAGGAAAACACTCCATTATATCTGTAAGGTCAGTTTTTGTATACCTTCATGTCCAACTAAAAAACTGTTGAGCAATTTCAGTAAGAGTGAAAAGCTCCAATTCATGACTTAAGGAAAATAAAATTTTCAAAAAATTATTTTATTTTTTCCTCTTTTTCTTCACTTAGCTTAATTTTAGGAATTAAGACTATTCAAAATGAAAAGTATTATGCTTAAAATCAAGGAGACCAAATAAGCAGTAATCTATATTCAAAAATAAATATTTGTTAAGAAGAAATTTTCATTTGAATTTTTTGGTGTAAATTCATTTTTCAGTGTCAAACTTTCAATTAAAATAGCATATTTCTTATGGGATAGTCTACTAAAATTATTATAATTGACATTTAACTATTTTTTCATTCAAAGCAAAACAGTCCCAAATATATAGCAAATAATTTGTAGTAATTTTAAAAACAATTTTTAGACACTGTATATATCTGGAATCTAATGACAGAAAAAATTTAAAGGATTCTGGATGTGGCTTAAAGTACTGATTTTCCACCACACTGTAATACAAAATATGTAGGTGTTGATTTTAAATACCCTTGCCTGTGATTTAAAAGAACAATTATTTCATACTCTTGCCAGTATGGGAGAGAAAAATAAAAAAGCATGAAAAATTATAATAGTATTAAATTATGGAGAAGGGATATACAGCTTTTAGAAGAGAGCAGAGAATCCTCAGCAATATTTAAGTATTTTGACTCTTCTGAGTGCTGCTGTTTGTTGGTGGGCTTGGGTGGGGGGAGACAGTGAATGAAAAGACGGTAGAGAATAATCACAAACAAGGACATTAATACGAGAATACAAACGTGTAAACTCTGGGCAAACGATGAGGTAACTCTAAATGCATCTTCGTGCTGAACACTTGTACGTATGACAGTGTGCTCTCAACAGGTCAAAGAACCAATGCACAGAGGCTGCTGTGTACAAGGCGTGGCGACTTCGAGTGACACAGTCTGGGAAAGCATCAATCACCACACATTTTGAAAAGTGGAAATTGAGGCAGTAACCCTGAATGATGACCGACGGAGGAATAATATTTGGCCGCCACTGTTCAATCGCCCTTCCCAAATACAATGCCGTGCTTATTTCTCCGGCTTCTCTCATGTTTCAGACACACATATTTCAATCCAAGTGTTTCAGTTGCCATAACAACTTCATAAATTTGTTTTCAGATGTCCCTTTTAATCACATCATTTACAAAAAGCTGGATGGGTCAGGACAGTGCCTCAATTTATTCCATTCACACCTGGCTCCTGAGGAGTCTCTGTATTTGTTCCTTTTCTCTAAGAAGCTCAAACACCTGAAAATAATGTCACTATTCCTCTCTCTCCATAGGCAAAGGAGATTTAAAAAAAAAAATCTGCTTGTGTGTGGCCTTATTATCAAGCTTTTAAAACCCAGGCGACATAATGCCCAGAAATCATCCTCTGGTTCATGAAGTACTGGGACTGCGGTCGCTACCCAGTGGTGTACAGCAGGGCCCTACGCATAGAGCGGCCGCTTTATTTCCAGATATCAATTATTTATGCCACCAGACAGGTTTCTGATAGAATCTTTAGCAATTTTAATTGGCTTCTGGTGACGACTACTACTACCTAGTACCTTTAAAATATTATCTACCTTATGATGGGAAAATGAAACTATGCTATAACAGTTCCAATGTCATGCATTAATTTTTTAAACACTCTGGGATATTTTCGGATTTTGTTCCAATAAATAAGGCATAATATCCCTGGCACCGTTAAATAAATGACTTTTGCCAACGTCAACAACCAAACAATGGAAAACAAGACTCCACCAACAAACAGAGAGGGGGTGTCAAAAAATTCGGCTGGGGTTTTTGCATATGTAGGGAAACCGAAGGCACTTCCCCAGAAGGTATTGAAATGCACAGATAAGAACACAAAAGGCCCTGAAGTGGTTTTGAGGGTCACAATTTGCTATTAAACACAGCAGATGGAAACATGTGAAAGTCCACTTAAGGATACTCAAGTGTAAAATAAAAATGGGAGTAACAGACAAGTTAGGGCAATCTGAGGATTCTAGAGTTTTATTTTTTTTATTTTATTTCTTTCTAGAGTTTTATTTTTAATTGCACTCTCAGTTTGTTAGAACAGAAATACATAAATTTAAACTTAGAGGAATGAGTTGGAGGGGAAAAACACTCTTTATAACCCCATCTGTCGAAAATTAAGATGCAGGGCGTATGGTATGCAACTAAGTACCAGAAAAAAGTAAATACTGGTTATATTTAGGGAAGAGTATAAGAACAGATGTCATATAAAAAGTTAGACCTTTTACTTCAAAAAATACTATACATGACTAGTTCTTTGCCACTGGGGGAAAAAAACCTCTTTTAATTATGTAAAGAGCGAAGAGAAGGTAGGATTCTTTACCTTTGAATACTAAATTAGGAAACAGCAGCATCAAAGGCAGGCTTGATCTGTTCTGCCTGAAAAATTAACTACAATAGCTTCTCGAGTTGCAAAAAAAGAGGCTCTAGTGACACCAACAGTCCCGGGAACAAAATGCAGCTGTGATGGAGGGTCTGGGGCTGGGGGAGGGCTTTTTTGTTTGTTCGGGGGTTCTGGTTTGTTTTTCTTTCCTCCCAACGGTAAAAGCTTCCGCCACAACCCCATGGAGAATCTGCCCGGGGCTCTCCCCGCTTCCACCGACTTCCCTCTCCCTCTTTCCCTACACAGCCAGTGCCCCAATGCCCGTCGGAGAGAAGGCATGAGCTACAAGAGGGCCTGGCTGGGGGGCCGGCCACCCTAACCCCGCAGTTTCAAAGGGCAGGGAGTTGAAAGGAGGGGAGGACCGCGAGAGGGGCAGGGATGCTGAGGAAAGACATCAATTCAGCATTCCTCAGTGGCTTCAGATCTTCACACTTGTTTTCTTTCCCCCTCTTCCCTCCTGGAAGGGTGAGGCGGGAACCAGCACTTCAAAGGGGAAACTTTCTTGGTGCTTGCGTGGAAGGACGCGTTAGCTAGCTCTGGCTCTTCCCACCAGCGTGATTAACACTAGAGGTCGTTATTGTTTTTGACAAAAATTCTCTCTCTTAAAGAAAACCACCTTTCATCTCCTGAGTCGCTTGCTGATGAAGCTGTTGGTGTCAGAGAGGGTGGGGAGGGTGACAGCACAATAGGCAGGCCCTCGCTCGGTCCCCTTCAGAAAAATGTAAGGAACACCTCTGTAGAGCAGGGGCACCCAGGCGGCCTGCTGCTCGCACATCAATCCTCATCTTTTGTCCACCACCTCTCTGCACCCCATTCCTGTGGTAGGGAGTAGGGAGGGCCGACAGGGGCCAGAGCTTAAACGGAAAGGGGAGGGACGGAAAAAGATTGCCAATTCAATAGTAGGAAACCAACCGTATGGGGCAGGATGAGGCGGGCGCACAGACTTGGGCTCCCCGTCTGGGACTGAGAGGAAACATGGAGGTTCAAGGCAAGTGCCTCCTGATGAAACAAACTTGGCTTAGTTACTGGGAAACGCTGATAAAGAAACTAGCTGAAGACGACTATTTAAAGATGAAGGAAAGCAGAGCTGCTTAAAGCACTCAATAACAGATCTTAATTGCTCAAAACAAAGCAGCTGAGTTTCAAGAGCGCTTAAGAGGCCTTTCAGCTGTAACTTGCGGCACAAAGCCCGTGCAATATTATCTTAAAAAAAAAAGATTTTCTGGATCAAGGAACCAGTTAGAACTTTACCTTTTTTTAAGGGTTTAATTTTTTTTCTATCTCTGCTCCCCTCCCGCAATTAAGTCAAAATTTAGATAATGTTACTACAATTTAACTACAAGCCATTATTTTACTGCCCTTTTACAAGCAAATATAAGGAAAAGAGACCCACGTGCCTTAATCCTAAAAAGCTCAAAATCTGGACTGAAAGGAATAAAACATTCCTGAACAATTATATAGAAAGTCAAGAAAGATTTTTGAAAGAGCTATCAAAAGACAATATTTGTATAGATTTTGAGCATTAGCAGCTAGCCTGACACAGCAAAACCATTGTATTTTCCACTAGTTTTGTTTGGCTATATACAGCTGTGTTTTCACAGATGCAAAGCCATGTGTCTCCACCAAAAGGTCTAGCCTTCCCTTCAGATGTGAATGCAGATCAAAGGTTCAAACGCAGAAATACAAGATCCTTTTCCCTTTGGAACATGTTTTTATTTTTCTGCAGTGGCTGCAAACCAGAATTTCCATCTGTTGTCCTTCTGCGGTGTACAGGTTAACCTTAACAGTGGGGCTCAGAGCACTGTTATCTCAGCTAAGAAGTGCACAGATGAATCATGTCTGCATGGACGCTCTGAACGCTCCCCAAGATGTCCACGCAGCTGAGACAGAACTGAACCAGGCAGTAGCAGAATCCATAATAATTGACAGACAGAAATTAATTTTCTTATTTCTTTAAATATCAGAGCAGATTATACAATTTTAAGATGGGGTTTAGCTTTTATACAACATGCACCTTTATAAAGATAACAATATCAACTGATTTCCTGCTTATCCCTTCTCCCTCCTATCCCCAGATATTTTGCATTTGAATCTCAGCTTATGGGAAAATTCTCCAAGAAGAGAAAATAATTTCATAAAATAACTTGCTAATCTTAAGTGATTTTTTATTTCAGTACAAGTTACTAACCCATAATTTTTAATGGAAATGTTTTAAACATTTCTTTCACCTATTATCTTTTCTTTCCCCTCAATTTCTCCTTGAGAAATTGAAATAACTCCTTCCAAATAACTCCTTTCCCCTCAATTTCCATTCCTTTTATTGAACACACCCTCAGAATGACTGAAGAGAAACAAGTTTCCCTCTGTTAAGTACTCCAAAAATGGATTTACTGCCACGTAAACATGTGCTTAGGAAAACAGTAGAAGTACAGCACTGCAGCTAAAAAGGTGGGAGCCTTTTAAGGTATTTTTGGCAGGTTTTTAGACAGACGGAGAGACTTATCTACCTATCTGCAGAAGATCAAGAGAGGCTAGAGGGAGGCATGGATGGAGATGGCACATACAAAGCTTCGGCTAGTCCCTAGAGAGATTTTATAAAAGCCCAAAGTGGAAAATGGCATGGACCAGTCCTAACACTAATGTGTGAGTGCCATCTAGTGGTCTGCCTAGAACTGCACCCTAGTCTACCTACACGTAGAAACACTCCGTCCTGTCTGTGGCTCCCTACCTGTTTCCCTGCTCCACTTTGGCTCATTCCAGCACTCCCAACCCTCCTGCCCAATAACTGTAGCTTTTCTGCCCTAATGTAAACCAATAAACAAGAAGAAAACAAACAATAAGAGGGATGATCCCGAAGGCTGAAGGGGTCTACCAAAAGCAAACTGTGTTGTCACAGGTGTTCCCCCAGGGCTACTTCCAAGCCACGTGGGGAAGCTTAAAGGGGCTGTTTCCACATAAGGAATTGTTGTGACCACACCTGAAGGACCAGACCAAATAAAAAGGGAGCCCTGTTGTCTGCACAGGCGCACTCTCTGGTGTCAGCATATCAATCTTTCTGGGGGGAAACAGCTGTACGACTGGACATCAATATTCCTCCGCAGGTACTGAGAGGCAGAGAAAGAGAGGTAGTCTGTTACAGCTAAAAAGTCCCTATGCCAACTATCACTTTCCAGCTCAAGGTTACGTCGCACACACTGTGCTCACAGCCCACACGTGGTATTAAGCTCTTTCAATCTTATCTCACCAAATCCTCACAAAAACTCTCTGAAATCCTCCCCATGTCACAGATGAGGAAACTGGACTAGAGAGAAGTGTTGCCAGATCACCACCAGCATGTGGCAGCACTGGATCAAGGGTGGTGGTCTGGCTCTAGGCTGTGCTGCCTTCACAGGAGCACCTTTTCCCTCTGAACGAAAACATGGACACTTAAAGCTTTCAGTGGTTAAAGAGGCTGCTTAGGGACTAACAGGATCGGCTCTCAGATATGCAGGGTGAGGGCTGCTGGGTAGTAAGTGCTCTCCAGCTGTGTGACCTTGGGCGAGCCATGTGGTATCAGAGCATGAGTTTGTCCATCGATAAAATGGGGATGTGCTATCTGCCTGTCCGCCTCAGAGGAGTTGCTGGAAATGCGATGAGATCGTGTGTGGACGAGCTCTGTGAAGAGTCTGGTCCAGCAGAACGGGAAGTGTTATCACCTTCATCATGTGAGACCATCCCTGCTACCTGACGTACAAACAGGGAGGGCTGTGCCACAAACTGACCACAGAAGCAAGGCCCACAACTTCCACGCTTCACATACTTATTTTGATTTAAAGTTCTATGGAGGACAGACACCTCCCCCACCCCCTGTGTGTCATTTACTGGGATGAGAGAGGACGCCACCCAGTTATGCCACGGCCCAAAGGGCAAACCTGGAATTAGGAAGCTTTTCTTATGAACGATAATGAGAAGCAACAGTGCTGATATTGATCCTACTGGACAAACGCACTGGGTTACTCGCTCAAGCATGCTTCCTTGCAGTGCTCCTCACCCCCTGTGCCACCAGAGGCCTCATCCTGCAGGACCTACACATGTTCCTGGAGGCCCAGGAGAAGGGGGGATGCCCAGAGCCGACTCTCCTGTCCCAGTCACAACAAGCCGCTGTCCTGGCTTCATTCTGTGAGTCACACACCCAGAAGAGCACATACTATCCTGACAGTAACAAGATGCAACACTGCAGCACTCGCCATACTCCCATGGGTTCTTTTCCCCTTCCAGCTTTCCTGAGATATAATTGTCGTATAATACTGTGTACGTTTAAGGTGTACAATGTAATGATTTGATATACACAAATACTGCAGAATGATTACCACAGTAAGGTTAGCTAACACATCCATCACTTCACATAATTATTATTTTTGTGTGCGTGGTAAGAACACTTAAGATCTACTTAGGCCTGGCAAGGAAGAGGGTTCTCGAGACAGATCAGACTCGAGACAGATCAGACATTACACAGAAAGAATGGGCTTTGGAGTGGGTCTGGGCCAGTATCTGGTTCCGCCAAGCATCCGTGTGTGATCCTAGCAAGACACTTAACTCTCTGGGCTCGTGCTCATCCAGTATGAAACGGGGATGACAACACCTATCCTGAAGGGCTGGAATCAGACTTAAATGAGATGATGTATTCATGAAGCTCAGAGCCAACCTAGGAGTGGGACTCAGTGCATAGTCAGTGATTGACAGAAAGGAGGGAGGGGATCGCCAAGGGATGATGGTGGTGTGCATCGCCATGGGAGTTACATACCGAAAGGGCTCAAAGCACTGTCCACACTGCCCCTGCCCATGCTAAACAGGCCAGCTGAGCACAGCTGAATGCTTAAGAACACATTAAGGTTCTGAAACCGGGCAGACCCAGGCATACGGATTGAGCTTCTCTACCTGTTATCTCAGTAACCTTGGGCAAGTTTCTAGACCTCTGTAAACATGTTTTCTAATCTGTAAAGTGGGGCTGATAACAGAACCAAGGTTATAGGACTGTTCTGAGGCATAAAAATAGGTAAAGCACCGAGTACAGGTCTGGAACACGTGTGGCAGGGTGAGGTTTGAGATATTAACCATTGGGTTTCACCCAGTAGGATTAAAATCAGCACTGTTATTTCTCATTATTAATAAGACCAGCTTCCTGCATTTCAGTTTTGCCTATTGGGCACTAGCAGTGAGGACCTTAGACATTTTACCTTTATTAAAATACTATTTACTTAATTTACGGGACTTCCCTGGTGGTCCAGTGGTTAGGACTCTGAGCTTCCACGACAGGGGGCACGGGTGCAATCCCTGGTCGGGGAACTAAGATCCTGCAAGCTTCGCAGTGCGGCCAAAAAAAAAGTATACTTAATTTAAAAATTGTGCCTTGTCTCAGTGTGGCTCACCACTGGCTTTGAGGCTAGAGGCTCTGTGCTCTGTCCACGTGTACCCACTGCTCTGTGACTGCTTTGGGGACTTTGATAGTTAGCAAGACTATGGTGACATGGAAGCAACATATTGTAAATGGGAAAGAGAAGACTCTGGGCCAGAAGATTCAGGTTGGACAGACCCACATCGCCACATACAGGGTTTGGGGTAAGGGGACATGGCCCAGCCAGCCCCTCCTCTTCGCGTCCCTGGCTCAGTCCTGCATGTGTGGGGACACGCCAGTGTGTACGTCCAAGCTCCACGGCTCACTCTCCAGCCTCGCCCCACCCTTCAACTACCCCTCGCATCTGGGGTTCAAATGCTGCTACTGACACTGTCTGTTCCCTAGAATGGACCACCTATTGATGCCCAGCTAACGAGGACATTTCCCAGTCTCTCCAATGTCTGGGTGTATTCCCGGGAGGATGTTCTGGTTGATGAGGTGTGGTCAGAGTGAGCAGAACTATGGAATCCCCTAAAAGGAAGGAGTGTATCCTCCTATTTCCCATGTGATGGGCCAGGTCTGAGTAGCCTTCTTAGGTAAGATGTATGCCGTGTGCTGAGGATTCAAGAGCCACAGGATAAAAGGAACCTGGGTTCTCAATGAGCCACCATATGAGCCCTCTACCACCTACCCACAGTTTAAGTGAGAGACGAAACTATCTTTGATAAAGGCATCGTATTTTCGGGCCTTTTTGGTCACAACACCCAAACCTGTATCCTGACTTGTATTACTAATTACTGGATGCGTCTGAATGAAATGGGCACCTAGCCCATTGTGTCTAGCATATTATCACTTGACTCAATCTAATTTTGAGCAGGAGAAGGAACAAGTAAACCAAAGCTATCCTGTTGATCCACTCGGACATTGGACCACTGTGGGATAAAATACCTGGAAAACAAATGGAAAGCCAAGGAAAGGAGAAAATAATCCTAGCAGGTTCACGTGTGGTGTTTTAAAATTTTCAAATAGATGTAGGTAACTGAGGAGGTATTTTAAAATGAAACATTATTTCATTTGATCATTAAATATTGACGAATGAACACCATTACCTTCAGGTGAGTAATCTGAGGCACAGACACTTGCCCAGGAGTTACCAGTGAGTAACTTTAAGTCCAGATTCCAAGCTTCCTAAGTGCTCCCTCCCATAGATGATTTTATTTCTTTCATCCATTTTTGTCCCTAGATTATCAGCCTCATGACAGACTCCTCAGTGTCCCGTCACTTAATCCTGCTCTTTTAAAACAGCACATCTATCACGATACTTGCATTCTGAAACATCTACAGGTGTTCCTAGTTGCCTACAAAGCAACATCTAAAATCCTTAGCCTAGAGGTCCAGGCTCTCCAAACTTGACCCAAACGTGACTTTCTGATCTCACTTCCCACCACTCCCTAAACACACCTCTGCCTTCAACTGGCTTATCTTTTCCCAGCACAAGGCACACCTTCCTGCCTTCGTGATTGTGCTGACATAATTCCACCTCCCCAGTGTTGTCCCCCTTCTACCATGTGTGTTCAAAGCCTACTCATCCTGGAAATATTATTTTGTCGCCACTTGCTGGTCATCTTTTAGGTTGCGTCTCCCCTCCAGCTCCAGACTGCAACTCCTCCCACCTTTCTATCAGCCACCCAAGGTGGCCGGCACAGTCCTTCCCACTTCCTAACGAAGAGCGGTATCCATTGTTTCAGTTGACTGATTTACAAGGAGAAACACGCTTCAGGGGCATCTTAGCTTCCAGGGCCCAACCAAGAACCGACTGTCCCCACACAGAGGCATCTGAGAAGCTTCACCCTCGAGTGTGGGGATGACAGAGGACGTGACCCCACTGAGCAGTGTGAGGGGTACTGTGGGGTACCCCCACACTGCCTTTTCTCACCTCACCCACGCTGTTTCCTCCACCCTGCACCCACAGTTTCCACTTTCGGCAGATTGATGCTGGCTAGCAGGGGCTGCGTTATCATCCCTTCCCAGGGGTATATGCATTTTAATAGAACTTCCCTCTTTGGGGAAGAAAGGCTTGCTCAGAATCCCTAGCAAGTCACACCAGCAAGGCCAGTGTGGTGCTCAAATGCTAGAAATGGAAGTCAGTCCCACACAGACGCTTATTGGTTACTGACTGCCCCACGATCCACTCCACCTCTTGAGAATTTGCCTCATCCTGCCTATAGCTTACAGTCTGCTGGAATTATCATCAAGGTGCCCAGCTCTGTCAGAGCCAAATAGTGGACACAGACCAAGCAGACACTCCCTTCCTGGAGTTTGCATTTTGTGCTGGTAACACATCCATTCTGGTGGCTGAGCTAGGACAAGATGGAAGAGTGACGCTGATGCCAAGATGCCTAAGCTGCCTTCCCACCGATTTTGTGTGTCCCCATACCCTTCCAATAAATCCCCCTTTTGCCTAAAAGAGTATTTGTATTTCATTATTTGTTCCTTAAGAATTTTTGTTGCCTAAAAGAGCCAGATTCAATCTGTTGATTAACCAAGAATCTTTCTTTTTTAATTAGTCTTTATTGGTGTATAGCTGATTTACAATGTTGTGTTAGTTTCTGTTGTACAGCAAAGTGAATCAGTTATACATATATATATATCCACTCTTTTTTAGATTCCTTTCCCATATAGGTCATTACAGCGTATTGAGTAGAGTTCCCTGTGCTATACAGTAGGTCCTTATTAGTTAATTATTTTATATATAGTAGTGTGTATATGTCAATCCCAATCTCCCAATTTATTCCTCCCCTCCCTTTCCCCCTTGGTAACCATAAGTTTTTAACCAAGAATCTTAATTGATTGAAAGTCACAACCCAGAATTCCATTTCATTCAAAAAAATATTGATTCAGTTCTTGCCATGCACTCAGCACCAAGACAGGTGTCTGTTTGAAAGCAGATACAGGACTCTCTCTACCCTCCAGGAGGTTTAATTTGATATGGGGGACAGGATAGGGTACAAAGAACAACAATTACACATGAGCAAAGCCATAGGGATGCAGAGGAAGGGTGTCTGTTAGCCAAGGTAGGTGTGGGTGATTGGTAAGACTTCATAAGAGCAAGGTGATATCTGATCTGCAAAATTTCACCAGGGGGAAAATGGGGAGAAGGACCCTGCAGGCAGAAGGAACAGCATGAGCAATGTCAAGAAGATGGAAAAGAGCGGGGTGTCTCATTACAGTAAGAATTTTTTTTTTTTTTTTTTTTACAGTAAGAATTTTAATGCAACTATGGAATCAGGTACAAGGGTGGGAAGGAGATAATTCTGGAAAGGTGATTTTGGGTCAGGGTGTAAAGGACACAGTATGGCCATGTAAGGTCTTCAGTGTTGGGAGCTATTGGAACTTTTAGAGAGTAGAGCAATGAGCTTTGTATTTAGAAAGCTCCTTCTGGAAGATGGAGGGGATGGAGAAGGGACCAGCAAGAGGGAGACAACAAGGGGCCAGGACGGAAGCGAGGAGGGGATGGCGGGAGCCATGGCAAAGATATGAAGAATCAAAGGGCTTGGATGGAGTCAAGGATAACTCCAAAGATTTCAGCCACAAAACATGGAAATGTGACTTCAGAGCCATGGCCTTGAGTGGTGCAATGACCACGGTAACACACCTAACACAGAGACCTCCTTGCTTACCTTACTCCTCAGAAGAGCACATTTACCTTTGGCCAAATCAAGATTCAATCTCACCCTTGAATGAGCATTTAGTGATGAAGTTTCTGTCTCCTAGGCAGACAGAAGTGGTAAAAGTGCAGGAACACCTGATGTTCCTAACAGTGTTTTCTATTCCCCTCTTCACAAATTTTTTTTCATGAAGACTCATAGAACATTTAACACATAAGTCCTTCATCACTGTTTCAAATTTTCCCCACCCTTCATGTCCTTTAACAGCAAATAAATTAAGATTTGCCAAAGAAACCGTGACATTGTAAAGGTACATCTCACTGAAGTCTGACTAATTGTTACGTTTGTTTGGCTTTTTGACACAGTTTTTTTTTTTGACACAATTTTTAAGGTGTTTATATTCTTCATGGAACTATACCTGGACTATCATATGAAAAATGGGTGCCAATTAGAAGTATTTTGGCTAAAACCAGTTCCCGCACATCATTGTCTTATGCTATAAGTGAGCTGGCATGAACAACAAAGGGTTGCTATTAATAGTAGAACACAGAAAGCAAGCAGAAAACTTCAGTGAAATTTTGTTTTTTAAAACCTACTGTTTAGTGCCCAGAAAAGGGACAGACTGTGCAGCATCTGTGCTGGGGGGATATGGAGCTAATAAATCATTGCCATTTTTACTACACAGGCAGAGTATCATAGTACATCCAAAGGCAAACATTTGCTGTCTGAGAAAAATGATTTACGTTCCAGGGCTTTTCTTTCACTTGATTTGAAAGTTTATGCGCATTTAGGCATCCAAAATGATTTTATTAATTTAACTCTCCTGTAATCATTAACAGTTTTTTTTAATTTGAGAGGGGTTACATTTATGAATGAAATATTACTATAAACATATATACATCCTTATGTTCAAACGTAAAATATCCATTTCAAAGTCTGATTTGCAGATGTAAAGCCATATAACACATAAGATTGGGCTGGAAAAAAATTATGCTTTGATGCATGTAAAAAAATGACTAGTTTTGGGACTTCCCTGGTGGTGCTGTGGTTAAGAATCCGCCTGCCAATGCAGGAGACACGGGTTCGAGCCCTGGTCCGGGAAGATCCCACATGACACGGAGCAACTAAGCCTATGCGTCACAACTACTGAAGCCCGTGAGCCACAACTACTGAAGCCCACAAGCCACAACTACTGAAGCCTGCGCTCCACAACAAGAGTAGCCACTGCAATGAGAAGCCCACTCACCACAACAAAGAGTAGCCCCCACTCACAGCAACTAGAGAAAGCCTGCGTGCAGCAACAAGGACCCAATGCAGCCAAAATTAAATAATAAATAACTTTTTTAAAATGACTAGTTTTTAGAAAACTATTAGTGAAGCTAGATGGCTAACTTTCTACTATCAGTCCAAGAAAGCCGTAAGAAAAGCATATCTTCTTACTGAATTACTTTTATCAGAATATCAAAGCAAGTTTATAAAAGACTCTACACATCGATGACAGTACAATATCCTTCCTCAATAAATAACTACCCAAGGCTGATTTCTTTTTTTTTTAAATTTTTTTTCCCAAGGCTGATTTCTTAAGCCTTAGGCACACTTGGCCGTCCTATCTGCTCTGGAATACATTAATGTAATAAAAAGGTGCTTCTAAATAGTAACACAGGCAGTTCCACTAATCAGATTATCATCGTAAGGTACTGACAGTGAGAGAAGTCACAGAAAACAAGGACTGACAGAATACTGTTTCAGAATTCAAAGAACAATGGACTACTTATTTTGGCACTCCATAATCATTTTACCTACACACTCTTTTAGAAAACTGGTAAAATTCAGGAAGCAGAACCTAGAGGGCTAATACATATTTGGAGTCTTCTGAACAGTCAATGGCGTTCAGATTTTTGTCCTAGGACTTGAAAAGTTAAAGGCACGGTCCTGCCAATTGTGAGATGGCCTCTCCAACACGGACCACCCACAACTGCGGATTTTCCATCTGGTGAACAAAACAGGCAGCTCCCTAATTATTTTTAAAAAGGATTTTTTCTCCCTAACATACTTTCTTTATTTGTCTGTGACCTGGAACTTAATGGAAAACCTGGTGTATGCCAACTTCATTTCTTCTAATGAAACATCCTATTTTATTGTTTTAACTGGGTTTTTTCAAAGACTCTAAGATAGAAATTATCACCCCAGAGCTAACACACCAAATCACCAAGACAATTCCAATGAATAACTGTTTTCTCTGAACAGAGAGTATCTTGTTTAAATATTAACCACTGAAGTTTTCGCTTACAATCAACATGATGAAAATAGGAGGGAAATTATTTTCAACCGTTTTCAACTGGGCACCCATACTGCTAGTGTCAAAATCTATGGCTTTTCCAACAAGATGGCCACCTCTGCCAAAAGCATGCTCAGAAATGCCAACTGTAATTAAAATCTGGCACCTGTCTTGGGCACCAAATTTGCTTCTAATATCTCCATGTTGAAATGTGTCTCAGCTTTGAGAGGACGTAAGATGCTTCTTGCTCTTTGCCCTTCGGAAAAACACTCGAGTGGAAAAATTGAAGGCTGTTTTCCCCAAAATTACATTTTTTACATCTTAACTATCCTAAATATTCTCTGCTTTCTTTCCCTGAATGTTTGTTTAATTAGTCCCAAGAGAATCAGCATACATTCCCTTCACACTTTTTTTTTTTTAAATAAACCTCAGAAAAAATGGGCAGTGAAATGAGTTCTTCCTAGTATGGAGTTGTGCTTGCGGGGGTGGCAGTGTGGCATGGATACATTTCACAAGGGTTTAGATACTATGGAATTGGGAGGCTATAGAAGGGGTGGGGGGGTAGGGTGCTTCCCTAAGAAGGTTTTTCAGAGACCAGAACAATAAATCTCGATGTGATGCACAATGTCCTCTCTGACTGTTGTCTATAGACAAGCCTGTGTCCCAACTATTGTTTTGTTGAGCTGGGGCCCTAAAATCTAAGATTTTTGTCTTTAAAGAATCCATAGTGGGCTTCCCTGGTGGTGCAGTAGTTGAGAGTCTGCCTGCCGATGCAGGCGACACGGGTTTGTGCCCCGGTCCGGGAGGATCCCACATGCCGCGGAGTGGCTGGGCCCATGAGCCATGGCCGCTGAGCCTGTGCGTCCGGAGCCTGTGCTCCGCAACGGGAGAGGCCACAACAGTGAGAGGCCCGCGTACCGAAAAAAAAAAAAAAAAAAAAAAGAATCCATAGCATTTCCCAAAAAGGAAATCCCCTCTCTCTTACAAGCCTTTCACATGCTGGACACCTGGCTCCACCTAGGTGAGGCCAGAGTGGTCCTCAGGCCCAGCTGAACTTTGGAAACTTAAATCTATTGCAGAGCATGGCCCCAACAAGCCCAGTGGACAAAACGCCAGAGTGTGAGATGGCCCAAAAGCAGGCTGGTGCCCGCCTTGCTCACCACCAGAGCCCAGGGCCTAGCAGAGTGCCTCTCATGGAGAGGGTGCTCAATAAACGCTACGGAAAGAAGAGTGGGCGGATGCCATGTGAGCACATCTATGTAAAGACCACCTTATACTAAGACACTATAAGGCCACTTTGGCTTCAATAGTAAAAGGTAACTGATGAAGTGGATGGTAAACCCTTCAAGTGTTAGAAGATGCCCTTCTACCAAGACTCGTTAGCGGGTGCAGACACACAGACGTTCTGACTTTGAAACTTGCCAGCCTCCCTCCTCGGCTGACTGTCAGCAATGCTGTGCACCCCAGGCGCCCCTTGCGTTCCTGTAACACCTCACTCTTCATCAGAAGTGAGAAAGGAGTAAGGAAGCACGATAGAACACTTAAGGTACAAACAGATTTTACTATTAAATAAAGCAGAAAGTATATAAAAGCAGAGCCTAATTTATGACAGGGCTATGCTCAAAAAGACTCATCAAATCCTTAAAATAAAACTCACCAAGAAGTTGCTTCTTTGGAACTGCAAATGAATTCTTCCCGATGGAAAAGATGTTACAAAGGATGGTCAGGCACTCAGGAGAGCTCATAAAAGCCCATTTAACCCCACAGTGTTCTAGAGTGCTGGTTTAACTACACCCAACCACTCTGCAACAGTGTGCTTATGGGACAAGAATGATGAGTTTCAACTAGGGAACTCCACAGCTGCGGGAACAAAGATTCCAGGACACGGCTCGCAGACTATGAATGCCCCATACTCCCTTAAACAAAGCCATCTCCCTGGATCAGAAATTCCACTAAGGCAGCATTTTTCAACAAAAATTTTTTACTGCAACCCACAGGAAAAAACGTTTTATGTGGAAAGCCCATAAACACACACATCCACCACATATTAAAAGAAACAAAAGTTTTATAAAACAAAACTTCACCTGTAACATACTTTGACTACAACAGTTTCTATTTTATTATAGTTCATTTTTTCAAATGCTCATCCTGACCCAATAAATATATTTACAGCTCACTATGGGTTGGGACCCCCAGTCTAAAACACCACTGCCCTGAACGACCCAAACTGAGGAGCAAAGGCTTACAAAGTGGTGGTTGCTGAGGTGCATTCCCTCAGCTTCTTATACTGCATGGCTAACTTTTAACATGACTGTGAATAAAAAGATAAAAATGAGACAATTTCCTGCAAATGTGTCAGAAATGCATGTGTCCCTTAGTTCAGGCTCCCACCTCTTCAAGCAGTTCCCGCCTCCTTTTCTACCTTGTTGAAGATGCTGGGTGTTAGCAGAAAACCTGAGGATGCAGATAATTATAGATACTAGGTAACAAAGACAGAGACTGTAAATCATGCTGATGAAAAGCCTGAAGATCTGTAAACTTTAAAAGAAAAAAACCTCGTTATTCAGAATACTTAGATACCACTTAATCAATGCTTGGGCTTTTGTCACCAGAGCAATGCACAAACTGTGGCTGGTAGTGGGAACCAGTCATTACCACCCACTAGGAGCAGAGAGAAGCACAGTATCCCAAGCCTTCTAGCCCTTTGGTACAGACGTACCACATTTTCTCTCCAGAGAAAAGTCCAAAAATTCTGGGTGGAGGAATGACCCTGGGGACTCCAGGGTCAAATCAGTACCTGAGAGGAACCCCATGAGCCCAGGGGCAAAGTCCTCATGAAGGCCCAGTGAGCACTTGAGTTCAGTAGATTAGAAAGGAGCCAATACTCTGGTTTTCACCCTAGTGGTGGATTCAAGCAACCCCCTCCAACCCCCTGCCCCGCCTCCTGCCCTATGACCAATGCCAGCCCTCTCCCATGTCTGGCTTCAGCTGACAGTGACTGGATATTCCCAGTGACCAGAACCACATTCACAAGAGGTACACATTAGCCAAAGCTGTGGTACTGAAGGGTTAGAGCGTGAGGCTCCCACCAACGCCCGAGTGTGGGCTTTCCAACCAAACCTGAGGATTTTTCCCAACAATCTCTCAGAACCACCTCGCACTGTGTCTGAGAACCTGGGACACTTACAGGCATTCCTCTGCGAGGAGGGGTCCTCCATGAGATGTGTCATATGGGTTTTCATCATCATAGGTATGTATCTTTTGCATTCTGTAACACTTTATTTTAAAATTCCATTCAAAAGATTGGGGAGCATTATTTCAAGATTTAATTTTAAACAGTTTAATTTGACTTAATGTTTCAAAAAGGGAAATGCACCAATCTCAGTAACATCTCACTCCATTGAGTTTATCTTGGACCTTTTATTTCTGTGCACTCTTTCCTTCTTCTGTTACGGGACTTTTTAAATACATAAAGTGATTTGGGGGGGTTGTATAATAAGTAATGGAAAGATGCATATAGTGTCAACACCACAATCTAAATAGCTTTGGTTCATCTGGGTTCCTAACTTTATCCATTAACAGCTCATTTTAACCTGTAAGTTATAAATGACTAATTACCCATATTTTAAAATCAGCAAAAAGCATAGTTTGTCAATTGGGGTTGTATCAACTGCAAACAATGTATGATTGTAGGCTTACACTGGTGATCTGAGAAAAGACTCCCCAGCAGGATTGAAGGAGAAAACTCCATAGAAAAAAATTATATATTTGTTGGTTGGCAACATGGTTTATAAAGCCAACCAATGAAAATCCTATGTTAGAAAGACAATAAACATGAAACAAAGTAAAACTAGGCACTTATTCTTCTTGTTAAGTCCTCCCATAAGGGGAACATTTTTAGGAAATGGATCGGCATGAGCAGTTTGGGTCTGCACTGCCCACCATATATTCATATACATACATGTGTGTATTTATGTATATATATGTCTGGGTACGTGCATACCTATTTCCAGAGCAGTAACAATTGTACAGCCCTGAAGACAAAATAGCAGGGGGCACTGCCCATTAAGGTATCGGTTCCAGGCCTTCGCTTCCTAATTGACAACTTCAGGGCTACTTTCATCACTTGTCAACTTCAAACCCACACTCAATTTTTCCTTTTAGATGATGTTGCATCTGTAATACAGCAGTGTTTCTGAATATTGCAGCATGTCTGCTAGGAATATTTCTTCAGAAGTACAGCTTAATAAAGGGTGGAAAGGGAGGAAACCTGCTAAATGTTTTTCACATCTATCAACAACTCAAAAGAACACTGTGGGGAAAAAACACATTTTTATGCTTAAAATATTTTCCACTAGTCTTAGCAATAATTCAAGCTATTTAAAGCAAGTAAATATGGATTTAAATTAAAACATAAAAGGGTATTTGATACAACCAAAAATACCTTCAGTCTAACACGGTGAAGCTAGTGAAACATTAAAGATGACATTTTATGTCAATTCACATACACAAACCATAGTGAAATATATATGGCTCCAAGCTAAGTGATTTTTAAAAGCCATATGAGATGAGCAAAGTATTAAATAGTTTGGTATGCAACTGTCCAGTCTATTAAATTGCCTTGCTTGAAAAAATAAAATAATTGTTTTAAGTTGATAGGTGCTTTAAGCATTATTTTCATGATTAAAAGAACACCAAAAATAAATGAACAAATTCAAATTTTACTTTTATATTATCAAAAGCTAGCTTAAAATCACATCATTCTGTTTAATTAAATACTACAGTACATAGAAAATATAAATTTTCAACTAAGTATACATCAATCACATGCCTGGAATTTTCCCAGATAATTTCATTTTTAAATATTTTGTTCAATTAGCCACTTCTATAAATACACTCAAATCACGTGTTCAAACTGTGTATACCAGTTTGTGGTTCTAAAAATACAGTCACCTTGTGTAGGCTAAAAGGATAGGTTTTATGGTTTGTTTTTTTCCTTTTTTGCTTTCATTTGCTATATATAAATACATTTAAACAACTGCTATACCATTGGGTCACTCCTTTAAGAATGATTCTAAAAACATGTTCTAGAACTGGATTTGGTCAAGTATTTATTGTTATGGTTACCAATATTCATGAAACAATGTATGATTAAAGCATAGTAATTTCTGCATATTTAGAGGCTTAATGCTCCATACTGCCACTGTGACCATAATGGAGTGAGTCAGGACATGGAGAGAATCCAGAATCATTCATTTTTTCCTATTCGCCAGCAGAACTATCATTTTATCTGTACACTAGCCAAGAAAATAAGATCTAAGGCACACTGTACACAACAAAGTTAACCATAAATGTCCTCTTTTAAACTTTGCCCCTTAGAATCAGACATCCTTCTCAAGAGTGTGGGAAGGCAGCAACGCCCAAACAACTCTAGTGAGAGGAATGGGCTCAGGAGTAGGTGCAGACCACAGGGTGTCCAGGCCCATGGGGACAGCTCACACTAGCCAGGCAGACCTGGTTGACACACCATGTTCAGAGCGTGTTTGCGGCCCTTTCTGGCCCAGACATTTGCTGACACTGCCATCAGCTGAAGCTCAGCCAGTCCCAGCAGATACTGTCTCTGTTTTCAAGCATCATAAGCTAACAGGTAATCTTTTCTTTAGATCACTCAATCAGTATTTTCTTGCCACGGAGCACAGGCTCCGGACGCGCAGGCCCAGCAGCCATGGCTCACGGGCCCAGCCGCTCCGCGGCATGCGGGATCCTCCCGGACCGGGGCACGAACCCGCGTCCCCTGCATCCGCAGGCGGACTCCCAACCACTGCGCCACCGGGGAAGCCCAATCAGTATTTTCTTAACAGGACTTTAAGACCTTGGTAAAATTTAATAGTCCTATTTAGCCATACATTTAATGACCTGTAGCAAGGGTGAGCAATGGAGAATGGTTAAGCTACACCTATAGTAAAGCATTTGTCAAAGCTGGGGTTAGTGTTTTGCTTGGGGAGGTTAAATTGCTTCTTCAAAGATACAATTTGAGGAGTTTCTGCTGAAAATATGCATAAAGCTCCAAATTTCACATTACATGAAATTCCACAGAGTTAATCACTCCTTTAACTTAGCAAACCTATACTCTTAAAGTTCTAATTTATTGTCAAGAGTTCAATTCAACAACACTGCTGTCTCAAGGAATACAGTCTAATAAGAGGGAGACATCAGGTATATTCAATACAAGTCCAAAGTACTGGAAGAATAACAGCTATAACAGGTACCATGCTAAGCTCTTTACTTATATTATCTTTATTCCTTCTGTTTCAGCAAAATAAATAATAGTACTGCCACCATACAGATGAGGAAACTGAGGCTGGGGGATATTAAATAACTTGCCTGAGCTCAGATAGCCAAGAGATTGAAGGACAAGAATTGAAACCAAATCTGTCCAACACCAAACCCTGTCATTATCCCGCCAACCTGCATGACCTCTCCAAGAGTAGGACAGAAGCATTAACAGGAGTTATGGGAGTAGAGAGGACCACTTGGTCCAGCTTGGTAGGGAATAAGTAAGGCTTCTAGACAAGATATTTCTTTTTTTTTTTTCCCCACAAAACTGGTTTTACTTATTTTATTTTTTTGACTGTGCCACAGCATGTGGGATCTTAGTTCCCCGACCAGGGATCGAACCTGTGCCCCCATGCAGTGGAAGCATAGAGTCTTCAACCACTGGTCCACCAGGTAAGTCCCTAGACAAGGTATTTCTGAGGTGAGAATAATTTTCTGTGTGAAGACAAGAAGGGAAAACAAGAATAAGGAATAACAGGAGAAGGCCAGGAGTGAAAGTATGGTAAGGAACTGGAAACAGTATGGCTGGAACCTAAAGTGTGGGAGATAAGGCTGGACATGGGGTAGGGGCTGAACTAGGAAAGCCTTGTGTTAAGGAACATGGACTTCATCCTGTAAACAATGGGAAAGTGTCCATTCAGCCCTTGGGGAGGCAGGGTAGATCATGGAAATAATGACAGAGAGAAGAGACAAATTTGAGAAGTATTTAGGTCAACTGGCAGAGCCTGGTAACTACATGTATCTGGGGTTGTTAAAAAGGTGAGTCAAGGAGAAGTCACAGGCTTCTGGCTTGGGTGACAGCACAAGTGATGGTACCATTACCACCTGAGATGCAGAATCCAGGAGCAGAAGGGAGCCCTGGGGCCCTAATATCAGCCACTCACATCTGAGAAAGCATTAAGCCAGATTGTGTGTGGGGATGGCAGTGTTAAAGAAAGAATTTTTGAGCAAGAAGTGCTTCTCTGGAGTTGTCCCCTGAGAGGGGAAGTCTAGGGATGAAGAAGAAGATGCCAGAAATGGAAAACAATGTCAAAGGCCTGAGAACACTATCTGAGAACCCCATCACAGCCTTAGTGAAATGACAGTGTCCTGTTGACAGAGCAAGAAAGAAATCCAGAATCCTGACTCCCAGTCTATATTTTCTTCATTTCTGTCAAACTCCTTATAAGGTAGAGACAGATATTATTTTCCCACCTCATACCAAGTATCTCTATTTTTTTCCAACTATTTCAAGACATTGTAAAACTTATTTTTAAAAAATAAAAGTGATACATACACATTAAAAAAACATTCCAAACAAAACTTTAGTCTCCCTTTTCATACTCTAAGCCCCCAATCTCTTTCTCTAATCTGTTCATTCATTGTGCCTATATTTTCCATTAAGTTCTTGAACACACTTATGATATAGATAGTCCTTGTCTGATAATTGCAACATGTGGGTGATCTTGACTTTGGCTTCAATTAACTGCTCCCCCTGTTTCTTCATCTATGTAGTGACTGTTCCCAGTTTTATGGATATAACTGACATATTATATTAGTTTAAGGTGTACAACAGAATGATTTGATATATGTTATATAGTGATTTTTGAAAGGGCATTGGGCAATATGATTAATATGTTGTAGAGACTCTGGATTCTGTATATTTCTCTGAAGAGTGATTTTTTTATTCTAGCAGACAGTTAACTTTGCTGAACACAAACATCAAACTCTGTCTCCCCTACAATGGGCAGTAGCTAAGATCTCTGCTCAGTTCTTTCATCTTCCAGCTTCTGCTTTTTCACCAGTCCCCTTGGGATCTTCCCTCCACACATACAGTTTAGTGGCTAGCCAAGGATTTGTGCCATTTTGTATAGAGATTGTGGGGTTTACCCCCTTTGTAGCTCCCTCCCCTCTGGGATTTCCCTCCTAATTTTCTGGCTGCTCTGCCAGTCTCCATCTCTGCCTTCTAACACCTCAATATAGTAAGGCTGTGGCTTCTTGCCACTTAAGTTAGGTGGATTTGGGAGTGCCTGTAGGTAAAAAGCCACAAACTTGCAAACTTTACCCACTGTAGTTTGTCTTTCAAGGGTAGATTCTGTTCCAGTTTCTGCCTGATTTTGCTTGCTCTCTAGTGCCTTAAAATGAGTTAGTTTTAAAAAAATACTTTGTGAATATTATAAATGTTATCTACAGAGGGGATCAGAGCAATCAAGCTACTCCACCATTCATGGAAACTATCTTATTCTTTTTTTTTTTAATTTATTGATTTTATTTATTTATTTTTGGCTGCGTTGGGTCTTTGTTGCTGTGCATGGGCTTTCTCTAGTTGCAGTGAGCGGCGGCTACTCTTCGTTGAGGTGAGCGGGCTTCTCATTACAGTGGCTTCTCGCTGCAGAGCACAGGCTCTAGGCATACTTGCTTCAGTAATTGCGGCACTCAGGCTTCACTAGTTGTGGCTCGCAGGCTCTAGAGTGCAAGCTCAGTAGTTGTGGTGCATAGTGGGCTTAGTTGCTCTGCAGCATATGGGATCTTCCTGGACCAGGGCTTGAACCCGTGTCCCCTGCATTGGCAGGCGGATTCTTAACCAGTGCGCCACCAGGGAAGCCCTATCTTATTCTTTTTAATAGCTACATCATTACTATGGTATGACTATATCGTAATTTATTTAACAAATCCCCAATTTATGGGCATTTTATTAATATATTAGCATCTGTTTCGGTAACAGTAAAAGAATTCTTCTTTCCAAAGGTGTCCAGACTAGCTGGCTGAAATGCAGTGGTTCAGCAAACAGGCTTCAGAAACAGGAGTCTGGCTCCTGCTCCATCCTTTAGTAGGTCTGTAAATTTGGGTAACTTGCCTAACTTCCCTGAATCTCACTTTCTTCATCTGTAAAACAGCTAAAAGATATTTAGCTAAATATCATACTTTCCTCATGATAATATTAATGTATAAAAGCATAATCCTTGCATATAGAAAGAGCTCAGTAGAGTGTAGTCCTCCCCAAGAATAAGAACTGGATCCAGAAGAAGGCAGAGATGGGGTCAAGATAAAGAGTACAGTCCACTGGGGACAAGAGAGCTCAGCTGGGATGGTCGGTCGTAGAGGAAGGTGAAAGAAAAGAGAAGAGAAGAAAAAAGGGAGGCCAAAAATAATATGTCTTTGTTCAAGGTAAGATTCCATAAAACATTATCTTTTTCGAAACTCTTTGGTCAACACTTGCAGAAGGCCCTGCCTACAACCCTTCCACTTTAGAATTTCTCTGAACTTTCTGGGCTCCTACCAGCCTGATGCATGAATTATTCCTAGGAATTCTTTTCAGAGACTGTACTAACCATGAGCCTTCCTAAAGCCTCTCCCAACCCCAGGAAGACCATCCTCACAAATACACTAATGCTTGTACTACAAGTGGCTCCAAGAGTATAGAAAAGGGAGGAGGCATAAAAGCAGCAGATGGCTTTGAAAGAGGCACTGCATGATTTATCAGGACAATATCCCCCATTTTCCCTCTCGGAAAAGCGTTGCTTAAATAGCCCACATGATAGTTAAACAAGGAATGCTCCAAGCTGCTTCTGCAGGAGAGGATGGCAATGTGTAGCCAGCATCCAAGCATGTTTCTGCTTGATGGGAATAACCCACTTCCAGCTTGGGCCCCACCTCACAGTGATGTGGACCACAGGGGCAGCAAGCAAGGCTACCTAAGTAGAGAAGCCACATCCAAATAACTCCAGGCAACTCTCAGGGCCAGTGCGGGTGAGCAGAGCCTTTCTGCCACATCACTGGAGAAGACCACCTGCTGACTTGTAACAGGTACATTAGCAGAGGTTGCCTTCAAATGAATAAACACCAGCTCCAAGCAGAAAGGCACATACCAGAACATTCTGAGATCCTCAAAAGAGGATCAGCATAAAATCTCCTTGGGAAAGGAAGAAGTCTTCAAAAGAAACCGGGCTTAAAACAGGAACTCTAGGCAGCAGGAACTTGGGGCCCAGCGGGAGCAGTGGTTTCTCAGGGTAATACTGATCTCTTGGCGTGGAGCCACCTCGCTGCAGCCCAATCCCATCTGTGTCCTCTGGAAAGAACTGGACCTTGATATGAAGGATGGAAATATTACTGAAAGCCTACCATTTCCACTGTGATAGTCCCTCTGGGTCACCCATGGAAATCAGAGAAAGGGACAGCAAGAGGGCTGCAGAAGGACCTGAGGCTCTCACTGCAACAAGACCTGAGAGCAGGAAGGCATCACTGAGCGTCAGGGACAGCTCTGACCAGACTGGGGGCAATTCAGGTAACATATCTTACTCTTGGAGGAGGGTAGGCGCGGGGACTTGGAACACTGAGATTTAAACAGTCACATTTGTACTGGTTAAGAGGCAAAGCCTGGAGCACCCTTGGTCACACACATTACGCCCAGGTGGATTCTGTAGACCTTTCTTGATCTACAGATTGTTGAATTCTCACCTAATCTGCTTTTCTTCATCGTTTCAGTTAAAGAACTACTCTGAGGATAATCAGCAGAGATTCTGAAGCTGGGCTGGCCCGCTGTGAGGGCCATTTGTCAGTCCCACAGGCAGCCAAGAACCTGAATCCTGTCTCCATGTTGAAACTCTCCACCTTACGAGTCAATGGAAGCTGGAAATGCTTCCCCATTCTCCCAGAGCCAAGGGCTCTGCCTGTCAAAAACCTGCCCCAGCCTGGGAATTCAGAGTCAGTCACACAAAGGTGCAGGAACCGTGCAGGAGTAGCTGTTTCAAGGTAAAACCCCCATATTAGCTGTGACACAACCGTCATCAGAGCCAACATTTATTTTCAAACTAACAACAGTATTCGGTTTCACTTGTTCCACTTGTAGCAGGGCCCGCTTCCTCCCCACCCTCATTCACAAAGGCAGAATAAGAAAATACAATATCACAGTAACAAGTAGGAAATAACTGGCCATTGTCTTGGCCTTTTACAGTTAGATGTTTCATGGGATTTGCCCGCGACACTTAAAGGCACATTTGTGATTCTGATAACCCAAGACTTTAAACTGTATTACAGACTGATTACCATGCAGAGCCTAAAGCTAAGGTTTACAAGCCTGTTCTGCCTTCCTGCAGACCCTCCATGCTTATGAATGGCACCTTCCAGTGTCTTAAAGTATGAGAGGTAGCTAGCCCCAAATTCTCAGGCTGCTAATGGTTTCACATAAAATGCGCTCCTACAATTTTATTACCATCCTGGTGTGAACTCACAGGTGAGGGGCCACCAGGGAAAAGATGAGGATATGTCTCTCACTCCTGGCCTCCTGACTTTTCCAACTTTTCCACTCGATGTTTCAAATGATTTCGTTAACTCCCAAGGCTGCTGACTAAGCCAAAGAGGCTCTACTATGTTACTTACAGAAAGCAGGAGTAAGTCATCAAGTCCCTCTGGGGAGACAGGGAATACGAATTCGTATCCTACCTTACACCTGTAAAGCTGATAAAGCAACTGATCCTTTATATTTTGACTTAGATATACATTGAGTGGGTATCAGTCAATTTGCATGTTAAGAAGTAACTACTGGAAAATGTTAAATTTCACATTTCAATCAGATAAGCCAGACATCGGTTCAGTATACATCATATATGATACAGTATCTCACAACACAAAGATTACTATACTTAGAAAAGTGATCATGTTAGCATACAAGTGAAAAAGTCCTGATGGGTTCTGTAAACTGCACGATTCAGTACCTCTGCATTCATATGAAGTTTTAACAACACACAACATGCCAAATACAGCACTGATGAGCTGCTTTTGAAAGAAACCTTTAAAACAGAAAATACATGAAATTCACATGTTCAGATATATCTAACTTTGTATGCCTATTTCTTACCTTTGAAAGTGACTTACGACAGACTAAATAGATAAATGGATAGATGGTAGATCTAAGAATATTTACATTATTTCTCCTAGAGGAATCAAAAAAACTAAAAACCATACAATTAAAAATAATTACTCCGTTTTCAAAAGCAGTTGACCAATAAATAATGAATACCTAGTGGTGGGGTCAGGGGATGTTTCTCAGTATCTTTTAAAAATAGAAAAGGCAAATTAACTTTTAAATGTCTAAATGTGAAAACAGTTCAGTATGGCAGGCTCTAACTACTTTTAAAACTTCTTAAAAATTTCAAATAAAACAAAATTCCACCAAATGGCTTATATAAAAAAGCCTTCAAAAAACAGCTGAACTTAAAATTCACACACAAAAAGCCTTCCTTTTTAAGACCAAAATTCTTCTAAGATCATTTGTCATAGGCTTAGAAGTGGTGAAAACCAAACCAGCTGCCAAAAATTATTTACTCTGTAGCACAACTAAGGATGTAACTAACACCCACTAAGTGACCTGCAGAGAAAATAGAAGGTTAATTTATTCTGCATGCTTTCCATTTTACTTTCTGTTAAAATAATACTCATCACCATATTCAACTCTTTCTTCATGCATTTTATCCTAATCAAAAATAGAGGCGAAGGAACACGGGGGAAAAAAGTGGGAGTGGCAAGAAGCAAACAGATCGGGATTTCTCAGTCAGAAATTTAAGATGAACCCTTTCATTAAGAATAAATCTATGGGGGCTTCCCTGGTGGCGCAGTGGTTGGGAGTCTGCCTGCCAATGCAGGGGACATGGGTTCGAGCCCTGGTCTGGGACGATCCCACATGCCGCGGAGCAACTAAGCCCGTGTGCCACAACTACTGAGCCTGTGCGTCTGGAGCCTGTGCTTCGCAATGGGAGAGGCCGCGACAGTGAGAGGCCTGCACACCGTGATGAAGAGTGGCCCCCACTCGCCGCAACTGGAGAAAGCCCTCGCACAGAAACGAAGACTCAACACAGCCAAAAATAAATAAATAAATTTATTTAAAAATAATAGTAATAATAATGCATAAAGTTGAACCAAGTACTTAAAAATGTTAAAAAAAGAATAAATCTATGATAAAGTACATCATGACTATTTTTTTCCTCTCAAAAGTGTAGGATTAAAAACTGTAATTATTACAACATCTACGATATTCTCAACATATTTTTATATACATAGTAGCTTTTGGATCTTTCTAGATTCAAAAGCACCAGGCTAAACACAGAGCCAGAGTGAAAGCAGTGAACCGAGCCCATGCCAGGTAAGCCGGAACTGTAGACAGCCCTGCAAGTGTAGTGACAACAGGCCCGGTTTGTTAGTCCTGAAAATATATAAGTTCTTTGTAACTGAAGCTCTGGAATGGCATCTGTCTTAAATTACATCCACCTGGGATTTTGTTCTAACAATCAATATAGGAAGATAACTGGAACTTGAAAACCTCACTTTTTTGGTAACTGACATTTAAACTGTTTGAAGTTTCTCATTAAGGTCTCTTAAGAAATTAACTACAGATGTTGGAAACTAAGTGTATAATACTCAGAGAAATGAAGTCACCTGAAGTCTCCAAACAACCAGAAGTACTTAAATATAGTAAATGCATTGGAAGGAAAGGATGGACTGGCCTGCCCCATAGGCTGCGGAGTTTCATCACTTTTTCTCTCTTCCAATTAGGTTTCCCAGCACATTTTGAATGTAATTAAAAGAAAAGAGAGAGGCAAGAGGTTGAAATGACATGGGACTACCACTTAGACCAGAGTACAGAACTAACTTGATGGAGGCTGACAGAGATTAAACATCTCCACTGCCTCCCGGTTACCAACACAATGTACATCTGAAATCCTGGTAGGACCTTAGAAGCCCTTCACAGCCTGACCCTAACTGACCTGCTCAGCTTCATGTCCAGCCCCTCTGCCACAAGGCACCCCACACTCCACAGTGACCCACTCCTAAGTCCCCTGCTCTGCTCTGCACATGCAGTTCCCTCGGCCAGGAATGCCCTTCTCCTGTCATCTTTTCAGATCTGCTCAGAGGTCCATTTCCCTGTGAATAGACCCCACGCCCTATGAAAGTCACTCACCCCTCTGTATTCCCACGTAAACTCTACACTTCTTAGAACACAGTCCACATATTTTTTTTTTTTTTTTTTTTT
>NW_020837959.1:10863774-11288467 GCF_003676395.1 Aethalodelphis obliquidens
TTTGCGGTACGCGGGCCTCTCACTGTTGTGCCCTCTCCCGTTGCGGAGCACAGGCTCCGGATGCACAGGCTCAGTGGCCATGGCTCACGGGCCCAGTCGCTCCGCGGCATGTGGGATCTTCCCGGACCGGGGCACGAACCCGTGTCCCCTGCATCGGCAGGCGGACTCTCAACCACTGCACCACCAGGGAAGCCCCACAGTCCACATCTCACATGAAATGCTCCAAATAAAGGACCTCCAGGTGCCTGCCACGGAAAAGACCTTCCGGAAATTTTCTCCCATTCCCCCTTCTTAGCTGCGGCCTAGGACTTAGTAGGGGCATAATTCTCATTCTTTTCAGGAGAATGTATAAATGAATGACTGAATAATAAAAATAGATGTGTTATAGGGACTTTTACTTAAAAAGAAGACCATTGGTATGTTCTAGAACTTCCTGTTGAAAAAAACTGTTCTATGAAGGAAAATACTTTCCCCATTTACCTGTATAACAAAATCAGTGAGTCCTGCAAGAAAGTGCTTTTGTCCTCACTAAAATAAAAATCAAATTTAAAAACATCAAGAGCTAGAGAAAACCACATCAAGCAGTAAACCATATGGTTGTGAAGATAAAAAGACAAGCTTCTCCTCCCTCATTAACAACAATCCTGAAAATACTAACATTTTTACTAATTCCTCAAAAACAGTACACTAATTAGTAAAAGGTACCTGTGTCAACAGTCCTATTTCCATTTTTAAAAGTTGTTTCTTCAGCTGATACCTGGGGTCCTCACTTAGCACATGAAACATTTGCAGAGCCTAAAAACTGCTCATCACTGCTGGTCACTGGCTAGTTGCTAATGCTTAGCGGTTCTCACACACAACAGAATGTGTGGAGCCATCCAGCTGCTTTCAGAAACTTGCTAGTTAGTAGTCCACCCAGGCCCTGCACAGAGACAGGAATTAGGAAAGGTGGTAACTTTTCCTCCAGGAGTGTACAGCTTGATGGGCCTCAGATGAGCAGAAGAGTTCCCGAATGGGGGATTCTGCCCCAAATCAACCTGTGGGTTCCTTAATTCCTGATGGAGAAGACATGAGACTTCTCCAATAGCAGCTCAGTAATTCCAATGTTGGCGAAAAGGGGGTCCATGTTCTCTACGACACCTCACTCTAGTATGAAACCCCAGAGTGTCTGGGGTAGAGGTAGTGGAATGATGAGGGGTAGGGAAGAAGCAAAAGCAGAAAAGATTTCTGAATGAAAGAAATATTGTTTCGGATCCTGCTAAGCTTCCTCCACTGAGCTGAAAGACCATGACTTTATTTAATACACCTTCCAGATGCTGAGTTGAGGAAAAGAAGTGTGTTCCACAGGTGAGAAATTCTAAAATAAACAGAATGTACCTGGGGCAGAAACACTGGCTGGGGAGGTGCTTTTGACCACATAGACTTGGACTGACCAGTGACACCTCCATGTTGGGGTACAGCCACGTACTGCCATTAAAATCTCATCTTCCCCTCCCCACACTCATGCTGGTAAATGAATAATGTAGACAAGCATGTACAGAAGACACCCACTTTATGCTTTTGAAAACTCTTTCCCAAAAAGAATATTGAGGAATCTGAAAACAGCCCTGGACTGTGTTCAAAAACTCAAGCCAAGAAAGAAACTTCAGATTTGACATCTTAAATTAGCAGGAATGTTTAGACAAATCTATAATTGAGGAAAACATACATACACCCACACTCACAGCAAAAAAAGTTTGCCTTTCCACCCTCTCATGTCAAGTGGATAATTAGTCACAAATTCTGTTTACTGTGACCATATGATGATTTTTCTCAGCCAGGTATTTTTTAATAAGTACCTACTATGTGTCAGACACTGTGCTGGGCACAGGCTCAAAGGGGTGGACGTGGAGATTCCCATCTGTGGAAGAGACCAAACATAAGAGGGAAATGCACCCATTCACATCTCGTGACTAAACTGTATGATGAGGAACAAGATGCCCTGAGGGAGGAAATGGGGGTGGGAGGATATGTCTTAGACGGTGGAGCTGAGGTGGACGAAGAGGGGCTTTATGTATCTATCTTATTTCTTTTTTTTTTTACATCCACTGTTTATCAGTGTTATGAGCCAGCACTCATTGCATTTAATTCTAACCACTCTGTGGTATCACGAGCCCCTTTTACAGATGAGGGACCTGGAAGGAGCTGGCTAGTAAGTGGCAGGGCCAGGGCCCTGGCTCAGCTCTGTGTGATCTTGGGAAAGTGTCTGAACCCCACTGATCCTCAAAGCCCATCGTCTTTGCCCTCCTTGTTTAAGGAAGCAAGAGAAGGCCTATGATGCTGGGGTGAGTAGAGTGTGTGAGAAGGGTGGAAGTGAGATGCAAGACATAGAAGGGGTGAGACCAGACACGCCCTGGAGGGCCACGGGAGGGAGCTTTAAGGATGCTAAGCAGCGAAGTGAGATGAACCAATTAGTGTATTTAAAAATAGTTTGGGGACTTCACTGGTGATGCAGTGGTTAAGAATTCGCCTTCCAATACAGGGAATGCAGGTTCGATCCCTGGTCAGGCAACTAAGATCCCACATGCCATGGGGTAACTAAGCCCACACACCACAACTACTGAGCCCGCGTGCCTCAACTAGAGAGCCTGCGAGCTGCAAACTACAGAGCCCACGTGCTCTGGAACCCGCGCACCACGACTAGAGAGAAAACCCGCATGCCACAACTAGAGAGAAGCCCATGCGCCGCAACGAAGATCCCATGTGCCTCAACTAAGACCCGACAGAGCCAAAAAATAAAATTAAATAAATAAACAAAATTTTTTTAAAAAATTGGGAAAATTGTACAGTTTTCAAAAGAAAATAGTTTGGAGGAAACTATGAGACACCACTTCACACCCACTAGGATGGTGACAATAAAAACAATGGAAAATAACAAGTGTTGACAAGGATGCAAAGAAATTGGAACCCTTGTGCACTGCCAGTGGAATTGGTGCAGGCACTGTGGAAAAGTTTGGTGGTTGCTCAAAAAGTTAAACATAGATTTACCATATGACCCAGCAATTATATTCTTAGGTATACTCCACCCCCAAAAGAATTGAAAACAAGTACTCAAATACTTCTGCATGAATGTTCACAACAGCACCACTCACAGTTGTCAAAAGGTAAAAACAACCCAAATGTCCATCTACTGATGAACGGATAAATAGAATAAAGTACATACCTACAATGGAATACTATCCAGTCATAAAGGGGAACGGAATACAGGTACATGTTACAACATAGATGAATCTTGAAAACATTGTGCTAGGTGAAAGAAGCCAGTCACAAAAGGCCATATACTGCATAACTCCATTTATATGAAATATCCAGAATACGTAGAAAACAGACTAGTGGTTGCCAGGGGCTGGGAGGAGTGGGAACAGGGAGTGACTACTAACAGGTACAGGGTTTTCCTCGGGGTGATGAAAACTAAACAGAGATTATAGCTGTACAACATTGTAAATGTACTAAATTGTACACTTTACAATGGTTAACTTTATATTATGTAAGTTTTACCTCAATTTTTAAAAATGGGTTGGAGGGGTGTAAGTGGATGTAAAAAACCCCCTCACAGTGGTCCAGATGAGAGATGACCACTAGGATGGTGGCACTGGAGACAAAGAGAAAGGGACAGAACCACGAAATATTTTTGGAGGCAGACCCAACAAGTCTTGATAACAGAATATACATCCTAATATCTATGCAGGGCATGTAACATGGGAGATGATGAGGGAGGTGAGGCAGGCAGATAATCAGACAGCTACTCTGAGAGCTCAAACCTGAAGCTAGGAGAGTGGGTGTGGTAAGCAGAATAATGCCCCCAAAGACATCCATGGCCTATCCCCGGGAACTTGGGAATATTGTAGGTTACATGGCAAGGTGGAATTAAGGTTGCCAATCAGCTGACCTTGAGATTGAGATCAGCCTGGATCATCCAGGTAGGCTCAATATGAACACAAGCATCCTTGTAAGTGGGAGAGGGAGGCAGAAGTGAGAAAACCAGAGAGAGGGCAGCATGAGAAGAATTTGACCCATTGTTGCTGGCTCTGAAGATGGAGGAAGGGGCCATGAGGCAAAGAATATGGCAACTTTTAGAAGCCGGAAAAGGAAACGGATTCTCCCCTCATGCCTCCAGAAAGGAATGCAGCTCTGCTGACACCTTGGTTTCAGCCCACTGAGACCCATTTCAGACTTCTGACTTCCAGAAGTGTGAAATAATAAATCTGTGTTGTTTTAAGCCACTAGGTTTGTAGTAATCTGTTACGGCAGCAATAGGAAACTACTAGGGTGGGGAAGAGTTGACAACTGAAGGAGAGAATCAACAGACCTGGCAACAGATGTGCTATGGGTAGGAAAGGGAGATGAGAGCATCAAATACGACTAGGAGTTTGATCCTAGATAAACTTAATGAAGGGAAAAGGTGGAAAGAGCCATCAGAAGGGGTTGGGCTTCAGAGGGAAGGGGCAGATGGCTGTTGTCTGAGAGGTCTGGGGAAGGATGACTTCTAGGAGGAAGTGGCATTTGTAACAGGCCCTGAGGTGAGAGGCGTGAGGAAGGGTGTGAGCAAATCAGAGAGGGGAGAGGGATGGAGGGGTGTGAAGAAGGATGAGCATTCTGGCTAAATGCCACAAGGTGAGTAGTGCTGGGAGAAACACTGGAAAAGTGGGTGATGGATGAGGTGGCCTGTGCTGCCACACTAAGGGGTCCAGACTTCACGCAGCAGACAGTTGGAAGATATCAGGGAATTTATGCTGCGTATGGGGGTGGGTAACAGGATTGGAGGACAGCTTTAGGAAGCTAAGTAAGAAGGGGGTGCATGAGTGTGAGTGTGAGATCAGGGGTTCCTAAGGGCAAGGCTTCTCCCCAGTCTCAGGCATGTCACCAGACCCCTGGTAAATCCCGGACTGTGTAGCACAGGGAGAGACTGACAACCCAACTCACAGCCTGGACCTTCGACTAGAGGATGGGGAGTGGGAGGGGCACCACAAGCCTCTCTGATGTCCACATTCGCTTCCCTGGTAGAGGAGAAATTCTCTTTACGGGCCAAATCCTTTACAGGTGAGGCATTTGCAGAAGACATTCGTTCAAACATACAACATTTGGGTGGGGCTACACACATGACATTTGCACATCCTGGTTTTCTCAGTCTCTGGGCATCACTAGGTGAACGGCTGACCATGGGACCTAAGAACACTGTGCTTCAAGCACTGGGGCGTTTGTGGGGCAGCCTGAGGGTTCCAGGAGGGCAGGAGGAAACTGGAAGCGGATAGCATACAAGCAAAAATCACGCCTCTACTTTTACGAGTCATTCTTGCAGATAACACTAACTTAGGACATGCACCTCTTCTTACTCCTGAGTTCTTCTAGGTTCTGTATTCCCACTATACCCCAATTACTCCAGAATCACAGCCCCTCTGTACTGCAGCAGTCAGCAGCCACTTGACTGAGGGCCTGAACAGAGCACCTGGCAGAGGTCCCTACTGCAGAGACAGAGAGAGAAACGGTGAAGACACTTCCTGACCTGAGGATCTAAAGGATGAGGAAGAATACCACATGAACAAAAACCTCCCAAGATGGCAGGAGGGAGGAGTATAAATCAATTGGATGCAGGCTGTGTCCATAAATTCGGGGGAAGCAAAGCTTTTATTATCTTCAATCTCTGAAGTCAAATTGAGCTGAAATGGACCAAAATAACCCAAAGCTCAAAAAGCCATATATTTTATATTTCTGAATTCTCCAAAGTCCTCTTGCTTTAGGTCAATAATTCCTTCCTAGATTATGGAATGTCAGTGGGCAGGAGGCATCTAGTCCACCCTCCTTGTTTTAATTGTGAGAAAAAGGCTCAGTTTAGACAAGGGCCTTGAACAAGGTCAAGGGCTAACTGCAGCGTCAGCACTGGACTGGAACCCCAGAGTATCTATCCAGGATCTTCCTGCTCAGAGAAGAGAGTTAGTAATTTGATCTTGGGAACTGTTTTTTCTTTTTTGACATTTGTAGAATAAAACCTGAATAGCACCAATAAGGGACATTAAACCAACTCTGATTTTTAGGAGCTTGAATAAGTTTCTACTTTAATCTGAACTAAAAGTATTTCATGAAGGCAGAAATCACCCAAGGGTGAACTGTGACTCACTAGTATAATTTAAAGATGTTATCATTGTTTCAAAGAAATCCACCTTAGACTCAAAACCTTAACATCATGTTTCTGTGCTCTATATAAAACATGCACTACAATAGCCAAAGGGTGGCAACAACCCAAAGATCCACTGATTGATGAGTAAACAAAATGTGGTATACACATATAATATTATCCAGCCTTAAAAAAGGAAGGAAATTCTGATTTCCTACAATATGGGTGAAACTTGAGGACATTATGCTAAGTGAAATAAGCCAGACAAAAGACAAATATTGCCTGATTCCACTTCTATGAAAATACAGAATAGCCATTCATAAAGACAGAAAGGAGAATAGTGGTTACTGGGGACTGGAGGTAGGGGAATGGGGAATTACTGTGTAATGGGTACAGGGTTTCAGTCTGGGATGAGGAAAAGGTTCTGGAGATGGATGGTGGTGACAGTTGTAAAAAAAGGTAAATGTACTTAATGCCACTGAACTGTATACTTAAAAGTGGTTAAAATGGTAAATTTATGTATACTTTATGATAATAAAAAAGGCACTAATCTCCAGATACAGTATCTTTCATTCAGCAAATCTATATTGGACACTTATTGCTTGCCAGGCACTGCTTCATGGCCAAGGTATACAGAAATGGGATAAAGAAACCAAGTCTGTGTTCTCATGAATATGGGGGCTGGGGATGGGGTGCAGACAACCAATAAATAGATAAACATACAATACGGCAGGTGGAAATGAGTGCAATGGAAAAAAACATTAGGCAAAGTGAGGTGGAGCGAGGGTAGTGTGTTAAGGGTGTGTGTGCTTTGTTGTACAGGGTGGTCAGGAAAGACCTCTCCGATGGGTGACATTTGAGCACAGACGTAAAGGGACAGAGTGCTGCAGGCTGAGAACACAACAGTGAGTACGAGGCCGGTATACCTGGAAAGGGCTAGAGGAGGGAAGGGTAATAATGAGGCCCAGAGCACAGAGCTACTTCTTAAATGTCTCATAAACTGTCCAAGCGAACATTTATAGGTCAGTATAGAAATATGCCCTCACATCTAACTGTCTTTCATTTGTGTTAAAACAAACAGGAAAACCAATTCTCCTTTTACTAAGATGCATGCCTCTAAGGAGATAATTTACATCTTCCATTGCTAGAGCGCCCTCCAGTGTTTCTGTATGAAAACAGTATCTGGCACGGATTTTTTTTTTTTTTAAACATCTTTATTGGAGTATTACTGCTTTACAGTGGTGTGTTAGTTTCTGCTTTATAACAAAGTGAATCAGCTATATGTATACATATATCCCCATAATCCCTCCCTCTTGCGTCTCCCTTCCACCTTCCTTATCCCACCCCTCTGGGTGGTCACAAAGCACCGAGCGGATCTCCCTGTGCTATGCGGCTGCTTCCCATTAGCTATCTATTTTACATTTGGTAGTGTATATATGTCCATGCCACCCTACCACTTCATCCCAGCTTACCCTTCCCCCTCCTCATGTCCTCAAGTCCATTCTCTACGTCTGTGTCTTTATTCCTGTCCTGCCCCTAGGTTCTTCAGAACCACTTTTTTTTTTTTTAGATTCCATATATATGTGTTAGAATATGGTATTTGTTTTTCGCTTTCTGACTTACTTCCCTCTGTATGACAGACTCTAGGTCCAACCACCTCGCTACAAATAACTCAATTTCGTTTCTTTTTTCTTTTCTTTTTTTTTTTTTTTGTGGTACGCGGGCCTCTCCCGTTGCGGAGCACAGGCTCTAGAAGCGCAGGCTCAGCGGCCATGGCTCACGGGCCCAGCCGCTCCGCGGCATGTGGGATCTTCCCGGACCGGGGCACGAACCCGCGTCCTCTGCATCGGCAGGCGGACTCTCAACCACTGCGCCACCAGGGAAGCCTCTCAATTTAGTTTCTTTTTATGGCTAAGTAATATTCCATTGTATATATGTGCCACATCTTCTTTATCCATTCATCTGTTGATGGACACTTAGGTAGCTTCCATGTCCTGGCTACTGTAAATAGTGCTGCAATGAACACTGTGGTACATGACTCTTTTTGAATTATGGTTTTCTCAGGGTATATGCCTAGTAGTGGGATTGCTGGGTCATATGGTAGTTCTATTTTTAGTTTTTTAAGGAACCTCCATACTGTTCTCCATAGTGGCTGTATCAGTTTACATTCCCACCAACAGTGCAAGAGGGTTGCCCTTTCTCCACACCCTCTCTGGCATTTACTGTCAGTAGACTTTTTTGATGATGGCTGTTCTGACTGGTGTGAGGTGATACCTCATTGTAGTTTTGATTTGCATTTCTCTAATGGTTAGTGATGTTGAGCATTCTTTCATGGGTTTGTTGGCAATCTGTATATCTTCTTTGGAGAAATGTCCATTTAGGTCTTCTGCCCATTTTTGGATTGGGTTGTTTGTTTTTTTGATATTGAGCTGCATGAGCTGCTTGTAAATTTTGGAGATTAATCCTTTGTCAGCTGCTTCATTTGCAAATATTTTCTCGCATTCTGAGGGTTGTCTTTTGGTCTTGTTTATGGTTTCCTTTGCTGTGCAAAAGATTTTAAGTTTCATTAGGTCCCATTTGTTTATTTTTGTTTTTATTTACATTTCTCTAGGAGGTGGGTCAAAAAGGATCTGCTGTGATGTGTCACAGAGTGTTCTGCCTATGTTTTCCTCTAAGGGTGTTTTTTAAAATTTTATTTATTTATTTATTTGGCTGTGTTGGGTCTTTTTTGCTGCACATGGGCTTCCTCTAGTTGCGGCGAGCGGGGGCTACTCTTCGTTGTGGTGAGCAGGCTTCTCACTGCGGTGGCTTCGCTTGTTGCGGAGCATGGGCTCCAGGCACACAGGCTTCAGTAGTTGTGGCACACGGGCTCAGTAGTTGTGGCTCATGGGCTCTAGAGCATAGGCTCAGCAGTTGTGGCGCACGGGCTTAGCTGCTCCGTGGCATGTGGGATCTTCCCGGACCAGGGCTCGAACCCGCATCCCCTGCATTGGCAGGCGGATTCTTAACCACTGTGCCACCAGGGATGTCCCTCCTCTAAGAGTTTTACAGTGTCTTACATTTAGGTCTTTAATCCATTTTGAGTTTATTTTTGTGTATGGTGTTAGGGAGTGTTCTAATTTCATTCTTTTACATGTAGCTGTCCAGTTTTCCCAGCACCACTTATTGAAAAGGCTGTCTTTTCTCCATTGTATATTCTTGCCTCCTTTATCAAAAATAAGGTGACCATATGTGCGTGGGTTTATCTCTGGGCTTTATATCCTGTTCCATTGATCTGTATTTCTGTTTTTGTGCCAGTACCATACTGTCTTGATGACTGTAGCTTTGTTAGTATAGTCTGAAGTCTGGAAGCCTGATTCCTCCAACTCCGTTTTTCTTTCTCAAGATTGCTTTGGCTATTTGGGGTCTTTTGTGTTTCCATACAAATTGTGAAATTTTTTGTTCTAGTTCTGTGAAAAATGCCATTGGTAGTTTGATAGGGATTGCACTAAATCTGTAGATTGCTTTGGGTAGTATAGTCATTTTCACAATGTTGATTCTTCCAGTCCAAGAACATGGTATATCTCTCCATCTCTTTGTATCATCTTTAATTTCTTTCATTAGTGTCTTATAGTTTTCTGCATACAGATCTTTTGTCTCCCTAGGTAGGTTTATTCCTAGGTATTTTATTCTTTTTGTTGCAATGGTAAATGGGAGTGTTTCCTTAATTTCTCTTTCAGATTTTTCATCATTAGTGTATAGGAATGCAAGAGATTTCTGTGCATTAATTCTGTATCCTGCTACTTTACCAAATTCATTGATTAGCTCTAGTAGTTTTCTGGTGGCATCTTTAGGATTCTCTATGTAGAGTATCATGTCATCTGCAAACAGTGACAGCTTTACTTCTTTTCCAATTTGGATTCCTTTTACGTCTTTTTCTTCTCTGACTGCTGTGGCTAAAACTTCCAAAACTATGTTGAATAACAGTGGTGAGAGTGGGCAACCTTGTCTTGCTCCTGATCTTAGTGGAAATGGTTCCAGTTTTGCACCATTGAGAATGATGTTGGCTGTGGGTTTGTCATATATGGCCTTTATTATGTTGAGGTAAGTTCCCTCTATGCCTACTTTCTGTACGGTTTTTATAATAAATGGGTGTTGAATTTTGCTGAAATCTTTTTCTGCATATATTGAGATAATCATATGGTTTTTCTCCTTCAATTTGTTAATATGGTGTATCACATTGGTTTGCGTATATTGAAGAATCCTTGCATTCTTGGGATAAACCCCACTTGATCATGGTGTATGATCCTTTTAATGTGGCACGGATTCCTTTCCCCCCGCTAAATCTTGGTATTTAGCCAAAAAGTAAAGTGGGTATAGCATCCTTCTCACAAAGAATACTGTGAGATTAAGTAAGAAGACAAGTCAAGTGTAAGTGCTTTAAAATAAGCCTACACTACTTGTAAAGTGGTACAACGTATACATATGCATGCAACGATGTTTTTAAATGACCATATAAATTTTAAAAAGGTTCATATTTTTTAAATATACAATTAAAAAAATTTATTTATTTTATTCATTTATCTTTGGCTGCGTTGGGTCTTGGTTGCTGTGCGCAGGCTTTCTCTAGTTGCGTCGAGCGGGGGATACTCTTCGTTGCAGTGCACAGGCTTCTCACTGCGGTGGCTTCTCTTGCTGTGGAGCATGGGCTCTAGGTGCGCGGGCTTCAGTAGTTGTGGCACATGGGCTTAGGTGCTCCACGGCATGTGGGATCTTCCCAGACCAGGGCTTGAATCTCTGTCCCCTGCATTGCCAGGCAGATTCTTAACCATGCACCATCAGGGAAGTCCCAATATACAATTTTTTAGCAGTGTAGAACTTTCAGCTCAAAGGCAAACACAGTCTACCACTAAATTGTAACCCTAATTTTACTGGGGGTGGCAAGGAGGACAATAAAGTACAAAGTGCTGTCTTTAAATTTTTCCGGTATTCTGGGGTTCTGAGTATTACTATTTGAAAAGTGTCCTACAAATACTTACGTAGCACTTTGGTCACTCTGCCTTCTCAGTCAGAATACAGCATGGGGGACTTCCCTGGTGGCGCAGTGGATAAGACTCCACGCTCCCAATGCAAGGGGCCTAGGTTTGATCCCTGGTCAGGGAACTAGATCCCACATGCACGCCACAACTAAGAGTTCACATGCCACAATTAAGAAGCCCGAGAACCACAAATAAGGAGCCCATCTGCCACAACTAAGACCCCACGCAACCAAATAAATAAATATTGAAAAAAAGAAAGAATACAGCATGAGGAAACAGTTCAGACAGACTTGCCCACACCAAGCATACTATTAAAATGGAATCCTTACTTTCTCATGGAAATTGGCTTTGATTCCTTTATTATGATCAGGCACTTTTGTCAATCTCATAGCCTAGGAGGAAGATATTACATGTGGCATAGTTTTGAAGAGAACTTATAGAAGTAAAATTACATGGCTGTTTACAGAAAACACCTGTAGGCTGGGTCCGTATGACAGCTGAGGCCACAGAGTGAAAAGCTGCTAGTGGCTGACAGCCAGGAGATGGGGTTCTTTCTAGGCCTGGCACCGCCAGCTGTGTGACCAGCAAGATAAGACAGTCTGTGCTTATTTTACTGTGCATGGGCCTGCCGACGCCAAGGAAAATAGGTAAGTAAGCCTCTAAAAGGTATACTGCCATCCAGGTATCTATCACCATTTCTGGAGGGCAATTTGACAACAAGTATCAAAAGGCTTAAAATGTCCGTACTCTTTGACCCAGCAAGTTCACACACAGAAAATTACCTCCAAGGACTTAAGTAAGGGTAGCCACAGAGATCTGGATACAGGGACAGTTATCTCTGCATTTCCCAAGGGAAAAAAAAAATAACTTGGAAATAAACCCAATAAACAACTGTGGTTATATACAAACAAATATATATGTGATAGCTGAGGAACAATAGTGAACATCAGAACATCAATGCTCAGAGATTAGGTTAACATCCTAAAATTTAACCAAAACATAAAATCAAAGCAACTAAATAAAAAGCCATCTTAGGTCTGGCTTATAGTTGGAAAAGGAAGGGAGGGAGGAAGGAAGGAGAAAATGAGACAAAGGAGGGAAAGAAGGAAGGAAGGAAAGAAGAAGGAAGGAAGGAAAGAAGAAGGAAGGAAGGAATCTCAATTCTGGGGCCCACTGATTGTCTACATCATTCAAATGAGTTATTTAACTGAAAAGTATATTCAAGTAACAACATGAAATAAATTAAACCTTTATGAATTATAATTGCTTTAAATTCATACCCAAGTGACCTATAGGAAAACACAAATACTATTTCCTTGAAATTTTCTTTATTGATTAATAAAGTTCTAAACTTAACCTGTCAAGATCATGAGCAATGCATAGGGGAATAAATAAGAAACATGTAACAACAGAACACAACCCAGTTGCACTCAGAGGCAAGAAAGCATATTGTTTTTTACAATTAACAACTCTTCCAATCTTACGAATATTCATCAAACCCACCAATAACCACTCCCCAAGGAGCCCAGCTTTCTTCTCCCTGTCTTCCTAAAATCTTAGCCACATGCACCTGCAGACTTCCCCACAGGGAGTCATGCATAAAATGGCAGCTCCTACAGAGCGGCCACTGTAACATTTAGTTAAGAAAACTGTGACCAAAGGCTGTTTTCAGAAATTACATCAATCAAAACTTGGCTGTTGCAAAGCCATCACTGGAGAAAATAACCACTTCAGGGAAGTGCCAATGCTGAGTGGTGTCAGCCACTCTGGATGCTACCTCATTGACCACATATGATGTCCTCCACCAGCCTTAACTACAACCAAGCATATGTGTCACCTTTTAACCTCAAATGTAATTTCAGAGAATACTCCATCCTCAACGCACCACTATTGAGTATTTCTAGAAGAATGAAGTGCTTATGCCACTCAAACATTCTGCAGAGCAGGGGCACTCAGGAGAGTTCCCTGAGAGGACAGAGACTTCGGTGGCTACAGTCATTCAGAGTAGAACAGAGAAAAGCACATGTGATGAAACTGTCCTCAACTCCCTTCTGGATCCATGGGCCCCGGGGAGCAGGAGGTAAAGGTTTTTCAGTTCATCTTTGGGTCCCAGCCTTTCCTCCCCACCCTCGGTCTCTCCCTGGGGCTACCCAATGTCCTTCCTCCCAGCCTGTGACCACACAGATGGTTCTAGTGCATAGCGAAACTCTCTAACAGAGCAATGGCACAATGGGAGTAGAAGCCCTCCACAGCTGGTATGGATCCACAAGCGAACCTTATGCTGTTCCACAGGCTTGGCACAGCCTTGCTGGCACACAGCCCCTTGCTGCGAATTTCCCCACAGCTACATCTTCTCCAGGAGGCACCACCCACATGCATTTGCATCTTCCAGTTCAGGCCTAGCTACCACTTATAGTTCTTGCTCACCAGCTTGGCTACTGCCCACTAGTTTTAGCTCTAGTTTTACCTCATTTCCCACCAACTCCTCCGTCCAGCCCACAGGCATGTCCCCTGCCTCCAGGCTACTCCTGGTCTATATCGCTTTATGGTATTTCCTATTTCCTCAGAGTCTCCTCTGTCTTTCTCTTCTCTTCAGCCCTGCTCCTAGCAGAGGCCTTTCTTTCTCCGTGAAAGCATTCTGAATACTCTCTCCCATCCCATTCTTTTAGGAAGCCATTCTAGAAGGCTCTAGCTCCAATTCCTGAATTTCTGGTCTACCATCTTAGATCATCTTTACTCCATTCTTCAGCCCTTCATTTCTCTATCTCTAGGGCAAACAACCATCCTGGCTTGCCTGGAAAAGAGGGGCTTCCAGGAATGTGGGACCTTCAGTGCTAAAACCAGGACAGTCCTGGGCAAGTTGAGACAGTTGGTCCCCCTACCTCCCCAGACTACTTAAAGTTACTTTCTGCCTCATAACCAAAAACATCATTTTTGTTTACAGCATCCCATTTAGCTTCTCACCATGCATTTGCGCAACTCAAGTCTATTTCTAAAGATGTCAACAAACATTTTAAAATACCTAACACTTCACACTGACCTTTTAATACCAATTCAAGTGACAAAGTACACATATTCTTATTCTGAGTTCTTTTCAAAATGATCATTCTAAAATTTCTCAGTTCTTTTTAACCCCTGACTCCTCTTTAGCATTCTTTCTATAAAGATTTCTTCCCTTTCTCTCTCACTGCTTTCATTCTTCTCTGCCCTACAATTTCTCCCCTCTGCACCCTTCTTCTCCCATTTCCATCCTCCATTTGGATGGCATTAAAAGGTCAAATTAAACCCAAAGTAAGTTGAAGATAGGAAATAATAAAGATAAGAACAGAAATCAATGAAATAGAAAACAGAAAAAATAGGAAAAATCTATAAAGCCGAAAGATAGTTCAAGAAGATCAATAAACTGATAAAACTCTAGCCAGACTGACCAAGTAAAAAGGAGAGACAAAAGAATTACAAATACCAAGGAAAGAGAGCAAGTCACTACTGACAATATGAACATTAAAAGGATGATAGGGCAGGAGGTGGGAGTGAGGGTTAATTGCAAATGGGCTCGAGAGAATTTGGGGGATGGCAGAAATTTGGGGGTGATATAAAACTGGATCGTGGTGATGGGTTGCACAACTCTACAAATTTACTAATGATTATTTAATTAACACAAAGGATGAATTTTATGGTGTGTAAATTATACCTCTATAAAGCTCTAAGAAAAAGGATAAGGGACAATCAACTCTATGCCCATGAATTTGACCACCTAGATGAAATGGACAAACTCTTTTTTTGTTTTTTTGGGTTTTTTTTGCGGTACGCGGGCCTCTCACTGTTGTGGCCTCTCCTGTTGCCGAGCACAGGCTCCGGACGCGCAGGCTCAGCAGCCATGGCTCACAGGCCTAGCCGCTCCGCGGCATGTGCGATCTTCCCAGACCGGGGCACGAACCCATGTTCCCTGCATCGGCAGGCGGACTCTCAACCACTGCGTCACCAGGGAAGCCCTGGACAAACTCTTTGAAAGACACAAACTACCAATGCTCACTCAAGAAGAATTAGATAACCTGAGTAGCCTTTTATCTATTAAAGAAATTGAATTTGTAGTTTAAAATTCTTTCCACAATGAAAACTCCAGGCAAAAACATTTATGGAAAAAACATTACCAACCTGATCAAAGGCAATTTAGAATATCAGTAGCCATTATGAGGAAGTTTTGAAATCTTCAAACTTAATTTCCTTAAAACCAAATTGGACTACAATAGTTCAAAGTTTTCCAGAACTGAGTGGAATGCTTATTTCGATTGGTATTTTGAGGCTTTCCAATGATATCAGGAATCTAAAATTGCTTCTCTGTAAAATAAGGTTTTAAGACTAACTGAGGCAAAGGTTAAAGAAAGATAAAATGGCTGCTGAAGTCTCAGGCTCTTCTTCCTGGGCTTCTTTGTCTCAGACTCCACCTCCGATGCCATCTTCCTCCTTCTCTTCTACACCACCTACGCCTCCTCTATACCCTCAATCCTCCCATACTAATTCTCTTGCCAAACTTCCCCTTTTCTCTGAAACTCTCCCCACTCCCTTTTCCTCTGAACTTGTCAGAACCTATCTTTTTAAAATTAAGTCTTCTGAGGGTCCAGAGAATAAATCCTTAATTTCTTATTCTCCCTGGGCTAAAGGTGAACTGCGAGCCATCGTCAAAGATTCTCCTAAAGTAACTGAAGAGCCTCAGGTTTGCTGAAGAATTTAATATAGTCATTCAAACTTATCAACCTGTTTTTTCCTGACTTATATTGGCTGGTTCATATGCTTGTTGATAAAGGCCAGGCTCAGCTTCGGATGAAAACCACTAACTGGAAAAGTCCTGAAAGGTCTCTAGAATTACAACTGGGAGACCAGCCCACTAACTTCTTATACAATCAGGCTCAGGCAATCACGAGATGACTTCATCAAGCAATCCCTAGGGCTTTTCCAAAGCCTGTTCATTGGAACAAAATTCAGGCTTGCACACAAAAATCTGAGAACCTGTTCATGATTATTAAAATCAACTTCAGATTGTTTTTAAAGAAAATTCTGGTCTTCCTTCAGAGGTTGATTCCACCCAGGTAGCTTTTAACTCCATGTTTATTAATGGGCTGAACTGGGACCTTTCCCTTTAAGTAAAAAGGACCAGGTTAGAATGGGAAACTGTGTCCATTCCAGACTTAGTTAATCTGGCAAAACAGATCTTTCCTACTCTAGATGGGTAACCTCCAAGGAAGACCACCAAAATTCTTAATCTTCAGCTCTAGCAAATGAAGGCTCCCAGAGAAAATGAAAACCCTCCTGTTTTCTGCTGTTATTGTAAAAAGCTAAGACACTGAAAAAGAGACTGTTAAAAATTTAAGTGCTTTAGGCAACTCTGGACCTCTAACCAACCTTTCTGGAAGAGATTTTGAGGGGTCTATTTGAATTCTGATGGGAGGTACACTGTGAATTTTGCCAACATCAGTTGGAGATTTTGCCCATAAGGGAAGTGGTAGCTGATTCAATGGGGACAAACAATCAGTGTTTCCAGAAACTGCTCTAGTACCGTCAGAAATGGAACAAATAAAAGATGTCAAAGGGTCATTTAATTCACCTGGTAGGTCACTTTGATGACTACTGTCAAACTGCAGTTTGCCCAAACCCAGTTTCGATGTTTAGAGCATCTGATATCAGAACAAGGGTTAAACCTAGATCCAGATAGACTTTACGGTATCTTAAGTTTCCCCAAACCCAAAACTAAGTGCCAACTGCGAGGGTTTCTCAGGCTAGTTAGTTACTGCCGAAATTGGGATTCCAAATTTCTCTCTTATGGCCAAACCTATACAAATTTCTCTCTTATGGCCAAACAATAACAACCCTGACCCATTTTTATGGGATGAACTAAATGACACAGACTTCAAGGCCTTAAAGGAGAGTATGATGAACCCACCTGCCCTTGGGCACATCCATTATAGATTCCCCTTTTCTTTGTTTGTATATGAAAAGGAAGGGAACACCCTTGGTGCACTCACCCAGAAACATGGGGACCACCATTGACACAAAGTATAATAGCCAGCAACTGGACCCTGTGGCACAGGGATACTCCCCTTGCCTTAGAGCCATTACAGCCACTGCCCTCTTGCTTAAGACCACCAAGAAAATTGTTATGGGATCCCCTTTAACCATTTTTGTACCTCATGCAGTAGAAGCTCTCCTGAATTCCCACCATACTCAACATTTCTCAGTCAGACATCTCACCTCCTCTGAAGTCCTCTCATTACCTGCCCCTCACATAACTCTTTTACACTGTAATAACCTTAACTCAACTACTCTTCTCCCCTCCGCCACGGAAAGAGTTCCTCACCCCTGCTTAACTCTGACAGACCACCTCCTGACTCCTCGCAATGATCTACAGGAAATTTCACTGGGTAACACTGACTTCTCATGGTTCACTGATGGTTCTTTTTCTTAAAGGTGATGATGGCAAATATTGTGCTGGGTATGCCATTACTACTCCTTTTGATGTTGTTGAGGTAGCATCTTTACGGCTACTTTGGCCCAACAGGCTGACTTATACTCTCTTACACGTGCTTGTGATTTAGCCAAGGATAAAACTGCCAATATTTAAATTGATAGTAGATACGCTTTTTGGAGTAACTCGTGATTTTGGAATGTTGTGGAAGCAACGTGGCTTATTTCCATTGGAAGTAAAAATTTAAATGGCCCCTATGTTCAAGAATTATTGAATACAATACTCCTACCACATGCTTTAGCTATTATTAAGGTTCTGGGACATTCTAAGCTTGATTCTCTGGAAGCTAGGGTAAATCACTTTGCTGATAATTCTGCAAGGAATGCTGCCTTTAAAAGGACCACCAGCATCCAAACTTCTGTCATGATCCAAAGGGATATTTCACCAGATGATAATTTAGAAAAACTGGCTAGAGAAGCCCAACAATTGGCCTCAGAAAAGGAAAAACAAAATTGGAAATTCCATAATTGTTGTTTTGATAAAAAGAGAAAGCTCAGGTTTGGACCAAACAACAACCCAGTCCTACCAGAGACACTAAAATTCCCACTCTTCACCACCATACATTCATTAAACCATTGGTCTACTGACAAAACGACAGCCTTCATGAATCAATATTGGTGGGGAAACATTAAGAAGGCCACAAAAAGTGCCTACCTCACTTGTCCCATTGTCCAAAGTACAATCCAGGGACGCTGTTAGTATTGCTCCCAGACGTTTTAAGCTGTTTAATGAACCATCTGAAGTCTGGCAAATGAATTTTATACTATTTATTCCATCTAGTGGAATATGTCATGACCTATGTTTTAGTCATGACCTATATGTTTACACACTGGACTGAAGCTTTCCCTTGCAGACAGGGAACTCCTCTCAAACTTCATAGTGATTAAGGAATCCATTTTTACTGGCCAGGCACTTACACAAGTATGTGCTGCTTGTCTGGTTTTATAACACTTTCACTGTACTTGCGACCCTCAATCCTCTAGTTTAGTTAAACACACTAACAGCATTATTAAGACTCAATTGGCAAAATTTGTAGAGACCTTCCAAATACTTTGGCCAAAAGCATTGCCATTGGTCCTTCTAAAACTCAGATCCATCCCTTTTGGAACTCATAAACTCTCACCCTTTGAAATAGTCACAGGATGCCCAATACACTTGGCTCCTGCTTCTTTTGACGCACAACTGGTAAAACGAGAGACAATTCAATACTGCAAAGGCTAATTGGTGCTATTAAAAGTAACCATGTTTGGGATTCTCTGGTGGCACAGTGGTTGAGAGTCCGCCTGCCGATGCAGGGGACAAGGGTTCGTGCCCCGGTCCGGGAAGATCCCACATGTCGTGGAGCGGCTGGGCCCGTGAGCCATGGCCCCTGAGGCTGTGCGTCTGGAGCCTGCGCTCCGCAACGGGAGAGGCCACAGCAGTGAGAGGCCCGCGTACCACAAAAAAAAAAAAAAAAGTAACCATGTTTTGGTAGAGCAATCTTTTCACAGTGTGCCCTCAGGAAATGAAGACCTTAAGCATCACACATTGCAACCTGGAAATTTCATCTATTGGAAAAGACACCTCCAGAAGAACTCTCTTCAATCTCACTGGAAAGACCCCTATCAAATACTGTTAACCAACCCTTGTGCCACCAAACCCCAAGAAACAGACTCCTGTATTCATGTGACACACCTCAAGAAAGCACCTAATTCTGACTGGAACCGAATGTCACCTGGTGACCTGAAAGTAAAGATTTCCCAGAATTGAAGCAGATGCTAACTGATCAGACAGCTTTCCCAAGAAATCTGTACCAGGCCTTTTGAAAGTTTGTTGCCAAACCTTTGATGACGTAACACTTCAGATGATCTCCAATGTCTATGACCTTGTTAACACATAGACTTCAGATAAAAAGTGCCTGAGAGTTCCCCCGCCGGCCCCTCCTTGTTACTGGAATGTGACCTTAATAGGTTCCCAATCTGTGCACTTTCCCTACAACATGAAACACTATACGTAGGAAAGGTCCTTCCAGACACTGCAGCACAAAAAGCTGCTGAAACGAGAAAACCTGACTTGATCAGCAATGCTTTCAGAGAAAAATCTTGATCAAAAGGTGGAAATATGAAAAATTAATTAAACAAAAACCTTGATTACATAGAGTTGGGAAACTAGAAGGGGGAACTCTCATGACCTGGCACCACTGCAGAGCCCAAGAGGAAGAAGAAGACTGCTCTTCTTTCCTGCCAAGGACTCAATAAATGAAAAGCCATGGACTCTTTGCTTACTACGGTCCTCCCAACTTTCTTTCCTTCTCTATAAAAGCATTCTCCTTCCCTTGTCATGCAGGAAGTTGAACATGTATTGCCATGGTTGCTGACCCTGAATTGCAATTCTCTGCTGATCCCAAATAAACCCATTTCTGCTAGAGAACTATCTGGCAGTCTATTTGTTTTGGGTCAACACCCCTTTCCCCAGTTTGGTGGTAGCCTTGAAAACCAACAGCTAAAACTACAGTGAAAACCAGCAGCCTGGCAGACACTGGAGGGGGCAGGGCAGGACTGGAGCTCTTTCAAAGCTCCACTCCCAGAAGACTGTCACTACTTGACCTGTCTGGTGGTTCCCTGGAAGACCCCACTGACCTGACTCAGAGTTGAACAGTGGTAACAGCATTTTCCCCGAAGTCATTTTTCAAAAACCAGCAGAAGCAATTATTTAACACCACAGCTACCTGAGATAGTAGATAACAGTTGGGGTAAACAACAGGCTAAAAAGAAGCTTAAACAGAAAAGCTGGAGAATGAGATAGCCATAGAGTTTGAAAAGCTCTAACATATTCCTGGGAATCTAAAAGTCTATGCACATGTGTAGGGCAGTTGATGGCAGACGCACCTTATAAGAAATACTAATGGAAGTTCTTCAGGCTGAAATTAATCCCAAACAATAATTCAAATTCATACACATACACAAAGAGCAATGGTAAAGGTAACTGTGTAATTATAAAACACTGTTTAAATGCATACTTCTGTGCCTTTCTCCTCTTGTCTAATTTTAAAAGCAACTATATAAAAAAATTATATAATTGTATTGTTAGGCCTATAACATTTAGAAACGTAATATATTTGCCAATAACAGCACAAAGGAGGTGGGTAGGAGCAAAGATGTACTGGGTTAAAGAAACGGCACCAGATGACAACTCAAATCCACAGGAACATTTGAAAAGAACCAGGAACAGTAAATAAGATGGTTGCTATAACAAATACTATAAAGTAAGTGTGTGTTTGTGTGTGTGTGTGTGTGTATTTGCATCTCCTTCTCCTAGTTTCTTTAAAAGACATAAAATTATATAAGTGATAACTACAAGCCAAAGCAATCTTGAGAAAGAAAAACAGAGCTGGAGGAATCAGGCTCCCTGACTTTAGGCTATACTACAAAGCTTCAGTAATCAAGACAGTATGGTACTGGCACAAAAACAGAAATATAGATCAATGGAACAGGACAGAAAGCCCAGAGATAAACCCATGCACATACAGTCACCTATCTTTGATAAAGGAGGCAAGAGTATACAATGGAGAAAAGCCTCTTCAATAAGTGGTGCTGGGAAAACTGGACAGCTACATGTAAAAGAATGAAATTATAACACTCCCTAACACCATACACAAAAATAAACTCAAAATGGATTAAAGACCTAAATGTAAGACACTATAAAACTCTTAGAGGAAAACATAGGCAGAACACTCTGTGACATAAATCACAGCAAGATCCTTCTTGACCCACCTCCTAGAGAAAGGGAAATAAAAACAAAAATAAACAAATGGAACCTAATGAAACTTAAAAGCTTTTGTACAGCAAAGGAAACCGTAAAAAAGACAAAAAGACAACCCTCAGAATGCGAGAAAATATTTGCAAATGAAGCAACTGACAAAGGATTAATCTCCAAAATTTACAAGCAGCTCATGCAGCTTAATATCAAAAAAACAAACAACCCAATCCAAAAATGGGCAGAAGACCTAAATAGACATTTCTCCAAAGATATACAGATTGCCAACAAACCCATGAAAGAATGCTCAACATCACTAATCATTAGAGAAATGCAAATCAAAACTACAATGAGGTATCACCTCACACCAGTCAGAATGGCCATCATCAAAAAATCTACTGACAATAAATGCCGGAGAGGGTGTAGAGAAAAGGGAACCCTCTTGCACTGTTGGTGGGAATGTAAACTGATACAGCCACTACGGAGAACAGTATGGAGGTTCCTTAAAAAACTAAAAATAGAACTACCATATGACCCAGCAATTCCACTACTAGGCATATACCCTGAGAAAACCATAATTCAAAAAGAGTCGTGTACCAAAAATGTTCATTGCAGCTCTATTTACAATAGCCAGGACATGGAAACAACCTAAGTGTCCATCATCGGATGAATGGATAAAGGAAGATGTGGCACATATATACAATGGAATATTACTTAGCCATATAAAGAAACAAAATTGAGTTATTTGTAGTGAGGTGGATGGACCTAGATTCTGTCATACAGAGTGAAGTAAGTCAGAAAGAGAAAGACAAATACTGTATGCTAACACATATATATGGAATCTAAGGGAAAAAAAATGTCATGAAGAACCTAGGAGTACGACAGGAATAAAGACACAGACCTACTAGAAAATGGACTTGAGAATATGGGGAGGGGGAAGGGTAAGCTGTGACAAAGTGAGAGAGTGTCATGGACATATATACACTACCAAATGTAAAACAGATAGCTAGTGGGAAGCAGCCACATAGCACAGGGAGATCAACTCGGTGCTTTGCGACTACCTAGAGGGGTGGGATAGGGAGGGTGGGAGGGAGGGAGACACAAGAGATATGGGAACATACGTATATGTATAACTGATTCACTTTGCTATAAAGCAGAAACTAACACACCACTGTAAAGCAATTATACTCCAATAAAGATGTAAAAAAAAAAAGAGTCATGTACCACAATGTTCATTGCAGCACTATTTACAGTAGCCAGGACATGGATGCAACCTAAGTGTCTGTCGACAGATAAATGGATAAAGAAGATGTGGCACATATATACAACGGAATATTACTCAGCCATAAAAAGGAACGAAATTGAGTTACTTGTAGTGAGGGGGATGGACCTAGAGTCTGTCATACAGAGTGAAGTAAGTCTGAAAGAGAAAAACAAATACCAGATGCTAACACATATATGGAATCTAAAAAAAAAAAAGGTTCTGAAGTGAGAGAGTAGCACTGACATATATACACTACCAAATGTAAAACAGACAGCTAGTGGGAAGCAGCCACATAGCACAGGGAGACCAGCTCGGTGCTTTGTGACCACCTAGAGGGGTGGGGGGAAGCTGGGAGGGAGACACAAGAGAGAGGGGATATGGGTATATATATATACATGTAGCTGATTCACTTTAGCTGTTTCTGTTATACAGCAGAAACTAACACAAAAATGTAAAGCAATTATACTCCAATAAAAATGTTAAAAAAATGATAACTACGACAAAGTATCACTGGATTTGTAACATATATAAATATAATATGTATAACAATAATATAAAAAGGAAGAAAAGGGAATAGAACTATATAGATATAACATTTCTCCATCTTCTGGAATTTAGTATATATCAAAAGTAGATTCTGATAAGTTAAGATGTATATGGTAACAGGTTATACATACAATGAAACACCCAGCCATAGGAAGGAATGGAGTTCTAATACATGCTACACCATGGAAAACTCTTGAAAACATTATGCTAAGTGAAATAAGCCAGAAACAAAAGGACAAACATTGCATGATTCCACTTCTATGAAATACCTAAAATAGGCAAATTCAGAGACACCAAAAGTAGAGTAGAGAATACCAGGTGCTAGGAAGGAGGAGTTATTGCTTAATGGGTACAGAGTTTCTGTTTGGAGCAACGAAAAAATCAGGGGGATAGTGAATATGATAATACCACTAAACTGTACAGTCAAAATGGTTAAGATGGCAAAGTTTATGTTATACATATTTTACCACAATTTTTTTTAAAAGATGCATATGGTAAGCCTTAGAGCAACCACTAAAAAAAATAGTGGAAAAAATCATTAAAGAACTAAAAAGTATTACATAAGAAAATATTCACTTAATGCAAAAGAAAGCAGTAGAAAAGGAACAGAGGAACAAAAAAGACATGAGACATATAGAAACCAATACCAAATAAACACATTACAAGAAAGGAAAAGTGCAGACCAATGTCGCTCATGAATACAGATGTAAAACCCTCAAAAAATATTTGCAAATCAAATCCAACAATGTATAAAAAGAATTATATGCCATGACTAAGTGGGATTTATGCCAGGTATACAAGGCTGGTCCAATATTCAGAAATCAATTAATGTATCCACCACATCAACAGGCTAAAGAAGAAAAATCATATGATCATATCAATTGATTACAGAAAAAGAACCTGACAAAATTCAACACTGATTCATGTTAAAAACAAACAAACAAACAAAAAACCTCAGTAAATAGGGAATAAAAATGTTCTACAAAACACCTACAACTAACATCAGACTTAACAGTGGAAACTGGATGCTTTCCCTAAGATTGGGAACAAGGCAAGAATGCCCCCTCTCATCACTCCTATTTAACATGCTACTAAAACCACTAGCTAGTGCAACTAGACAAGAAAAGGGAAAAGAGAATCTTACTGTATGATGAATATATGAAACAACTTCACTGAGGCGGATGGAAGAAAAAGGTGCTAACCTAAGTAACTGTGGAAATGAGTGGGACCTACAAGACTAAAGGGAAAGGAACTACACTAAGCACTGCACTCTAGTTGATAAAGCTTTTTTCCCATGGAGTATGGTCTAACAAGTCAGATACTGCTACATGTGTATGCTGAAACTGAATAACTGAGTAACTGTATGGCGCATGGTGGGAGCCAGGTTTCTCACTGGGGGAGTGAAAATTTACAAACAAGCAAGGTGAAGAGGCTAGAACGATTCATGTGATAATGGATTAGAATTGGAGACAGTATGAACTCATGTTTAGCTTAATACATATAGATACAGATGGTTACATCAGAAATATTTCTAGATGTGTATATATGCATGGGTTACTATTCACACATATTTCTTTGAGGATTTAAAAGACATCCCTAGCAATAGCACACCTACCTGTAGGCAGTTATGTTCCCCCAACTTGAGGACAGGGTATTTATATAAACTGAGAAGTGGCAATGGAGAGCTGCAAGGCTGGAGACAGGATAGGCGGGGAAGTATCAGGGACAGCAAGAGAGGCAAATGTTGGAGGGTCGGGAAGAGGTTTCAGCACCTGCCTAACAAGCAATGTTGCTGATACTCTAAAAACAGAAGAAAAAAGCCAACAGAAGCCAGTCCACTGGCCTGAAGCTGAAGTGCAACACAACTGGGACAGAAATTAAGGCATGTCTAGGCAAACTTTTCTAAGTTGACCTTGGGCACATTTACTTTTCCCATCCCCATGTGTTCTGAAGGTGCCAGGACCCAAAGGATTTAACTTGGGGTGTAGGCTCTGGGAAGGGCCCTGCATGAAAGCCTGCTGCCATGGCCTTGGTGGGGTGTGTAGGTGTGCTGAGAATGAGCCAATGTGCTAAGGGAGATGATGAGCATTGCGAGCTGAGCCCCAAGAGCCTTAGAAGTAGGTGACTGGGTGTGGTCATTTGACCCATTGAACAGGCCACAGAAGCTGGCCCCTTCACAGGCCAGGAAAGGACTTTCTGGAAGGGTCTGGATACACCCCTTCAGGGGCTCCTCTGGCTCCAGGGGTGAGCTCCGGTGTCCAGAGACATTACCAGGCCCAGATGCAGGAAATGGGAAGGTGGGATGCATAAAACCAGGTGGGTCCTGGTATGGGACACCGGTGAGTCAGGAAGCACGGAGCAAGCAGATATAAAAAAGTTCCAGACCAGGAGCCACTGACTTGGTTTCTGAACCCAACTCTGCCATTCTCTGCTTTGAGAGTCACATAGCCTCTCCGAGCCTCAGTTTCCTCATCTTTATGAATGACTCATCCAGCTTCTTCACATGGTGATCGGCGAACAGAATGAGATACCGTATGTGCATGTAGTTGGCAAACAAGCAAGTCTCAACCAGCGGTTCTCAAAGTGTGATCTGAGGACACCTGGAGGCGGGGGCGGGGTGCCCTGAGACCCTTTGAGAGGATCTGCCAGGTCTTCCCTTTTCCAAATAGACTGTGCATGAGCCTGAAATTTCTTGGTAAACTTCCTCCAAGGCAGCTGATATGAGACTCCAATGGTCCTTAATTAAACTGAAGAGATTTTCAAACATATAAAACCATGCCACTTTTTTTTAATAGTTATTTTCATTAAAGATGAAATTTGCGTTAAATTTGAATGGATTTGTTATTTTTAAATGAATATTTAAAATTTTTAATTCCTCATACCGTTAAAATCAACAGATACAAGCAAAAGCCCTTCGGGGTCCTCAATAATTTCTCAGCCTGTAAAGGGATCCTGAGACCGGACAGTTTGGGAACCGCTGTGACCAACAACAGTGGAGGCGAGCCGCCTCTCAGCATCCTCTGAGAGGCTGACTCCAGGCCCCCTTTTATAAAACACGCATTACGTTCACGGTTTCCACGTGTGGGGACGCTAGTTTTGTTTTCTGGGTCTCAGAGATCCAACGCTTGTACCCATTTTCCCGGCCCAAGTAAGGGCCCTCCCACAGGGAGGCACTGACAGTGTGGGGCGACCCTAGCGGGGGGTCGGCGACCTTGGCAGAGGTCGAGCCCGCGCGCGCGTGAGGCAAACGATGCTCCCGGCTGGCGGGACTTCCCGCCAGTGGACGAGGAGGCCGCGCCTGCGCGGCGTTGAGCCGGGTACCGACCCACGGTGAGCCTGACCGGGTAGCGGGGGACTGGGGACCTGCACTCACAGCCTCGGCAGCGCCGCTGCCGCCGCTCCGCGCGCCGCCCTCCTCAGCAGACGCAGCGCCATCTTGTCTGCGCGCGGGCCCCGCCCCCGCCATGTCCGTCTCCGCTTCGTCCCGCCCCTGTCGCCACGCCCCCACGCCGCCGCGTCCCGCGCACGTCCTGCCCAGAGCCCGTGTCTCCACGCCCCGCCCCGTCCCCGCAAGCCACGCCCCCCTGCTCTTGCGCACTTGCCCCCTCCGGCTGTCAGAACTTCCAGGCTGTAACGCGAGGCAAAGCAGAGTCCGAATGGGTGGATTTTGGGGTGGCTGAATCCAACCCTTCCCGTGCTTCTGGGTTTTTAGGGCGGGTTTTGAGAGACCTTGCATTTTCCCAGCCAGACGTGGCCAGATTTTCTAGGGATTTCTTTGTTGTTTTTGTTTAAATACTATACCTAACAAAGATTGTGAGTCTCACCGTGTGCGTGCCTCGGTTAACAGTCAATCCATTATGGGACATATATGACTGTAATAGGGTCAGAATAGATGCTGCTGGCAGCTTTCTGGGGCCAGAGAAATGCTTGTTGAAGACACGGGGCAGCGAACACAGCGCTTCACTCCAACTCCTTCCTGCCAGTCTGTCAAAACTCGGGCTTCACAGTCAGGAGAATGCTAAGGTATTAAAACAGCTTACCAGCTGTGTGACTTTGGACAAATGACTTAAGCTCTCTCTGCTGAAGTTTCCTCCTGTAAGATGGGAATATAAATAGTACTCATAGGGTTATTATAAGGATATGTTGCGTTAATATACTGAGAGCTTAAAACCTCTTCTGGCCCAGAACACACGCTCAGTAATGTTAATTACTTCTCATTATTATTATCATCACACCAATTCCTTTCTTAAAAATCTTTGGTGACTTCCAATGAGAAGTGTTAAAATGAAAAACAAAAACAAACAAAAAAAATGAAAAACAAATGAAGAACAACCTTGAAAATTCCCTGAGCAGACAAAATCTGTTTCATCATACAAGCAAAGCCTAATTTAGCTTATTTTGCAAGACAACTTGACCTAGGTCATTTCTTGTTTACGCCTCTGGAAATCATAAGCAAAAACTTGAACTATTTCCCAAGGTAACCACTGACAAATTCCCTATATTGAAGAAAACTCTAGTATTGTAACCAATCACTGTGAAGAATAAACAGTCACTACTTTCTCACTAAATAAGCTGCTTTATAACAATATATCCCTGAGCCTCATTCCACGTTTTTGTTTGAGTGCTCCCAGTTTGCAGAATGTCTTTTTGATGTGGGCACAATAAACTTTTACCAATTACTACTTTGGGGATTCATTGGGTTTACTTCTGTTATTTATGAACTTTTGACAGAAGCATTTAGAATAAAACCCCAGTTCTTCACCATGACCCTGAAGTCCTTACTCTATCTGGCCCCTGCCTGTCCCTTCAACCTTATTTCAGCCCTACCCATCTTCTTTCTGTGGGTTTTTTTGGTTTTTGTTGTCTTTTTAGTGCGATAAGCCCCTTCCCACTTCAGGGCCTTTGCATATGCTGTTTCCTATCCCCAGAACGCTTATGGCTATACTGTCGCATCCTCCTGGACATTTACCCTATCTACCACCTGCTCAAAGAGCCTGAGCTGACAACCCAAACTAGAGCATCCCCCTGGTCTATTTCACTGGCACAGCAACCTGATCATTTCCGTCACAGCCCTCATCACAACGTTTATCAATTTGGGAATTTACTTTCTTATTGTTGCCTTTCCCCTGGTGGTTCTCAAGGTGGGAAGGAACTACTGCCCATTATCAGGTGGCTTTCAGAGTGCATTATTGTCATTTAGGGTGCAGAGCTAGGGACGTTTGGGCAATCCCACTCATAGAAGGGCTGCTAGTGCTCTGGTCTAGAAACGCCATCTACAGGAATAGAATGTGAGCTCTTTGAGAGCAGGGACCCGGTATATCTTGTCATTGCTGTGTGCCCACAGCACCTGGCTCAATGACTTGTAACCTGTAGGTACTTAATAAATATAAGATGAAAATGTTCCTCTAGCCTCATTATAATTCTGAGAACTGACATATGAGTTGTTATCCTTACTAAAAATGCCCTGGTCCTTATGGCTTTTTAGGTAAAATACAACCTCCAATGACTTATTTGCTAAATGATCCAATATCTTTCAGATTCTGCTTGAAGAAATTGTAGCTGTGCCCATTCTCACCAGGACTGCTGTGGTTTTGTGGGTTTTTTTTAAAGGTTTACTTTTATTTATTTATTTTTATTTTTTGGGCTTCCGCAGTGGCACAGTGGCTAAGAATCCGCCTTCCAGGACATGGAAGCAACCTAAGTGTCCATCGACAGATGAATGGATAAAGATGTGGCACATATATACAATGGAATTTTACTCAGCCATAAAAAGAAATGAAGTTGAGTTATTTGTAGTGAGGTGGATGGACCTGGAGTCTGTCATACAGAGTGAAGTAAGTCAGAAAGAGAAAAACAAATACCATATGCTAACACATATATATGGAATCTAAAAAAAAGAAAAAAAGGTCATGAAGAACCTAGGGGCAGGACAGGAATAAAGACACAGACGTAGAGAATGGACTTGAAGACATGGGGAGGGGGAAGGGTAAGCTGGGACAAAGTGAGAATGTGGCATGGACATATATACACTACCAAATGTAAAACCAACAGCTAGTGAGAAGCAGCCGCATAGCACAGGGAGATCAGCTCGGTGCTTTGTGACCACCTAGAGGGGTGGGAAAGGGAGGGTGGGAGGGAGGAAGACGCAAGAGGGAAGAGATATGGGGATATATGTATATGTATAACTGATTCACTTTGTTATAAAGCAGAAACTAACACACCATTGTAAAGCAATTATACTCCAATAAGGATGTTTAAAAAAAAAAAAAAAAAGAATCCGCCTGCCAATGCAGAGGACACAGGTTCAAGCCCTGGTCCAGGAAGATCCCACATGCCACGGAGCAACTAAGCCCATGCACCACAACTACTGAGCCTGCGCTCTACAGCCTGTGAGCCACAACTACTGAGCCCGTGTGCCACAACTAATGAAGCCTGCGTGCCTAGAGCCCGTGCTCCACAACAAGAGAAGCCACCACAATGAGAAGCCTGCGCAGCGCAATGAAGAGTAGCCCCTGCTCGCCACAACTAGAGAAAGCCTGCACGCAGCAACAACCCAACGCAGCCAAAAGTAAAATAAATAAAATAAATTTATGGGCTTCCCTGGTGGCGCAGTGGTTGAGAGTTCGCCTGCTGATGCAAGGGACACGGGTTCGTGCCCTGGTCCGGGAAGATCCCACATGCCGCGGAGCGGCTCGGCCCGTGAGCCATGGCCACTGAACCTGCGCGTCTGGAGCCTGTGCTCTGCAACAGGAGATGCCACAACAGTGAGAGGCCCGCGTACCGCATAAAAATAAATAAATACATTTATTAAAAAATATTAAAAATCAATTCAAATAATACATTGCATAGAAAGAGCAAGATGCAAATTTACCCAAAGCCAGTTAAGCCTCAGGGCCACTGAGTTGCACTGGTCCCCTCCAAGTCCCCACCAATGTGTTCACAAGGGTATTTTTTTTTTTGTAAACTGTACCAAAGTAAAATATTTTAACTACCATTGGTTAAGACACTTTCTTCGTCTACTTCAACTGTTCCTCTCTTGGACTTCCTTTGTGTTGGGTGCCGTTGGAGTGGCTGCAGGTATTTTGGGAGTCCAGCCAAGGAGAAGATGAGCTGGGATATATTTGGTTTAGATTTAATAGAATACGTTTATGTGATTTGCAATCATTTCCATGTTTGGTTATTACTAGCAGTCCTAGTTTAGGAATGGCTTTCAGAAATTCTGCTATCCACTGTGCTGACTCACCAGCATAAAGATGCAAAGGTCAGAGGATGTGCCCCTGGGGCACCTGGCACCAGAAGTGTGAGTAGTAGAAGAGAAACAAAGTTTGAAAGGCATGGAGCCAGAGACCATCTGTGGAAAATTCTTCCAGTTAACAGAAATGTAAAATTGTAAAGAGAGAGTTTGGTTCTTATCTGTATCTGGCCAACATGGAAGCTCTCTCCTGTCTGGAATACACTCTAATAACATTGTGGTGGCTTTCGCAGTGTCGGCCCAGCTCGGCTAGGACCACTTCTCCCATAATTTCCTTGCCTGTGTGGTACCGGGTTGGGGTCATTCACAAGAGACATTTGCACGAGCTCTGGAAGGTGGAGGTGAAGCAGCAGGTCACGTGTGCTCACCCTGCTGACATGGGGCAGTCAGTGTTAACTTCCTCTCTTTTGAGATTATCTACAGATCTCATTACGTTGATATCCACCCATTTTTTTCAACTCAAACATTTATCGACATGATTCCTGACCTCAAGAAGCTAATCTGAATGAAATTCAGTCACGTGCTACAACATGGATGGACCTTGAGGACATCATGCTAAGTGAAATAAGCAAGTCACAAAAGGACAGATACTGTACAATTTCACTTATATGAGTTTCCTAGTCAAATTCATAGAGACATAAAGGAGAATGGGGGTTGCCAGGGGCTGGAGGGAGGGGAAATAGAGAGTTAGTGTCTAATGGGTACAGAGTTCAGTTTTGAAAGATGAAAACAGTTCTGGGAATGGATGGTGGTGATGGTTGCACAACAGTGTGAATGTACTTAATGCCACTGAGCTGCACACTTAATATGGTTAAAATGGTGAATTTTATGATGTTCATATTTTACCAAATAAGAAAAAAGATTTTATTTATTTTTATCTTTATTTATCTTCAAACGGAAGTATAGTTGATTTATAATATTATGTTAGTTTCAGGTGTATAACATAGTAATTCAATATTTTTATATATTACACTCCATTTAAAGTTATTATAAAATATTGGTTATATTCCCTGTGCCATACATTACATCCTTGTATGTTATTTATTTTATACCTAGTAGTTTATACCTCATAATCCCCTTTCTTTATCTTGCCCCTCCCCCCTTCCCTCTCCCCGTTGGTAACCACTAGTTTGTTCTCTGTATCCATGAGTCTGTTTCCGTTTTCTTATATTCATTCATGTTTTATTTTTTAGATTCCACATATAAACGAAAACATCCAGTATTTACTTGTCTTTCTCTGTCTTACTTCACTAAGCATAATACCCTCCAGGTCCATCCATGTTGTTGCAAAAGGCAATTTTTTATTCTTTTTTTTTTTTTATAGCTGAGTAATATTCCATTGTATGTATATACCACATCTTTATCCATTCACCTGTTGATGGACGCTGAGGTTGCGTCCATATCTTAGCTATTGTGAATAATACTGCTATGAACATTGGGTTGCATATATCTTTTCTAATTAGGGTTTTCATTTTCTTTGCATAAGAAAATGCAAACAGGAGTGGAATTGCTGGATCATATGTAGTTCTATTTTTAATTTTTTAAAAAGGACATTTTGAAAAGAAGCTATCCATGAAAGAGGTAGACAGGTGTAAGTGGGGAAAATGGGTGGGTTCTGAGGTCTGCTGGTGATATGGAGAAAAGGGATATGGAAATAGAAAGGATGCTGCAATTTCCTCTATGTGAGAGGGTCAGGGAAACCAGCAGGCTCTGCAGAGACGGGATAGCTCCCGGGACGTGGAAAGTGAGCCTGAAAGTGTTAGGAGAAAAGCAGAGAAAGCAGAGAGAACACTGCTCCAGATTGTAAACCACAGGAATGCCCAAGTCTCAACCAATGTCGCCCTACAATATACACATCTCCTGAGTGGAAACACGTTACATTGTTACCACGTGGTGTTATGTCATGAAACTCGAATAACTCTCACCGTTAATCGTCGAAATATCGAGGTTTTGTACTGGCTCAACTACAACTACAGTTTTGGGAAACAGTCACACCCAAGGAGATAGTGGATAAAAATATCTGATCAAACCATGGTTTACTATAACCATTTCGAGCTTAAATAACCATTTAAAGCCATAAGTTAGGAAAATGAAGCTGCATTATTCTTTTGTTACAAACACCAAAGCCTCTTTATCATAATTCATTTTCCCCTTCCTTTTGGTGTCTGGCTGATGTAGGTTATTTTCGCCAAAGTTGCGTCTCAAAGGCTGGAGGGCCAGTGTCACTGATTCAAGACTTCAGAATGTTGCGCTTAGAAAGAGGAATATTAGAGGTTCTGTGGAATAATTTTTCAACAGTGGCATAGATGGAACTACACTCTGAAATCATCCATCCCTCCTGCTGCTCTGATACAAAACCCTCCCAGCCTTACCTCCTGGCAGGCGCTGCCTTTGATAAGGTGATGACTATGTCTGGCTTTCTTGGAGAGACAGGAGACTGTCTCTCAAATTTAGGCCAAATGCAAAATAACTAGAGACCACATTGTAGACCTTCTGAGCCTTAGCTTTCTCTTTATAAACTGAGGAAGTTAGACTAGCTGACCTCTAAAATTCCTTCTGGCTCTCAAATGCTGATTGTATAAGATCCTTTTCTAATCTCAGCCTCCAAAACTGTGCTGCAGTGCCCCCTAGTGGCATAGGCAGGTTTCCCCCTGCTTCCCACACACTCTCTCGGGACTCTCCCGACCCTTCCCCTGATCCACTTTCTTTTTTACAAAGCACTTATCCATTTCTAAATTACTAGATAATAGGCTTATTTGTAATGTCTTTGTTGAATGTAAGCCCTATGAGAACAGGGATTTTTGCCTGTTTTGTTCATTGGTGTATCCCAAGCCCCTGGAACATATCCTGGCACAGGGCAGATGTTTAGAATTAATTTGTCCAACTCAAAGTGTTGAATCTTGAGGCATCCTCTGCCAAGATTATCCTTTACATCAGGGAGTCTGCAACCCCTGGGCCACAGACCTGCAGCGGTCTGTGGCCTGTTAGGAACTGGGCTGCACAGCAGGAGGTGAGCAGCGGGCCAGCAAACGAAGCTTCATCTGTATTTATAGCCACTCTCCATCACTTGCATTACCACCTGAGCTCCGCCTCCTGTCAGCATTCTGGTGAGTTGTATAATTATTTCATTATATAGTACAACATAATAATGATAGAAATAAAGTGCACAATAAATGTAATGCGCTTGAATCATCCCCAAACCATCCCCCTATCCGTGGAAAAATTGTCTTCCACGAAACCAGTCCTTGGTGCCAAAAAGGTTGGGGGCTGCTGCTTTACATAACTTTCCCTGTTATTTTAATTTACTTGATATGTTAAAAGTTATCTTCAGTTGCTGTTTCTTAATTGCCTACATGGTGGGCTGAATAATAGCCCAGAAGATGTCTGCATGCTAATTTCCAGAACCTGTGAATATGTTATTTTGCAGTTTTGATGAAATAAGGATCTTGAGATGGGGAGATTATCCTGGATTATGTAGGTGGGCCCAATGTAATCACAGGGTCCTTGGGACAGGGAAGCAAGAGGATCAGAGTCAGAACAAAATGTGACATGGACTCAAGGTCAGAGTGATGAGAGGCCACAAGGCAAGGAATGTAAGCAGCCTCTAGAAGCTGGAGACGGCGAGGAAACGGCTTCTCCCCTCCGGCCTCCAGGAGGGACACAGCCTTGCCGCCACCTTGATTTTAACCCCATGAGAGCTATTTTGGACTTGTGACCTCCAGAACCCTAAGATAATAAAGCTGTGTTGTTTTAAGCCACCAAGGTTGTGGTCATTTAATACAGCAGCAACAAGAAATGAATATACTTGAAACGGAGCAGGACCCTGTGGTCCTTCCCCCTCACGTCCTCCACCTACCTTTGTCTATGGAAAAACTTTAGCCAAATAAGTTTAATCAGAGAAGTGAGGAAACGCAGAAACAAAGGAAAACAGTTCAACAAAACTGAATAATAATAGTTTAGTCATTAGCATAGTCAAGGACCTGTTTTATAGATACCGAAACCCTCACCAGGTGGAAGAAGTTAACTACATGACGACCAGACTGTAGCCATGACATAAGCTGCCACAATTCCGAGAACTGGCCTCAAGGAAATGGGAAAAAACTGACCCCCCGGAAAGGAAGACTAACTGTACTTAAAACAATCAAGATGACGCCAGTCAGACCACCACATGACCAATTTCAAGAAGACCGTCAGAGCTGACTGTGCTGTTTCTACATGTAGCCTCCTCCCTCCATCTATAAAAGCTCTTGCCCACTGGCTGTCAGTGAAGGGGAGTCGGCCTTTGGACAGGTGTCCACACCTCCCCTCGCCCCCGTTGCCGGCCTCTGAAATAAAGCAAACTTTCCTTTCCACCAACATTGCCTCTTTATTGGCTTTTGAGTGGCGAGCAGCCAGACCCCACTTTCGGTAACACACCTAGTAAAAAGAAAACCTTCCCAAGCACACCTCCACAGACAAACTGGCTCTTAAAGAGTGCTTTTAACGCCAATTCCAAGTCCAAAGTGACACTGTTGGTTCAAATGACCACAAATGTCTCTGTTAGTGTCAGACAGAATCAACTTTTGCTCTGGCCAGAACCTCCTTGACTGAAAGTTTCTAAAGAGAGCAGCTTAAGTAATTTTTCAAGCCAGAATTGGAATCCTTTCTCTGTATGTCATTTGAAAAGGACTCTCCACCCCTGAACTGATTAAAGAGACACCAAGCACTTACCACTGCCTGAAGTCACATTATACACTTATTTGCTTATTGTCTGCCATTCATTTATTTATGGTGTGCTGCTTTCCATTAGAATGTAAGCCCCACGAGGGTGGGAACTGAGTTTACTTTGTTTGCTACTGTATTTTCAATGCCTAAAATGATGCCTGAGACACAGTAGATGCTAGATAAATATTTGTTGAGTGAATGGCTGGGAAGTTGACATGCTAAGAAGATGTAAGAAATCCTTCAGCACCACTTTGCCCTACCTCTGAGAAAAAACAAATGATAGCAATTCAAATGCAGCTGAAAATGATGAGATTAAGAAAAAAAAAAAAAAGCAAGCAGTCCCAGGTTGTTAGTTTTGAGTGATGGGAGGAAATGAAGGAGTCACATGAAGATAAGAGTGAGAATGCAGGTGGCACAGGAGTTACAGCCAGGCTTCAAAATGATCCCTTGCCTGTCTCTTCACAAATTACGCATTGAGGAAATAAAAGAGATATTTGCCTACTATAAGAGTCTTTTAGGTCCAGCAATCCCACTGCTGGAGTGGGATATCCGGAGAAAACTATAATTCGAAAAGATATATGCACTCCTATGTTTGTTGCAGCACTATTCACAACAGCCAAGACATGGAAGCAACCTAAATGTCCGTCGACGGAGGAATGGATAAAGAAGATGTGGTACATACGTACAATGGAATATTACTCAGCCATAAAAAGAATGAAATAATGCCATTTGCCACAGCATGGATGGACCTAGAGATTATCATACCAAGTGAAGTAAGCCAGACAGAGAAAGCCAAATATCATGATATCGCTTATATGTGGAATCTAAAAAAATGATACAAATGAACTTGTTTACAAAACAGAAACAGACCCACAGACATAGAAAACAAATGTATGGTTACCAAAGGGGAATGGTGGGGAGATAAATTAGGAGTTTGGAATTAACATATACACACTACTATATATAAAATAGATAACCGAAAAGGACCTACTGTATAGCACAGGGAACTATACTCAATATTCTGCAATAACCAATAAGGGAAAAGAATCTGAAAAAGAATATATATATATACACACACACACACACACACATATATATATATATATATATATATATAACTGAATCACTTTGCTGTATACCTGAAACTAACACAACATTGTAAACCAACTATACTTCAATTAAAAAAAAAAAGAATCTATTAGGAATTTTGGTTATTAACGTATGGAGCCAGGGAGAGAGGCCCATGTCTTGCCCACTACCAGGTAGCCCTATGAAAAGTAAACAGTAAAGATGTTAAAAAAAAAAAGTATATAGTGATAACGTGAAAGAACTAATGTGCAAGGTTATTCCCTATATCATGGTTTGTTATCACAAAATATTGGGGAAAAAAATCTAAATGTTCATCACCAGGGAACCGATTTTTTAGAGTATGGTACATGAAACAACAGAAAAGTATGCAACCATATAAAGAATAAGGAAATAAATTATTTCCTTAATATTTTATTTCCTTATTCTTTTTACTAATATAATGTACTAATATAGAAACTATTTTGTTATGTATAATAGAAGACATTGCTAGTGAAAAAAGACAAGGCACAGAACAATTGTATTATATTCTATCTTTTGTGTAAAAAGAAGGGTAAAATAAAAATATGTTTCATAGGGCTTCCCTGGTGGCGCAGTGGTTGAGAGTCCGCCTGCCGATGCAGGGGACACGGGTTCGTGCCCCGGTGCGGGAAGATCTCACGTGCCGCGGAGCGGCTGGGCCCATGAGCCATGGCCGCTGAGCCTGCGCGTCCGGAGCCTGTGCTCTGCAACGGGAGAGGCCACAACAGTGAGAGGCCCCGCGTACCGCCAAAAAAAAAAAAAAAAAAAAAGTTTCATATTTTCTTATAGTCAATTATTTTAAAACTCTGAAAGGATAAAATAATGCTGCTAATGACAGGGGTTACCTGTTGGAGAAGGCAGGAACAAGGCAAATGGAGAAAGGGAAGGGAAAGGTTTTCACTGTATCCCTTTTGCAATTTTAAAACTTTTGAATCATGTATATGTATTATTTATTCAAAACACTAAATTTAAATCATATGAACAATAAAGCAAAAAGAAGAAAAGAGAAACCACAGTCTCACCCAGCTAGACCTGGGTCCCTAACTCAACCTGATGCAGAGCTCCCTGCACCGTGTTTGTATGTGGACAGTGGGATACCATATGCATTTTAGCATCTTTGTGGCCACTGAGCTCTGTGTCTGTTTCATATCCCATATTGGATTAAAAACTCCCAAAGTCCCAGCCTGTTTCCCGGAGTGAGGGCCCAGGGACTTGCACAGCTGACAGAGTCTTCACAGCCTCTATGGACAGGAGACTTGATAAAATGTCTAACGTTGAAACATACAATGAAAGCTGGTTGGTTAAGACCCTCTGGCTTTGGTGGAATAATCTTTAATGCACCAGACAAGAAGATTGCTAACCAGCCTTATTACTGACAATCTCCTAATATCCCTGATAGGGCAGGCAGGTGATTTGAGGATTATCCAGACGCTGACAAATCCCCTGGGCCCTGACAGTCTCGTTTACAAAAGAATCAAATCTGTTTATTGCTGATAATAGATGGTATGCTTTAAGGTTTGCTTGTAAGTAACATGTGCGTTGCTTTTTATTTTTTCTTTTCTTTTGGCAACAGGAACCAAACTTGGATTCATCCTGATAAACTGGGCATTTGGGACTTTATGTGATGTACCTGCTCTGAACAGTTTCCTAATCCCCACTTACTAAACCTTTGCACCCCAGCTCACGATGGCATAAATGGCCTTGATCCAGGTCAAAATGGTCCATGTAACCAAAGAGCCTATTCTTGTGGCTGACATTCACTAATCACTCTTCCTCGTTTTTATTTGTTGTTCTGAGAATTATTTAAAACAAAAGGACAAAGCACGTCTTGAACTTGTAGGTGTGACAAGCTGAACTCTTCATTTGTCTCTGTATTCCCTGCAACAGGTACAGTAGCTAACACACTGGAGATTCTCAAAACCAGTTTTGGGATTGGCTTGTTCATAAACTATCATCATTTCTGCAGTGAAATGTTCTTAGATATCTAAATTTTAGCAAACTACAATTGGAAACCCAAATAGAGACTAACTTAAATTAGCTCTGTCATTCCTTTTGATTTATAAGAAGTAAAATGTCATCTGCCAAATTCTAAACCTATGCATATTGTTAGTATTTAATCTTATCCATAACATCTCAATGAATGTGGTTATTTTTTTAAAGTGTTGCTGCATAAGAAAAATTTTCTAAGCATAAGTTAATATCTCACTTAGCAAGATCTGCCTGACCCTTGATCTTATGACTATTCTCCTATGTAAGCTGCACCTGAAACCGATACACTAGCCCAGACCCCGAGGGAACTCTGGGCACCTATACTTTTTTATTGGAGGGGGAGGCACCTATACTTCTGCACTTTGCATACTAGTCTAGGGATCCATGAGGACCTGCCTGGTGAAGAACGTAATCGTTGGTATCCAAACTCATCCGATCCCATCTGTAATATTCTTCATTCTAATCTTCTGCTTAATGAAACAATACAGCTAGCCATAGGATTTCCAGCCTTCAAACAAGGCCCCTTCTGAAGGTTTTGTCATTAGTTTTCTCAAAATTAGAGGAGTTTTAGGATTCCAGAAGTTGAAAATGCCCAACTGCTAAATGTCTCTCTGTCTCTCTTTTTAAAATCCCATTTAGTATTCAGTGTATGTTCATTATAGACAAATTGAAACCTATGGAAATAGGTTCTTATTTCTTATGGAAATAAATCAATAGGGACATAGGGAAGTTAACACCCAAAGGTAATTGTTAATATTCTGATGGCTTCCTTATAGACATGTTCTTATGCATTTTTCTCTCTGTGTGTGTGCGTGTATGTGTGTATCTCTCTTTTTCTCTCTCCAGAAATGGAAAATTAACTTATATAGATAGACACACACACACATACACATATATCTTAAAAATAACATCACATATAGATTGTTTTAAAACTTGTGTTTTTCCTCTCAGTAAATCACTGAAACATATAGTTTAGTTAATATGGTAACTCTCCAACCCACATGGAGATACTCATACTTTTGTGGAAAAAAAAAATCAAACAAAATACATATATAAAAATACCAAAGACAAATCCAGAGAGAGACCCTATGTAAGCTGTGAAAATGAGTTCAGAGTATTAGAAAATTACTTTTTTCTAATTCAAATTTTTTTACTCTGGTAAACTTTGAAAAATATTTTTCACACTGTAAAATTTTTATAGGAACACAGCTAGGAAATTCTCCTATTGTCATGCAATCCTAAGCTTAAAGTTTGCGAAATCTAGTTTTTGCTTCTTCTTTTTCTTCTTCTTTTTTTATTTTAAGCCTTTTAATTTAACTTATTGACCCCAGTATTTTTGCTACATCCATTGCTAGGATCAAATCGTTATTCTTTTCAAAAGCATTCCTTTAACCTGAGGTCAAACAAATGTGAAATATGAGGAAGTTATAAATAGACTGAAATCTAGAACAACCATAACCTTGATGTACTTTATCTAAATTTTTATAACTTTGAAGTGCACCGAATACAGAAAGAATGCAGAGCTTTTCTTTTCCAGCCAGAGAAACCACACACACAAAAAGAATAAAAAATGATCTCTTTCTCATTTCTGTAGTCAATTTCTCAACCCAAAAAAAGAAAGTGGGGGAGGATTTAAGTCAATCCAACAAAAATAAACTGTTGCTACTGTTTATTGAGAAAATAATTCCTTGGGATTTCTTTTTCCCCAAAGAACTAAAAAAAAAAAAAAAATCATAAAGAAGATCTCTGGCTTAGTTTATTTCCTAGAGGAAAAATTGTTTAACATCTGTTTATTTTGTAAAACCTACCAATAGCAAGTGGGCCCATAAAATTCCCCCCTTTTTTGTGTGTGGTGGGAAAGAAGCAGGGGGCAGGCTAAGTTTGGCCTGCAGTTGGAATATAGTTTGCTGCCTGGAATTGCCCAGTCTTGTTTGGTTTCTATAAGATTCCCAAGGTCCATGAACTCATGTGTCCCAGATGAATAGCCCAAAGGGAGAGGCTTGGGTTGGATGGTTGGAGTGAGACCAGACAGTGGAAGACTTTGAAATCCAGGCAGTAGAGTCTAGACTTGACTCTCTGTGCAGTGGATTGGGTTGACTCCAGTTCTCCCCCCTCTCTACATTTACACCTTTCCATAGGCTCAGAGTAGGTACAGTATCTCTCCTTGTCCCTTGACTTTGCGCTTGGCCAATGACGACAGTGTATCAGTTCCAGCTCTAGGCCTCGTGAGGCCTCACATCTTTCTGCATCATTGTGAGAAGAGCACACCCTGGCAAAGCCCACCAGGAAGAGGCGGAGGGGGAGGAAGGACCCGTGGAACAGAGCTTCCCCACAGACCTGCAGTAGAAACAAACCTGCCCCAGCAGAAAGCAGAGCCCCCAGCCCAGTCCAGACTGGCTGAACCTCAGCAGACATATAAACGCTTGCCACTAGTAAGTACCCATCGTGTTACACCCCTGAGTTTTGGAAGGCTCTGCTGTGCTGCATCATTGTACTAATACAAACTGATACACACCTTTAACCAAAATAAAAATCATTAAAAAATTTTTTAAGAACCTATACTTTAGGGAGTTTAACGTGTGGCTGTGTACAGGATGGATGAGATGGGGGAGAGATAGTATAGTAATCCGCCTGTCAGGTGATGAGCCCAGAACACGTGTGGAGGCAGCAGGTACAGGATGAGGCAAGACACTGACAAAGGATTCACGGTTAGAGAAATGCAAATTATGTAAAACGAGATTCCCCTTTACACCCACAACACAGGAAAAATTAGAAAGTCAGATGATAGCAATTGCTGAGAACGGTGTAGGGAGATGGAAATTAGCATGCAATGCAGATGGGAGCGTAGACTATGCTATCTTCCGGAGAGCAGCTCAGCAGAACTCAGTAAAATTCCTATGTGTACACCCCATGACCCAGCAATCCCATGCCTGGGTGCAACTCAGAAGTTTACCCAGGTCCGTAAGAGGAGGTAGATAAGGATGCACATCCCAGCAGTTTGTGGGAGCAGGCTGTTGGCGACAACCTAGTAACATCAAAGGGAAGGGCAGACAAACTGTGCTGGGTGCAATCTGTTGGGGGCTATGCAGCAGTTAGTAATGAACAAGAGGTATGTATAGCTGCATGGGTAGGTCATGCTGTGGAGGAGAGAAAAATGAAAAGAGAATGAGACCCATAGCCCAATACTGTATGTATGTATATATGTAGGGATGTGTGTATGTGTGTGTGTGTGTGTGTGTATATATATATATATATATATATGTATATATAAGTATATGCCTGTATTTTTCAGAATTATGTACATATGGACATATTCAAGGACATACACCAAACATATTACAGGAGGATGGAGTAAAGTGGGAATGGGAGTGAGGTTTGGAAATAAAGAAAAAAATAAGAGAAGGGTCTTACATATACAGATGATACTAGTGGAATTAGCTAAATTCTGGTACCTGAATTCCAAACATATGGGTGTGAACTTTCCTCAGAGAAAGTGGTGGCAGCTTCCAGACTGGAGGGGAACTTGAGTGAAGGGACAGGACTAGAGATGGTTTGAGAGCTCGCCATAGAGTGTTACCACTGGAGCTCTAATATGAATGAACTTTCATTCGATAAATATGTGACTTCACTGGTTCTTCCATTGCAGTATATCCCATTTGTGCCAGCTATCGATTTATTGCCTCTCAGGGCTCCAAATCCACCTTACTTTGCCCTGCCCTGTGACACAGGAGCTGGAACCCTGTAAACATGTCTCCTTTGCCTCCTGTCCCAATGGTAAGTTTTATCAGTAGCAGGGACGGGAAGGACACTGCAGGTGAAAGGGACTTTTTCCCCCCTAGTTTCAGTGTCTTTTTTCTTGTTGCTACAGTGTAAAAGCCAGTGGGGCCAGCGGGAGGCCCAGTGACATACACAGTCTGAGAAGTTTCACTGTCACTCCAGCAGTGGCCTCCCAGGGTATTTCACCAGCACCCTAACTGCTTTGCCAGGGGGATCCAAGCACCCCAGCAAAATGCTACCCCATCCAGTGGCCTCGATCATACCCTCCCCAATGAGTTCTTAACCTGTATGTCTTCCTTGGATAATTTGCCTCTGCTCTAGAGGTAGTGCTTTCTCCCTATAGCTGTGATTCCTGTGTCTTTAGAGTTCTCTTTACAGTTAATTCTCTCTTAGCAATTTAGTCATCTCTATGCTAAATTTTCCCCGTTCAAATTACTGGTGTGGTTTCTCTTCCAACTGGACCCTTCGCACAGTAAAGCAGGAAACAGCACAGCACAAGCCTTTCCATGCTTCTCACCCTTCACAGCTGACTTTCACTGTCTCCTTTGTCTTCTTGATCCATTGCAATCAGAAACTTCATTGATAAATTCCTAACTGTCCAAAAGTCATCTTTCAGACCTCTTCTCTCTTAATTCCTTCTCCCTGATACCTACCATGTTTCAGACCATTCCTTTTGAAGCCAATATGGTTCTATACGGTAGCAAGAGCTGCCATGTTGGAGTTGGACAAAACTGCTTTGAAGTCTCAGCTCTGTCAGTTACAAGTCTGGTGATCGTAATCTTTGTGAGCCTTGGTCAGCCTTCTCATCTGTAAATTGGGGAATAATGATGTTGATACGCAGGTCACAGATTATTTTAAAGAATAAATATGGTAATTTATGTAAAGCATCAAAGCATAGGGCCTGGAAAATAGTAGGCGCTCAACAAATGCTGGCTCCCGTATGTTAATGGCCCTCCACCATCCCCTCCCCAGTGGATCTTAGGCTCCCTTCTACAGCACCTTCCTTGGGCAATGTTACCACACAGGAGACTCTTAACTACCACCCACTTACTCGGTCATGCCTTCTAGATCTATCTTCCTCCGAGACCTCTCTTCTAACCCAGCGAGGGGTCTGACGTCACCTGAGCACCTTATCACACCTACAACCCCCTTGCGAACCCCCCAACACCGAGCACTTTCTCGCCTGCACCTCCATGTGTCCTGGCCACAGCTGACCAGCCAGGGACAGGCACTCCAGCAAGAGCTATACCTCGAGACCGGCCACAGCAAGCCTCCACCCAAAGCTGGGGGTCTCTCTACTGACACCGTGACCCTGGAGACCCGGTAGTCCCTCTCTGTGGGCTCTTTTAGTGTGAGACAGACAGGAACGTGGTATGCGCAGCCAGAACTGAAAGAAAACAAGAAAAGCCAATTTGCAGATCCCTCATGGCAATCACGCCTAGGGGTAGGCAGTGGCATTGAAGAGAAGGAGAGAGAGTCACAGAAGCAGCAGAGATGTAGCAAAGCCCCGTTATCGGGAGTGGAGTTCCCATGGAGCCAGCAGCAAAGGACACCCCGTGCTGGGCAGCTGGAGCGGCTGGGGGCTCCTGCTTGTCGTGAAGAACGTGCCATGACTCCAGGGAGCCTAGATGCTGAGGTGACTTCCTGTCTCTCCTACTTCCCATTGCTTCACTTCACTCATTCATTCTGTCTCTGTCACTCTCTCATAGAAATAGCTTTATATAGCTTTTTCCCCCCTGACTGTAGTAGGAGATGCTTATGATCATGGTCTTTACAATAAGTGCTGCCACCTGAAAAAAACCTGAAAGGGTCTTCGCTCCTTACAACCTGAAGGGGCTTAACAACATCCCAACAGAGCTTCAGGCTTGTCTAGATCCATCTGCCAAACTGACCATAGGAGACCCTTCCCTGGATGTCTGCTGAACATGTGCATGAATGCATACACACACACACATGCACGCACACGCACACACACACTAGCAGGGGGATAAAGGAAGAATGAGCCAGGACGGGACACAGTAAAGCAGCAGCTAGAAAGGCAGGTAAGTGCCTTAAGACAAGGCACTGAGCAGATGCCAGTAGATTCAAGCTCTGGTTCTCAGACAGCATCAGAATCACCTCAATGGCTTGTTCAACCTCATCTTGCTGGGTACCTCCCCACCCGCTGCAGTTTCTGATCCAGCAGGTCTGGGTCCAGGCCTGAAAATATGCAGTTCTAACAAGTTCTCAAGTGATGCTGCTGTTGCTGACTGGGGAACCACACTGAGAGCCACCAGAGTTTCAAGAAGAAGTGAATGGCTAAGGAAATCGAATACCTCAGAGGCTTGGCGTGAAGTACTGGACAGATTGAGGAAATGTCTATGCTGTCAGTTCAGATAGTGATTTCCAGAGAATAGCAGATTGGTGGCTTCCTGTCCCCTGAAAAAATACCAAAAAAGCTATTCCTGTCCCCTGGGAATACCCCATTGTCAAAAGCTGCAGGCAGCGTGGGTGAGCCCTCTTCATTAAAGCTGTCATCAATCACACTGCCCCAGTGCCCAGCCCTGACTAGGACAGTCGCAGTGGGTTAGCGGGTCAGTCAGCATTTGTCACCCTCAGCATCCTGCACTTTTAACCAAACCCTCAGGTCAAAAGCCTTCAGTGCGATAAAGGCATTCGTGGTCTGAATCCACATTTCAATAGAACAGAAACTGAAAATAAGCAAAATCACTTTGAAAGGTGATTAAGAGAGTCACCCCTTGAAAACAGCTATCATTTGTCCATCATCCAGGTTAGAGGTCAAAATAGGAACGAGGAAGCAAAGGCTCTACAGCTCCCTCAGATGGACATTTTAATTTCAATTCTGTCCCCACTTTAGAGCACATTTCATTACTTGCTGAATATGGGAAGTTATTGATTGGTTGCCTACCGTTTAGTTTCCTAGAGTTGCCATAGCAAATTAACACAAAACAGGTGGCTTAAAACAACAGGGGGACTTCCCTGGCGGTCCAGTGGTTAGGACTCCGTGCTTCCACTGTGGAGGGCCCAGGTTCGATCCCTGGTCGGGGAACTAAGATCCTGCAAGCTGTGCAGCACGGCCAAAACAAAACAGAACAAAGCCCAAATCAAGGTGTCAATAGGGCCACACCCCCTCTGAAACATGTAGGGGAGGGTCTTTCCTCACCTCTCCCATCTTCTCGAGATTTGCTGGCCATCCTCCGCATTCGCTGGCTCGCAGCAGACATCATCACCCCAGTGGCTCTTAGTCATCACGTGGCATCTCCCTGTGTGTCTCTGCCCTCACATGGCGCTCTCCTCCTCTTATGAAGACACCAGTCATACTGGATTAGGGCCCACCTAACGCCAGTATGTCCTCGTCTTAACTAATTCCATCTGCAAGGACCCTATTTCTAAATAAGGTCACATTCTGAGGTAGAGGGAAGGGGGAGGGGGGCGGGTAGGACTTCAACATGTCTTTTCTGGGAGGACACAATTAACCCATATTATCTACCCAGGACCCTTTACTCTTTCCTGATGAAACCCAAGTTTTCCCAGGATTTCCCTGGCAGTCCAGTGGTTAAGACTCTGCGCTCCTAATGCAGGGGGCCTGGGTTCAATCCCTGCTCAGGGAACTAGATCCCACATGTTGCAACTAAAGATCCCACATGCCACAACTAAGGCCTGGCGCAGCCAAATTTATCTAAAATCAAAAACAAACAAACAAAAACCCCAGGTTTTCCCAAAAGCATGTTAACTGATACAACTATGAACAAAAATATCCAAGCTGAGACTGGGAAGACCCTGCCCATGTGGCAATTGCTTGTCCCAACAAGTCATTCCTGTGCAAAAAATAGGTACTTGGGGTAACCCACAGACTGTTCTCTTGAAGAGCTTACGGCTATGGGGACTCTGGGCAAAGTGACAAGCCTTTACGAGATGTGCACATCAGAAGGCCATATATAGTCGTGGCACGTCTCAGATCATTAGTGTGCCAATTACCTGCTTTCCTGGATTTATCCCCATTAGTTGGGGGAAGGTTGATCCTTTAAAAAAAAATCTATCTAAGCTCTTGTAATAAAGCCTAACATATAATAGGCACTTAAACTGCATAAATTTTCAAATATTGTTAAATATGTATATTTTGCTAAATCCTTTTTCTGCCCCATTGTGAGCAGTTATCTGCCTATGCCACAGAGAGAGTGAGAAAGTATTTTACTAAAGGAGCAGATACTGGTTTTCCCAACTAGGAACCGAGGCAGTGGATGCAGAGCCTGAGGGACAGCTGTGGGTGCTCAGGCTGGGACCACGTTCAGTGTTTTTGCAAGTAGATTAAACAAGACAAAGTGGCAAATGCTGACGCAGAAAATGCTGGAATGTTGGCAGAGAGTCTGTGTTTTTCCTCAGGCACCAATAGTGGGTCCCCAGGGATTTGGATGGGGCTCAAGGGGGGCTCAAGTGGCCTTGGAAGGAGGTCGGCTAATAGGATGACTTTAGCTCAGCCCAGGAAAGACAGCGTGGACCAGACCTGCAGGGGTTTGACCCATAAAGTTGGGTGCAAACTCAAGGAGACTTTCATGGACCCACTTACACATTGCAAAACAGATATGCTAGGAAAATTGTTAAAGATTTGGAAATGGGCAAAAGAGATTATTAGTATCCTTCCAATAAAATGCTGGGGTGTTTTCCCCTGACCATAAAGGAGTACCAGATCCTATAAGGGTGTGTGCACCTCTGACTGTCTTTGATTGGACTAGTATACACTTCTGTAGAGATAGAAGTAAACTTGTAGAAAATGGATAGTCAGGCAAACGTTTCCTGTCTCTAGCAATGCCAATGAGTCCTGTTCACAGTAACACAGAAGAATCTTATCCAGTAGAGAATATAAATCCCTGTAAGTCTCAATCTCATTTGACCTGGTTATAGCCTCTTACTTGTTCTTTCACTAATTAATAAGTTAACTAAAATCTTTAACATGCAAGCAGTTTATATTTGTCTGAGTCACATTTTACCTTTCAGGATATTACACTTTAACAGTTAAAGAGGTAAATAGGAGTAAAGTGAGGATGGCCTGGATGCCTGGAGTCTCAAAGTTTCAACATAGACGTAGTAACTATGGAGAAAATCAAGCCAGTGTTGGGGAGGGATGAGAAAGTAACCTGTTGGGGAAAAAATTCAAAAGCAGTGAAGTCTGTCATTGGACCTTTCCGATTCTCTTTTCTCTAACCTCCTAACACCCTAACTTTCCTCATCTTGCTGACCCAAGGCTACATAAATGTCCTCTCTAGAGACCCTACCAGAGTCTGAACCCACCCCTCCATCCCCAAGATCCAAAATTCCTTTTTCCTTTCCCAGCAAGACCCTCTGCCTAACTAAGAGGTTGAAACTGAGTACAACTCCTCAAGGGTATTTTTTTCTTTCCTTTTTGAGAAAAAAAATTTTTAATTTTAGATTTATGCCAAACTGGTGAAACTGTGGTAGAATATATAACATGATAGCTATCATTTTTAAGAGTACAGTTTAGTGGCGTTAAATACATTAAAAGTACTGTATAAATATCATCACTATCTATACCTAAAATTTTTTTCATCTTCCCAAACACCAACTCTGTAGCCATTAAACGATAACTCCCACCCCTGTTAAGTCCTACCCTACTTTCTATCTCTATGAATTTGACTACTCTAGGTACCTCATATTAATGAAATCATACAATATTTGTCCTTCTGTGACAGGCTTATTTCACTGAACATAGTGTCTTCAAGGTCTGTCCATGTTGTAGCATGTGTCTTAATTTCCTTCCTTTTTAAGACTGAATATTCCATGGTATGAATATACCACATTCTGTTTATCTGTTCATCTGTTGGTGATCATTTAGGTTGTTTCCGCCTTTTGGCTAATGTGAATAATGCTGCTATGCATTTTTTCTCTTCTTTTTAAATTACTTGGCCAGAAGAAGTTTTAAAAGCTCTCTCACTGGGGCAGTGTGTGCAGTTTGAAGACTAGGAATTCCACTTTGGCTTGCCCTCATCTTCTCACAAACTAGGATCTGCAACCTGGCATCCTGCTGCTGAAAGATGGCTGCCCTCCAGCATACTTTCCTGCAGCACATGCCAAGGAATGCTTGCTACCTCCCCTCGCTCCCCATCCTATTAGCTGGTATATTAGTTTTGTACGGCTGCCATAACAAAATATCACAAACTGGGTGGCTTAAAAAATAGAAATTAATACCCTACAGTTTTGAGGCCATAAGTCCAAGATCAAGGTGTTGACAGGTTTGGTTTCTCCTGAGGCCTCTCTCCTTGGCTTCTAAATGACTGTCTTCCCTCTGGGTGTGTCTGTGTTCTCATATCCTGTTCTTATAAGGACACCAGTTATATTGGATTAGGGCCCACCCTAATGACCTCATTTAACTTAATTACCTCTTTAAAGGACCTATGTCCAAATACAGTCACATTCTGAGGTACTGGGGGTTAGAACTTCAACATATGGATTGGTGGGGGGGACATAAGTCAGCCCTAAACAGCTGGTTCAGGGTTGAACCAGATTGCCAGCATATCACTCTCACACACACTCAAAGTGTTTTGTTTATTTATTTATTTTTTATTTGACTGCACCATGTGGCACGTGGGATCTTAGTTCCCCGACCAGGGATAGAACCTGTGCCCCCTGAATTGCAAATGCGGAGCCTTAACCACTGGTCCACCAGGGAAGTCCCAACCCTGAAAGTTTTTACTCTGCTGGTTTGATGAAATTGGGCTTATGGAATAGGTGAGCACTTTTATTGACATAGCCTGGAATCTGCTTAGTGGACAAAAAACCACTTAAGACCAAACCAAAACTGCAGAAATCCCTAGAAGGAAATTTCATTAACTTACTGACTCAACTGCATCCCAGGACAGGGTTTTCTGGCTGCTTCCTAAGAAGAATGTCAGGATGCTGCCAGCGAAGGTGGTAATGGGGGTGGGAAGGAAGCTGGTTGTGGACTTTGTGATTTGGGGTAAACTGCTTAACTTACTGGGGCTTCAGTTTCCTCTTCTGTGAGACGGAGGGTCTCTTTAGGCCCTTCCTGAGTACTCAAACATGGGCATCACCTGGAGCTGGTGAGATGTGCAGAATCTCTGGACCCATTCCAGGCCCGCTGAATCAGAATCTGCATCTGAAGATCTCCAGGTGATTCACACGCACGTGGAAATTTGAGAGGCACTGATTTAAGACTTGTTGGGTCTGGCAGTCACAGAGGGAGATCAAGGAGCCAGTCACTATGAAACAATTTCTCCCCTCCTTCATTTCGTCCCCTCAGATAGCAGGTTGGAGGAAAGATGTTCATCCCTGCTTCTAAGCTGCTGTGAATACAGGTAGGAAAGGCTCTCATCCTATAGGCAGCTGTCACCCCATTCAGAGCAGAAAATAAGGGTTCAAACGCAATGGCCCCCCGCCACTTGCTAATAATCCTTGGCTGAGAGATCCAGGGAATGAGCAAAGACCAACAGGATTACTGGGTTAACTTCAGAACTCCCCCCCACCCCACCCCATCTCCACCCTGCAATCTGACATAGATTCATGTTATAAAAAAGGAGAGCTGAACTCAACAGTAAAAAACAATCCAATTCGCAAATGGGCAACAGACATGAACAGACATTTCACCAAAGATGGCAAATAAGCACATGAAAAGATATCCATTATCAGCAGCCGTAGGGAAAATACCAATTAAAACCACAATAAGATGTCACTACAGGGACTTCCCTGGTGGTCCAGTGGTAAAGAATCTGCCTTCCAATGCAGGGGACGCGGGTTCAATCCCTGGTCGGGGAACTAAGATCCCACATGCCGCGGGGCAACTAAGCCCGTGCGCCGCAACTACTGAGCTCATGCGTCTCAACAAGAGAGGCTGCGTGCCGCAAACTACAGAGCCCACGTGCTCTGGAGCCTGTGCATAACTGCAGAACCCACATGCCCTGGAGCCCACGTGCCACAATTAGAGAGAGAAAACTCACACGCCACAACTACAGAGAAGCCCGCGAACCGCAATGAAGACCCGATGCAGCCAAAAATATAAATTAAATAAAATAAATACAAAAAAAGATGTCACTACATACCTATCAGAACATAAAACAATAGTGACACCAGCAAATGCTGGTGAAAATGTGGAGAAACTGGACCTTTCATATGTTCCCAGTGGGAATGTAAAATGGTACATCCACTCTGTAAAACAGTTTAGCAGTTTCTTATAAAACTAAACCATTAAAAAAAAAACAAAAAAACTAAACCATTTGACCCTGTGATTTCATTCTTGGGCATTTATCCCAGAGAAATGAAAACTTATGTTCACAAAAAAACCTGTATAAAAATGTTCAGAGAGGCTCTATTCGTATTAGCCCCAAACTGGAAATAACCCCAATGTCCTTCAATGTGGGTAACAAACTCTGGAACATCCACCCTCTGGAACTTTCTCAGCGATAAAAAGAGTGAACTGCTGATGCACAATACAACCGGGATGAATCTTCAGAGACTTATACTGAGTGAAGAAAGCCAGTCCCAAAGGTTACATACTGCTTGAGTCCATTTAAATGATATTCTTGACATGACAGAATTACAGAAATGGAGAATGGATTAATGGTGGGAGGAGGACACAGGAGGTGAGGATAGCTATACAAGGCCAACCTGAGGGATCCTTGTGGTGATGGAAATGTTCTGTACCTTCATGTATCAATGTCAATGTCCTGATTTTGATATTGTGCTATGGTTTTGCAAGATGTTATCACTGGGGGGGAACCGGGCAAAGGGTACGTGGGGTCCATCTGTGCTGTGTTTTACGATTGCATATAAATTTACAATTCTCTCAAAAGAGAGACAGAGAGAGATAAAGAAAGAAAAAAGAAATTATTCTTTGAAAAAAAAAAAAAAAAAGAAAGACATAGAGACCTGGGTCCTGGTCCTCATTAGAGAAATGTGCTTCAATTCTTTGCCAGTTGAGGAATTCTGGTGCTTCTGCTGGGTGTGAGTGGGAAGGGAGAAGGTCAGAGAAGGGGAAAAGGAGGACTTTTTAAAAAAAAAAATAAATTTATTCTATTTATTTTTGGCTGTGTTGGGTCTTCGTTGCTGCCCCTGGGCTTTCTCTAGTTGCGGCGAGCGGGGGCTACTCTTCATTTTGGTGCGCGGGTTTCTCATTGCGGTGGCTTCTCTTGTTGTGGAGCACAGGCCCCAGAGCACGCGAGCTTCAGCAGTTGCAGTAAGCAGGCTCCAGTAGTTGTGGCTCGCGGGCTCTACAGCGCAGGCTCAGCAGTTGTGGTGCATGGGCTTAGTTGCTCCGCGGCATGTGGGATCTTCCCGGACCAGGGCTTAAATCCGTGTCCCCTGCACTGGCAGGATGATTCTTAACCACTGCGCCACAAGGGAAGGCCAAGGAAGACGTTTTATTTATTCTCTAGAAAGCCCTACATTTCTAGGCTAAGTAGACAAGTGCTTGGACCATCCTTCCTCAGGAAATAACTGGTTGCCAAAGTCCAGCCAAACCTCAGAACCCGCCAGAAATCCTAAGAAACTACAAAACAGATCTTCTGTGCCCTCGTGGGCACCACATGTCAGAAGCCCTGTTTGTCAGCAGGATGGGCCTGGGGGACACTGCTCTGCAGCCTCCAGATGTGGGAGAAGTCTGTCTGGGGTGTTCCTTCAACCACACACTACCAGGAGGCTAGGCCTGGCTCAGCTGTTCTTTCATCAAGGCCCTGGGCAGCTTCTAAGACCTGCCTTTGGCTGAGGGCCTCATCAAATTCTACTTGAAGAGGGAGTTTGTGGGACAGGTCATCTCCCTGAGGACTGCCGGGTGCCCAGTCGGAGGGTTCTGGAACTTCCCTCCCACCACATCCCTTGGCATCCCACCTACTTGAGTCTTGCCCCTTCAGTGTTCACAGGGTGCTCACAGACTAGTGGAACTTCAGCTTCTTGCCCTGCCCGGCGCAGACAAGGATAGTAAAGGCATGAGCCAAGGGCGACACCTTGAGCTGCCCTGCAGTTCACAGTGCAAGTGGCAGGATGACGGGAGTCAGGCTCCATAAACGGAGAGCAAGTCACTGTGCTCCCTTTTCCTCCCCGCCTTTTTCTGTCTCAAAGACAGTTGCCGTTCAACTGCCACACCCTCTCCTGTATTTTATTCATGTTTTCTGTTCACCAGAAAGCCAGCAGATTGGGCTCCTCCATCAGCAGGCCCCAGTCAATGAACATTGCTGTGTCAATCTCCAGTGGTTTCCACCACCATTCCTTGCCTTCACTCAAGTGGCCTGGGGCTCGCCTCCACCGCCCAGTTGGCAACTGAAACCCTCAGAACGCACCACAGGTTAGCTTCTTCTTGCCGGAAGCAGGATCAGGGTATATGGGGCCCCCATCTCCCCGCAACGCTCACATCTTCCAGCAATTTCTCTCCTTCCTATAGCAGCCACGTTATGATTTTAAGAAAATAAAGAGTAATATGCTACTCTGGATAACGCACACATAGAACATCTAGAGAAGCTGGTGAAATCAGGATAAAGATTGCAATGCCAAACCACTCTGTTTGAGTAACTAGAACATTGAGAGGACCAGAGGAACTGTGGCTTAACGTAAAATGACATCCTTACCCAACTCCCGTTTAGCCTTTCATCATTTGCTGACAGAATTTCACATACGTTTACTCGCACATACCTCATAGCAGTCTGAAGAGTAAATATTTGAATGTAAGTGCAAGTCAGATGGGATCAAAGGGGACTTTACAGATTTTTCACAGCTCTGAAAGGTAGGCTGCATCTTCCAGTGGAAGAGGGCAGCTCATGGGCACTGTGTAGGGTCTGCGCTTCCTTCCCTCGGAGCGCATTTCACCAGCAGCACCTTGGGCTTTGGCTGGTGGGGGTCGCCACAGCTTCCTGGGACCATCCTAGGAGGCCAGGGCGCAGCAGGGTGAGCCTGGGGAATTGCCAGAACCTGGAGCCTGAGCTGGGAGTGTGTCTGAGGCACCTGTGCACCTGGGCTTCCGGCCACAGCCTAGGACAGTGAGGGAGGACAAGGGGAGTCCCTTCAAACCCTGGAGGGGCTGCTCCAGAGCGTGAAGTCAGCCACCTTGGGGGAGCAACGACGAGATGCCGAGAAGGAACTACTCCCCAGCTGTTCACACCGATCCTTGGATTTTTTTTCCCCTGGGAAACAAAGCTCATTTCACTGTTACATGGTTAAAAATGCAACCACCCTGACATGGATGTAAAAACAAACAAAATTCACACCTGAGGTAGAAATAAACCACATTGTGGCTTCTTCTGAAATTAAGCTTTGATAAGACTGGGTGGGGAGGGTAGGTGGAGAGAAAGCCGAGGACGGGCACCCAGCTCCTGAGGCAAACGGTGCACGTGAGTGTGTGTGCACAAGTGCACATTTTAGCCAGGCATCAGGTTGTTTTTAAGTCCCTTTTCCAGAGATCAGTAACAAGGGGCCACATTTCTGCATAGCAATTCGTGGAATCAGATGCTGCCTCCATGAGCTGGGATCTTTTACTACATCTCTTGTCATTGTGTACTGTCTCTGGGCAGTTGAGCTGGAGCAACTACTCAGCTATGGGACAAGAGAATTTTCTCTTCAAGTTTCTTTCCCCAGACAGATCCTAAGAGGTGGTCTGTACCACTTTACAGATTTATTAAATGTCAACGAGGTGACTTTTGTAACAGTGATGCTTTGTACTAATATACCAAACATACCCAGCCCAAGAAAACTACAAACTCCACAGCTGCTTTCTTAAAACTCTCACGCCAATTCTGAAACCAGATACTATTTTTTTTTCCAGATACTATTGTCAGTTAAATAGGAATCAAAAAAGAGGTTTCAGGTAGGTAAATTAAAAACGAAGTTTCAGTTTCTGGAAAGAAACCGTTAACAATGATTGTCTCCAGGGGAGAAAAGTCAGTGACTGAGGATAAAAGCAGACTTACTTTTCTCTATATTCTCTTGTCCATTTTGAACTGTTTACCATGTGCATGGATTACCTATTCCAAAGAAAAATTTGTATTAAAGTAAGTGAAAATTAAATATTCAGAATCTAAACTGAAACTGTGAATACAGACTATCCCTGTTAAAGTGCTTTTTCTTAAACCTTCAAAATAAAGGGAAACAAGCTCTGCTATTTAAAAAAGCCCTCCCTCCTGCATCCCCCGCATTTCAATTGCTGTGTATAATTCCTTTGAGGAGCAGAGTAACCATGTGTGGGAGTTAAAAATGCATTTAATCATTTCCCCCCAAATTTGACAGAAGTGTGGCAAGGAGGGCCATCTGTTTTATTTGAATGAGAAATGACCCAGCATTCTGATTTCAATTAGCCTCTTTGTAGCTTTATGTCTGAGCTGGTTCCATGGGTAACAGTTCAAACTAAGTGTAGAGAGAAGCTGGCCAAGTTCTGCCAGTGCTGATTTGTTTTTAACAACTGTCAATGAACATAGAACAAGTGTACAAGACGATGTTGCTGGAAGCACATTAAAATGCAAAATTTTACAGAATCAAAACCCCACATTCTGGAATCTGAGAGCTAAACAAAATATTGAAATAGTGTCTTTATATCATTATATCAAATAATTTAAATATTTAAAATCAGTATCACTTAATTCTTAGTTTCAAACGACAAATATACACCTACGACATGCAAAAGTCCTGTTATGCCGCGGGCCTGAACCGAAGATGATACAAGTAATGGTTCCTGCCCTTGAGAAGTGTGTGATCTATTTGGAAGGATAAGCCTGCAAAGTTATACAATAATTTGAGTAATATTTAAGACAATAATAGAACTGTCAAACATCAACATCAGTACTGAAAATATTATTATGAATTCTGAGGACGGAAAAGGAATACTTTAGTCAAAGGCTTTATATTGGAAGGGACACACACCGCAGGTTTACAAGGGTGGGTGCACTCCCTCTAGAATGGTCAAAGGTAACCCAATGATGCAACACTGCATTGGTGATGGTCCAAAGCCACTCCCATAGCTCTAGGGAAGCCAGCCTGAACCTCAGCTCCAGTTGTCACTGCCTCCCAGGGTGTGTTTGTCAAAAACACCAGATTTCTGGGCCCCCATCCTGCACAGGTTGACTGCCCAGTTCTCTGATAAATTCACGTAATGGGTCTCAAGGAAGTCATATGAATGGGGGAGGGGGAGAGTCATTTTTGATGGCAGCTAGTTTGTGCAATTACTGACATGCAATTTACTGGAAGTGTAACTGATCCACACTTTCCCACGGCACTCAGGTGTCCCCAGTCCTTACCATCTGCTTTCTTGATGTCCTTGTGACCTTGGTTCTGCAGCTTCAACAGTTTCTCAACATGTCCCTCCTCAAGGAGTCGGCCAGTTCTCCAAAGCCACATCATCCAGGGCAGAGGAGTCATGGTGGTGATGGCCACTGAGAGGTGACTCTGTGGCAGGGCCCTGGCTCAGCCGCAGAACCACGGGATGGATCCTGAGTCCCCAGCTCCTTCCACCCGAGCACTGCGGAAGCAGGAAACAGGGAACTTTCCACAGTGCGGCTAACCCAGCCCCACCTGCTTAGTTTACTGCTGTACATGAGACAGTCCCAGTCAACATGCTGCAAAACGGTTATTTCTTAACTCTAGGAAATCCAAATTAAGACAATGTAATCATAAAGAAGAAGAATTGCTAGTCATTGTTAATGTACAGATCATAAAAACTGATTTTTTAAAAAAATAAAAAATACTGTATTTTGAAAAACAGGTAAAAAATATGAAATTCTTAATGGTCATGCAGTAAGGCTCATATTAACTACTATACTTACATAATTTATCTGGCTAGATATGCATGATTAAAATTTCTGTTACTGCCTAATAGTGAAAAATTTTAGTTTTGTTACAAAGCCCAGGAGACTGGAATTTCATTTTGCTCAAAACTCAGAAAGTATTACATTAGCAAAAATCAGTAAAATCTGATATAATAGTATAAATCATTAAAAACACCATTGGTAAATGGATTTACAGAATCTCCATGAATATGCAATGAAGACGTTTTTACAATATTTATTAAGATAACAATTTTATAAATTGAAAGACTCAGAGGCACATAGTTTAAAAGGCCAATACCATGGGAATAATGAAGTCAACACAGAAAAGAAGATATGAACAGTTACAACCAAGACAAGATTTTTTTAAAAGCCACATCCCCCCAATACACATCATACGAACTATCCTTCAAAATTACCATGATAAAAAGTTACTTCCTTCAAAGAAAAATAATTCTTTCCACCTACCAAGCCTAGAAAATCCTATTTACAATGAACTGTCCTGTATTTCATCAGTATTGTTTAATATGGCCTCTTCTATTTTGTCACTAGAAGTACTGAAAATTTTATAGCTATTATATTTACAAATACACATAATATTTAAATTTGCTCTTCACTGAGAACAACTGAATATATACTTAATCAAATCACAATACAAATGTTTTAGTGTTGATAATACATTCTGTGGAGACAGGTGTATGAGGAGAGCTGTATTTAGAATTATGTTGTTTCTGAAGGATTACTAGGCCAATAAGTCTGATAAAACTCAAGGTAGTCACAAAAACAGGTCTTCGTTGATGAAGAATTTAATTTATTTCTGTTTTAACTGGACACACGGGGCTTCTTCAGTCAACCTTCACCACACTGTATATTTTGGTAACAAACCAAAAGCATGCAAAGAAGCCAATTGTTCCTATAAAAGAAAAAACAAAAATAAATCCCTTTTCAAAGGCAGCTTCATGATTTACACAAAAATACAGGCTTAAAATGATTGGTTCCTTAAAAAAAGTCACAAAACTATAAATCATTACTTAACAGGAATATCCCATAGATCCGTGAACTTTTTTGAAATATACAGAACTATAAACTACAGAATAATTCAAATCAAATTTCTTACAGAAATTGATAGAAAAAAACTTTTTATGCTATAAGATTATTGAAAGCTTTCTGTAATATATTCTTTTTCTTATTACATGGAAAAGGCTAAAATTGAAGATGAAAAGGATGCCAATTTTACTTTTCTATTTAAGAATATTTTCATCTTTTTTCCCCACGTCTTTTTTTGGGAGTATAATCGCTTTACAATGTTGCACTAGTTTCTGCTGTATAACAAAGTGAATCAGCTATATGTATACATATATCCCCATATCCCCTCCCTCTTGCACCTCTCTCCCACCCTTCCTTAAAAAACTAAAAACAGAACTACCATACGACCCAGCACAGCAATACCACTACTGGGCATATACCCTGAGAAAACCATAATTCAAAAAGAGACATGGGGCTTCCCTGGTGGCGCAGTGGTTGAGAGTCCGCCTGCCAATGCAGGGGACACGGGTTTGTGCCCCGGTCCGGGAAGATCCCACATGCCACGGAGCGGCTGGGCCCGTGAGCCAAGGCCGCTGAGCCTGCGCATCCGGAGCCTGTGCTCCGCAACGGGAGAGGCCACAACAGTGAGAGGCCCGCATACCGCAAAAAAAAAAAAAAAAAAAAAAGAGACATGTACCACAGTGTTCATTGCAGCACTATTTACAATAGCCAGGACGTGGAAGCAGCCTAAATGCCCATCGACAGATGAATGAATAAAGCAGATGTGGCACATATATACAATGGAATATTACTCAGCCATAAAAAAGAAATGAAATTGAGTTATTTGTAGTGAGGGGGATGGACCTCGAGTCTGTCATACAGAGTGAAGTAAGTCAGAAAGAATATTTTCTTATCACAAAAAGGAAAACTGCCATTTAATTAATTCAACATATGATGTGAATGGCTTAAATATCAGAATATCAGATTCACAGAGTAATTAAATGGGGATACTTTCTAAGTACAGTTAGCAGGAAGGATCAGTTTTCAAAGAATTATAATAAAATAACTCAAAAAGATTTTACAATGTGTTGAAAGTGATATGATTAGAATAGTAACGAAGGCACACCCCCTCTGAAATGAGAGGTGGTGTGGTACTGGAGGACAGAGCAGCTCTGTCATGAGCTGTGTGTATCATCTTTGGATTAGACACCTGGAATCTCCAAGCCCATTTCTTTATCTTATTTAAGAGGGATAATTTTATCTGCCCTATCTCCATAGACTGTTATTACAGTAAATGAGATGATTCATGAAAAAATACATGCCTTAATTTTCAGGTGCTTTCATCCCTCTAGATTCCAAAAAATCTGAATGCTAGATAGGTGACAAAAATGAGGCTCCAAGGGGTTATGTAACTGTCTAATGGCCTGTGGCTGGTAAGAAAGGCCAGAATTCAAATTCACTTTTTCTGACTTCAAGTGTAGTATTCTTTTAAACTATACCATGCTTAGATTTACTAAACATAAATTCAGAGACTCTGTTTTGCAAGAGAATATATATTAAATTGTGAAACTAACCCTTTTTTTTTTTTTTTTTTTTGCGGTACACGGGCCTCTCACTGCTGTGGCCTCTCCCGTTGCGGAGCACAGGCTCCGGACGCTCAGGCTCAGCGGCCATGGCTCACGGGCCCAGCCGCTCCACGGCATGTGGGATCTTCCCGGACCGGGGCACGAACCCGTGTCCCCTGCATTGGCAGGCGGATTCTCAACCACTGCGCCACCAGGGAAGCCCGAAACTAACCCATTTTTAAAGCTGAGGCATAGCTTTTTTTCCAAGATTACCCCCTGAGAAATAGTCAATAGGTAGGGGTGCAGAAGAATACAGAAGGAGATATATACATGCCCCTTGTGGAAGCTTTATCTTTAAAGTTCCAACAGTTTTCACCATTGTTTTAAATGTAATATAAACAGAAAGTATTAAAGTAGATTTTCTAAGCCAAGAGACTATACATGGGCCATTACTACAGAAGTTATGAATGTTATTATTCTCACATCATACATGTACCGAGTACCTACTCTGTGCACGTCATGCACACTGTGTGTGTTTTGGAGGACACACAAATACACCTTTTGGATATTCAAAGGGTCATTATTAAGACTTGGGAAGAGGTTGGGGTTAACTTTGGAAAAGTAATGGTGAAAACATAAATATATTTAAACAGTCTTATGGTTAGCAAGAACTTCAAGATAATAGAAGGTATTTTAAGATGAGAAAAAACATTTTATCATCATACTAGCAACCCTAAGAAAGTTAAGTTTATTTTGTTCTTAACAAAATACTGCTAGTATTTTATTTTGTTCTTAATATTGAATAGATATAGTGTACATACTAAAAGTGGCATCTTTCCTTATGTGACGGAACAATTATTTTGTCTTGTATAATAGACTGACTTAAATAAAAGGTGTCAGTTCAGAGTCCTGAAATAAATATGGATGTCCCCACTTTAGAAAAATGCAAGACACTGAAAGGGCTCAGCACCCCTATGTAGAGAACCTTTTCCACAAAGTGAAATACACTAAAAGTTACTGGCTTAACTGGTTGATTCAATTTGATGTGGCTCCAGAATTTAGATTACAAAATTTGTTTTACTCTAAGTAAGTAAAAATATGACACTTTAAATATCAAGAACAATAAAGTTCAGGTGATGGTTAAATTATCTTTATAACATATGCCTGGAAAAACAACAAGACGTTCACCAAGATCATTATTTTTTGTGTGTAGCAAGGAATAAATTACTCTATATATGCATGCATGGACACAAATACAGATGCACAAAAACAGTAATCCTTGTTTCACAGGCTATTACTGTTTTACAGACATTTATTAATTAAGACTTATGGCTATGGACCTAAATCTATCACATAGCATCAAGATATGCACCCCCCAACTCCCTACCCCACTATGTCTGACCAATGAACGACCTGCAGTACAGAATTGATGTACGTGCCTAAAGCTTGTTACATACTGACATAGCAACAGGGGTACTTCAAAACTCTACCTAATTTTCTTAAATGTTAACAGATGAGTAAAAAATAGAAAAGTTCTAATTTTTTAGAAAGTTTTTTTCTGGGACTTCCCTGGAGGTCCAGTGGTTAAGACTCTGTGCTTCCAGTGCAGGGGGCACAGGTTTGATCCCTGGTCGGGGAACTAAGATCCCACATGCCGTGAGGCCAAAAATAAAAACTTAAAAAAAAAAATTTTTAAGTTTTTTTCTTTTGACTCCTATATTTCCTCACATAGCATGCAACACAATCTTAGATAAAATTTTAGATGTACATTTTTTATGACAAAGAAAGGTCCCTCCAATCTTTTTTTTTTTTTTTTGGTGTAGCCCTTCCACAAATGCTGACCAAGCACCCACAGGGCTCTGAGATACAGAAAACTTATCTAGGTAGACAGAGAAGATATACACATAGAAATACCAATATAAAGCACACTGTGTCCCATTAGGTACTTGGATTTTAAAGTGGAGATATAAAACTGTAGTTTAAAACTTCTGGAATAAGGGATGTCCTATGATTATCTTTTCTTGATATCATTTATTCTCAATCTCATCTTGACTTCACGGCCTCAATTTCTACTTACTCCTAAACTTAGGTAGTTAGAGCTTTTTATGCTATTTCTGAAATGAGCAGAAGCACGACTGTTCCACTAAGCAATTAACAGGGGAAAACCTTGAGAACTACTGGTTGAGATGCCCCTGTACTTGCAGCACAACAATGGACCCCGTTTAGTCTTCTCCCTTAGGTTCTGTTTTCTCACCTTCGGTTTACCGATATTCACCTCACAGGGAGGCAGACCAAACTATGCTTAGCTGCACTCAAAACTAAATACAGGAGCACTGAGTAGCCACAAGCTTTCATGCAATTGTAATTTGCCTAAGAACTTGTAATTTGGATGCAAGTTAAAATAATTGTAATCTGCCTAAAAACTTATTGACTAAAAATAACTCGTTCTAATTCTTACCTGTAAAAAGAAAGAAGATCAAAACCATTATCATGGTATAACCAAAGTACAGAATTGTACTTGCTGTTCCTGTGATTTGCAGTTTTGAAAAGAAGTAGTGTATTGCATATATTAAGAAATAAACTGCAGTAAAGCCACTGGTAAGGAATGAACGCCATTGCCAATGATAATCCTGGGTAGAAAAGAAAAAAATGAAAGATCAAGAAATACTTTCCAATTAATAGATAACATGTACTGGAATAAAGTTATAAAGCAAACATAGCTAAGTGAAATAGCACCCCAAACCTAATTTTTGCTATTGGTTCCAGTCTCTTTCTCACACTGAACTTTGCTAATTTCTCTCCTCACTAAAGGTGCTGAGAAGCACCCTCTACCTTTGATGGAACTACTTAAAGACTGGCTAAAAACGTTTAGAAAAATCTTAAACAGTTTATGAATAATGAAGCATTAGGCTATATTTTAAAATGTATGTTTCCCAAAAAGAAAAGAAATATACGAAGAGCTTAGTTACATAATTCAAAATTAGTATTACTTATAGTCTAGTCATCTCTATATTAGGAAGATTATGCTCAAAAAAAAAACCTGGTTGAAACCCATTTTTAGTTATTACTAACAATTTATATAAGGTAGGTTTTTAAATACAGCTTCTCTTACTTTTACATAAAGTGGCTTACAGCTTAGCAAGAGATCTTCTAAAAGATACTTCACTATCTTACCCTTTGGAATATGTAAAAAATATATATATTTCAAAAGTACACCAAGATTAGAAAATCCTAAAGAATCCACACACGAAAACTTCTACAACTAATAAATGAACTCAGCAAAGTTGCAGGGTACAAGATCAACATGAAAATCAGTGTTTTCATATACTGACAATGAACGATCCAGAAAAGGAAGTTTAAAAAATTATTCCATTTACAGCAGCATCCAAAAGAAAAAAATACCTAGGAATAAATTTAACCAAGGAGGTGAAAGACTTATACACTGAAAACAACAAAACACTGCTAAAAAAAAATTAAAGATGATTTAAATAAATGGAAAGCCATCTGCTTTTATGGATCAGAAGACTTAATATTGTTAAGATGGCAACACTCTCCAAAGCAACCTACAGATTCAATGCAATCCCTATCAAAATTCCAACAACCTTCTTAGCAAAAATGAAAAAGCCAATCCTCAGAGTCATAGGAAATTGCAAAGGGCCCTAAAGAGCCAAAATAATCTTCAAAAAGAAGAACAAGGTTGGAGGACTTACCTTTCCCAATTTCAAAACGTAACATGAAGCCATGGTAATCAAAACAGTGTGGTGTTGGCATAAAAACAGCATATATACCACTGGAACAGAACTGAGACTCCAGAAATAAATCCACACCATCTATGGGCCAATGTGTTTTCAACAAGGTTGCCAAGGCCATTTAATAAGGAAAGAATAATTTCTTCAACAAAAGGTGCTGGGAAAACTGGATAGCCACATGCAAAAGAATGAAGTTGGACCCCTAACTAATACCACATACAGAAATTAATTCAAAATGGATCAATGATCTAAAACTATAAACTTGGAAGAAAACATGGGGGTAAATCTTCACGACCTTGGATTTAAGCAATGAATTCTTAGAAACAAAAGAAAAAATAGATAAATCGGACCCTCTAAATTAAAAGTTTGGTGCAAAAGACATCATTAAGAAAGTGAAAAGACAGCCTACAGAATGGGAGAAAAAATTTACAAATCATGTATCTGATAAAGGTCTAGTATCCAGAATATAGAAAGAACTCTAACAATTAAACAAAAAGATAAACAACCCAACTTACAAATGGGCAAAGGGATTAGACATTTCACCAAACAAGATACCCAAGAAAATATGCTCATCATCATTAGTCATTGGGGAAATGAAAATCAAAACCACAGTGAGATACCACTTCACACCTTCTAGGATGGCTATACTTTAAAAACCCAGAAAATAGCAAGTATTGGCAAGGATGTAGAGAAACTGGAACACTTGTGCATTGCTAGTAGGAATGTAAAATGGTGCAGCCACTGTGGAAAAAACAGTTTGATGGTTCCTCAAAAAGTTAAACAAAGAATAACTGTATGACTCAGCAATACCACTCCAACATATATACCCCAAAGAACTGGAAACAGGTACCCAAATAAATATTTGTACACGAACGTTCATAGCAGCACTATTCACAATAACCGAAAGGTGGAAACAAACCTAATGTGTATCAATGAATGAATGAAGAAACAAACTGGAGTACATCTATCTATGCAATGGAATATTACTTGGCTATAAAAAGGAATGAAGCACTGATACATGCTACAGTGTGATGAACCTTAAAACATTCTGCTAAGTGAAGGAAGCCAGACACAAAAGTCACACATAATGTATGATTCCATTTACATGAAATATCCAGAACAGATAAATCTGCAGAGACAGAAGCAGATTGGTGGTTGCCAGGGTCTGAAGGGGAGAGAAGAACGGGAAGTAACTACTTAATGGGTATGGGATTTTATTTAGGGTTGATGAAAATATTTTGAGACAGAGAGAGTGGGTGCACAACACTGTATATGTAGTACGTGCCACTGAATTGTTCACTTTAAAATGGTTGATTTCATGTTATGTGAACTTAACCTCAATTTTTTAAAAAAGCGTCTCAAGTTTAACAAAGTCAGATTTTATCTCCTGTATAGAAAACAACTATAAAAGAATGATTTAACACAATCTAAATCTTTAAAAGTCACCTAAGGACACCAACACACATCACCATGTTGCCAAGTATATAACTCATAACAATGTAATCTCTGAAATGTTTTAATGAATTTTTCCACTTAAAATGTTTATTTTCACTGAATTTTCAGTCTACCAGTGTCTGTATCACAAAAAAAGAATATTAATTTTAAAGTCAGACAGTTAAAGAATAAAAATTCAGCAAAATGTGTTATTCTCAGGAAATTAACATTTTAAAGTTAAGCTCTAAATAAATAAATATACTGAATTAGGATACTATCTTAATTCAATCTTAAAGAAGGCTACATTCGATTTAGGAATACAGGTCAATTTCTACCTTAATAACACATATTTACAGAAATCACTTCAATTACAGTTAAGTCCCCTACATATGAACCTTCAAGTTGAGAACTTTCAAAGATGCGAATGTGCACCTGGTTCCAGCAAGGAACCAGCACCTGACCTGTGCCATCAGCGTCAGGCGTGAGTGAAATTGCAGCTTGCCCTCCGTCTCCTGTTGCTGACGATCCTTCAGCTCTACCATCTCCCCCTCCCCCTCCCCCCTCCAGTCAGTAACTCTTCTTGTCTGTTCACTCGATGCCAGCCCTTGTACCCCAATTGTTGTATTGTACTACTGTACTTTTCAAGGTGCTGTACTGTAAGATTAAAAATGATTTATTTTTTCTGTTTGTTTTTTATGTATTATTTGTGTGAAAAGTATTATAAACCTATTACAGTACAGTACTATATAGCCGACTGTGTTAGTTGGGTACCTAGGCTAACTTTGTTGGACTTATGAACAAACTGGACTTACGAACGCGCTCTTGGAACAGAACTCGTTCGTATGTAGGGGTCTTACTGTAATAGTATTCAAAGTGGCCTTATGCCAAAATTATAAATACTGTCCACAAATTAACGTAATTGAATATTGCTAATACATACCTCTGCACATAGGTGGAAATAGCAAAGAAGTATAGTTGCTTCAGAACAGGTAATAACCAAAATGATAAACACCAGGAACAGGAAGCCAAACATGTAATACATCTGGTGTGACCTATAATCAAACATGTCAAGATGAAGCTATAAATATTTTCTCTTTGACACAGTAAATGACACAATCTTCTTCTCATTTTTCTTGAACTGAAAATGTTTGCTTTTTCTGCCAACTAATCAAAGACAAATTCTCGTAGATTTAGACAGTGATGGGGCAGGGGCGGGGCAAGGGGAGGAAGGATGCAGCAGTGCTATTGGACTCTGCCTTCCTGTTGAGGGAGAACCTAAAACTCTTATTTATTCAAATACGCTTAGCCAATCTGTCTACTGGTGAGTCAGACAAATTTGATTAAAAAATTAATATGAAGACAGAGCCAAACTAAGAAAAGGTTACATTTGGTACATATTGTTTCTTATCATATATGATAAAAATCAGTTGAATTTGGAAAAAACACTAACGGTCAGGAATGAAAGACAAGTTCTAATTACTAAAAAGCTCCAATTTAGTTCTGACAATGCTACCTGGAACCTTGGCACTTTCTGTAACATATGTCAATGCGATCAAATAAGGATCATGATATACTGCAATGTACACACCCTAACAGTGAGGCTCGAAATTGCCACTATGTGCTTTCCCATTCGAACAAGAAATCAGAGAATGAAGGGATCTTGGGATAAGAAACGACTTTGTGATTTTTTTCCCCCCTTTGGCTGTACCATGCGGCTTGTGGGATCTTAGTTCCCCAGGCCCTCAGCAGTGAAAGTGCAGAGTCCTAACCACTGGACCACCAGGGGATGCCCAAGAAACGACTTTGAAAGTTGTCTAGCTCAACCCTTCCTCCAATGCTGGCTTGAATACATTCTATCAAGAGCTCAGAGCATCTCCTCTGAAGCACTACAGATGACTTATTAAAGAGCACAGATTTGGAGAGATTTAGGTTAATTTTCTGCCATATAGAAAATGTAGCTGTGTGACACAGGCAAATTACTTAACCTCCAAAATCTCATTTTCACCTCTGTAAAATGGGATAATACCCACTTTACAGAGGTCTGAGAATTAAGTAAGAAATAATAAGCACTTGATTAATAATAACTTATCACAATTATTCTTTCTCACACTGAAAAGATAACCTTTTGTCTCTTAAGATTTCTGATAATTGGAGAATGGCTTACATTTATCAGGTATAAATAGTAATCCATATAAACAAAAAGAGAAAGCTAGTACTACATATAATGGGAATGGGAATAAGAGGACTTGACTTAGTCCTTAGCTTACCAAATACTATTCAGAATGAAGAAAAGCTGTATAAAGATGCACCCAAAGGGCAAAATCCCTCCCATGATAATACCAGGTAACGGCTTTGTGTAGAAGGACTGCTCAGGAATTTGACGTGGAATCTGATTGGTTCGAACTGGGTGTTCAATGGCCTTCAGAAAAAAACAAAAGAAAGGATTCATAATTATATATCTATAATCTAGTACAGAAAGGAAAAAATTCTTCTCTGTACTAGATTATTTGCCTGCTTTTTCTCAGCTTCCATGATGACACGAATGGCGACACAGTCTACCTGAGTCATCCAGATGACATTTGTATTTAGAAGCAACAAACCAGATACCATCAGGTACAATATTCAGTCTGTCTTCTGGAACAAGCCACCACTGTTTCCAGCAGTGATCCAATGACTAATGGCTTCAGACAAAGTAAGGAATACACAGAAGGAGATAATATGGTACTCAGAAAATAGTACTTAATAAAAAGATAGAGTTAAGTTTTTCCTTTTAATTACATACTTGCTGTAAGAAATCAGCTGGTTCTGAAACTGTGGTCAATGTATTTTTTTTGGAGATGGACAGTGTCATCTTTATTAAAATTGCTCAATTTTACTAAGACTTAAGAACACGAAGAAGATAATGAATGGCTCTATGAAGCTTTATAATCCTAAATTATTGGTGATGTTCTCAATTATTCTCCCTTTCGTAACACATTACATGGTAGTATAAAAACAAATGGAACCTAAAGTACCTAAACATAGTTACATAAGAGGAAAAAAGAGTACATATGCAGAAATTCATTTCCTTGCAAAAAAGTTCAAAAACATACTTCTATAGGTTTTGTGATGACATATCAAAATTTAAAACTTGATATTCTCATTGAGATTATACTCCTGTGGACTAGATTATTTTACATGTAGGTATATGTGTATATAGGCAGAGACCCACTAAATCGTTCTTCAATTTTTATATTTTTAGAATTTTAAGTACTTATTTAATCTATTTAATTAAAAAAATTTCAAACCATATCAGTTTACTACTTATGCTATATAGATTTTAAGTCATGAATTAAACAAAATGCCAAAGAACTGAAAAATCTTTTAGTAGCCTGGCATGGTAGGTGCAGTGGAGACTCTGAAGTCTCTTAAAAGTCAAAGTAGATAAGTTTCTTCCAAGGTTCTTCCAGGTCCCCTCACAAAGTGTACTACACTACGTAATTTCTCTTAACCTTGTGGAGATACTTCCAGAGGAGAGCAAAGATAGCGAAGTGGAGTTAGAGGAGGACACTGAAGAATTCTCATTTTCCTCTTAGCGTGAGGTTAGAAAGGGGGCAGCAGAGGTGGAGACCGAAAGACTGGAGGGAGGGACTGAGACTTGATTATAATATTTCTTAAAATCAAATATTAGCAGGTAAGCATATAAAATTTATTCCAAAGCTACATATTAAAAAAAATTGCTACTCTTACTGTATAGTCACTTTTCTTACAGCTTCACTTCCTAACCCATACTCAGTTTTACCCAGTTTACTTAGTTAAGTAATACAGATTAGAAACACTATGGCTAAGAAAAAAATGCATGTACTTTTTAGGTTAAAGAAAAGTAATTATTTTTAATGTAACACATTCAAATTTTTCATTAGTTTAAATTAGCATTTCATTTCCTATTAATCCATTTTAGCTTCCATTTCCATTTACTTACAAAACTTTGAAATCTAAGTTTACATCCATAACCTCTCTCTACCACACTCTTCTGAGTACTATTTTAAGAAGGACTGCAGTCAAACTAGGAAGTCATCAATTTTCTATGAAATCCAGATCCCACAGGACTAGTTTGTATCTTTTAGATACCTATGTCTTTTAAGGTGGCACATGCTAACTTCCACAGTTGAGATTCATTTGAATAAGTTAACACCTATAAACTTACATTCTTCTTAAAACCAAAGTATGCACCAATAAATGTTAGAGGCACAGATATGCAGAACCAAAGAGCCAATATGGCAACCAATGTCCCGAAAGGAATAGATGCTGAAGATCCTTCTCCCCAGAGAATCAGATTCATTATAAAGAAGTCAGCAAACACAATCCTGAAAGACACAATAGGTTTTTGGGTAAAACCTGAGGTGGAAGCAAAATGATATAGTAGCAATCATATGTAGTTAATATCATGATTTCTGTGTTATACACAAGGAAAGTGGAACTGCTGAGCCATAGGGTATGTGAATTTAAAACTTTAGTAGAAACTGCCGAGTTGCTCTTCAGATTGGTTTTGCCTGACTTAAACTCCTACCAGCAGCTTATGAAATTTACCTCTTTCCATATTTTCATCATGCTTGGGATTGTTAACTTTGTTGTTTTAATTTGCATTTCCTATTGACAACTGCAGCTGAGCATCCTTGTGTTTGTTGGCTTTCTAGGCTCCGGAAGCGCAGGCTCAGCGGCCACGGCTCACAGGCCCAGCCGCTCCGCGGCACGTGGGATCCTCCCACACCGGGGCACAAACCCGCGTCCCCTGCACCAGCAGGCGGACCCCCAACCACTGCACCACCAGGGAAGCCCCACTGCTCATTTTTCATTTGGGTCGCAGGGCTTTTGCAAAGTCACATATGTGAGTTATTTATATACGCTAGCAACTAACTCCTTGTTAAATACCTTTCTCCTAGTTTATGACTTTTAAGAACCCAAACATATGTGTACTTCGTCCCTTTCAGTCATTCTTCTATGAGTACATTTTTAAAACATGGCTGTAATAATACTATAATCACTTCTGTATACTGCCCCCCCCCCACAGTTTTTAATGTTATCAAAGTGATCAATTTTTTCCTTTACCTTTTGTGTAACTTAAGAAAGCCTTTCCTAACCCGGGCTCATAAAAATACTCCTCTAAATTTTTGTCTAATTGTTACACCCGTTACATTTGGGTTTTAATCCACCTGGAACTGATTTCATGTGTGTGAGGTAAGAAGAGAATTTTTCTCCCTTCATGTGGAAAATCAATTGTCCCAGCACCATTTTACATTGTTCCTCTGGTTCGTGATGCCATGTCTAGCATGCTTCTGTGTATACATGGTCTACTTCTGTGTTCTCTATCCTGGCAGCCACAGGACCCCTCCAAATGCCTTTGCAATACTTGGTCTTCTCATCAGGTAACATGGTGAATTTGTATGTATCTCTAACAAGCTTTGTAGACTTGTCATATGGACTGTCCCTATTTTGAGAAGTTACTTCAGGTGTTGCAAAGTTTTTCTGTTGCTAATACTCCTGTGAATAGTCTTTTCCCCACACAACTACCACTACCATTAAGATGTTTCACTTGCAACTGGTGGTATTCATAATCTTGAAATATTGGCTGATATCTAGCCATTTTGCCCAACTCTTTTACTAATTCTACAAGTTTATAGCTCAAATTTGTTTATCTTCTCTGTATACAAATTATGTCACCAATAAATAATAATATAATCTCCACCTTTCTTTTTGTTTCATGTCTTAATGTAACTAGAACTTAAATAAATGAAGCCCTAAAAGTGATTTATGAAAATGTCTCTAGTGTTTCATCATTAAATGATGTTGGTTTTGAATGAGAGATGAGATTTTTATTAATAGAAGGGAGCATTTCTCTCTCCATTAAATTCTTTTTAAATCTGGAAACAATCTTTAATATTATCAAATGCCATTTTGCTGTGCCTACCGCAATAATTATATGCAGGTGCTTATTTATAAAAAAAATTTATGAATTGATTTCATATTATCAAATGATCCTTCTTTTCCTAGATGAACACCAATTCCCTTTGCCCTGGGGACTTGGGTTCTTGGCTCTTCTCCTCTCTACTTACCTCATCATCCCCTGGTGAACACCTGTTTTTAAGGGTGGGATGAAGATGATAAATCAGAGAAGGTTTGATAAGAGATGTAAAAAACTAGCATAGGATAACTTCTGTGAAGGCACAAAGGAAGGAGTTTCAAGGAAAAGGTATTCCAATGTTACACAATGTAAAGAGGTAAAGACAGGGAAAATGGTTTCTAGATTTGAAAATGGGAACATCTTTGGTAACCTCAGAGAGAAGTTCACTAAAGTGATGTGGGAAAAAGATTACGTGGGTTTACAATGTAAATATATGCTAAGAAAATCAGAGTAAGGGAGTATAGACTATTTTTTCAAGGCATTTTGTTGAAAACTGAAAAGAAAGACAGTAGACTAGAAGATGCTTACAGGAAGCTCTTTTTAGAATATGGGAAACGTAAGCATATTTGTAGGAAGAGATGAAACATGTGACCAGAACACAGAGAAAGAGAGAAATGGATTATGTCAGAGATTGGGGGGATGTTTGAAAGGCAAGATTCCAAAGGAAATTGTGGCTGACAGTCTTGGTAAGGAGGGGCACTTCTTCAACTGCCAGCAGAGGGAAAGAAGACAAAGGATATGGCTTGAGGAAAGCATAAAAATTTGAATAGAATATGAATGGCTGAGAGGCATGTGAATCTTCAATGGAGGTGAAAATCTGAGACTATTTAACCCAATCATGTCTAAAAATGCCAGCTATTCTTTCATTTCTGGCCTGCAAATGGAACAGTCCTGGCTTCAAGATTTAACCCTTGGCCTACTTTATTGCTGCTGATTATTCAGAGGCCAGTTCTTGCCCTCCATTAATCTGTGAGCGGGGGATAAACTGGGTTGTATTTCTAGGACCAGACACACATCAGATATTTGATATCAGAAACTATCTTCCAAAGCACCACAGATGTTCTGTTTTTTTATGTTGGTGGTTGTTTTTTTCATTTTTGGTATATGTTACTCTAATCTAATTAATGGAATACGCTTAAAAGTAGCTATACTCATGATAAAAATCCGAAAATGTATGCCTGCCTGAACGATCTTCAGGTGAGGATTCATTTCTGTGATTAGGTCAAAAACTTTATACGCAGCCTTACATGACAATATGCCAGACTAAGAAACAGACTTTTAAGAAAAGGAATATAAAATTTCTCATGTCTAAAGGTACCCTTTCCAGATAAGACATGTAGTTGCCATTCTGCAAATGTTTATTAAATAGTCACTATTTAAAAATTAAATTCATTTTCTGGGGTACATAGAGACAGAAAAGATTAGACTTACAGGCCAGAAATTCTGGGAACTAAAATATGACTATGTCAAGCAAGTTATTATTGAAAAATTCACTTACCCAGGACAAAGAAATGATGTTAATAAAACGTTTGTTTTCCACTTCTCACCTCCAAAGGCTGTAGAACAAAACAAAAGTGGCATTGACATAAAGACTTTTCTTCAAAGCAAACCAAATATCCATACCTCAGGTCTGGTATCGGACAAATTAACAGACAGCACTGGGGGCCTATTCGTAGAAAATGACACTAGCAAATGTCCTAATACTCCCTAATCAAATGATCCGAATCAGAGATGCACATCACAGGACTGCCCTGGATAAGTCCCGCTCTAAAGATTGTTTCAGCATAAAATAAATCTAGTGTCAAAGGAAAGTCATCCAAACCAGTTTTCCTTTTCTAATCTTTTTTTTTTTACTTCAAAACAAAACAAACCCTTAAATTCTAACCCAGTTTTAATTAATGGGACTAGATGGAAAAAGGGTGCACTACAGATTCTCGTTTATCTTGAGGTCAGTTTCAGAATTTGTTACAAAACTAGGAACCCTCAAGCCTGACATGCAACACACTTCAATGTCCATAGTAGGTCTGAGTCTCCAGGATGCCTCCAGCACTGTAGTTTCAGGTAGGCCGTGGGTGGCGGTGGGGAGATCAGTGTGTAGGATCAGGTGACCAAGAAGAGTAGAAGGGTTACGGCCACTTGACAGAACAAATTTACTTACAAACTTTTTACTCTCCTTTGCCCCTCTCTATTTTTTTTTCCCCACTTTAAAAAAAACAATTAAAAACTTAAGTCTCGGGCTTCCCCGGTGGCGCAGTGGGGATGCGGCAGGTCCCCCCTGCCGATGCGGGGGACGCGGGTTCGTGCCCCGGTCCGGGAGGATCCCACATGCCGCGGAGCAGCTGGGCCCTTGAGTCATGGCCGCTGAGCCTGCGCGTCTGGAGCCTGTGCTCCGCAACGGGAGAGGCCACAACAGTGAGAGGCCCGCGTACCGCAAAACAAAAACAAAACTTAAGTTTCTAGAGTAAAAAAAAAAAGAAAATACACCTCTGCTCCTAGTTTAAAAGTTGGAGATAAAACTGGCTGAGATCTGAAAACCGCTTTGATTTTTAAAAAAAGTTTTAACAATTCATAAGCAATTTTAAGTACCTCTTGCCCTAAAAGAAAACAACAAATTATATATATATGATTTGAATTCATAGCATTACTGATAGGCTATTGTGAAATTATGAATTTTGGGTTTAATACAACTCTACTCAAAATCCTCATATAGTTTTTGAAACATTAAAAATGCTTCTATAAAATGAAGTATTTTTTGACTAGGGCCACATGACAGTGTGTCTCAGAATGTTCTGCCTGATTAATATGCTACTTAATCTGCAGCTAGGAGAAATGAAGGACGGAGAGAAGATGAAGGGGAGGTGTGTCTGTCGGGCAGCGAGTACGGATCAGAACTCAAGTAGAGGGAACGGCATGTACAAAGGCAGGTGCACAGGCTGACTGAGGAACTCAAAGAAATCCAGTGCACAGAAACAGTGAGAAAGGGGGAGCAGGCAGGGGTCCAACCGTACCTCACATGTGTTAAAATACATCTGACCACCCTAATCCTATGTCTGTTAGAAAAGAATGAAAGAATAAAAGAACTCTGACAAAATTCACAGAAATTAAACACACTCACACACACATACATGAATATAGAACTTCACATACTCTATGCATCTAGCAAAGTCTAATATTTCTATTTGGGGTTGAGTCTAGCCAACCACACATTAAGGCACCTACGTAATCCTACTGTGTTTTAGGGTTATTCCCTAAACCTTATTCCTATCAGAAGGCCTTGGGCAACCCTAGCCCTGCGTTAGCATCTCCCTGGCATTTAAATTCACAGATTACCTATGGGACCGTCTCAACGTGACTACAGGATTCCTAAGCAGGGCAAACTCTGGCATTTACTGACCCCAGCAAAGTTGCTTTCTAAGTCATCTAATCATATCCCCATCCTTACTCTGTGGCTCTGATCCTTTTTTTCACTGAACTTTATTTTACTTCTGGAAAGCAAGAATACAAGAGAATGCAACAAATCATGCTACAAAAGTAACTTACTTCAGGGCTCTTTAAAACAGTGAGATCTTAATTTACTTTAAGTACAGTTCACTTTTACAAATATTAAATTGATGTAAGTACGACCTCTCTCATATAAGGTATTCCTGTATATACTACTTGTTTTTTAAAAATTTATTTATTTTATTTATTTATTTTTGGCTGCACTGGGTCTTCATTGCTGTGCGCGGGCTTCCTCTACTTGCGGTGAGCGGGCTTCTCTCTGCAGTGGCTTCTCTTGTTGCAGAGCACGGGCTCCAGGCGCGCAGGGTCAGTAGTTGTGGCGCACGGGCTTAGCCGCTCCGTGGCATGTGGGATCTTCTCGGACCAGGGCTCGAACCTGTATCCCCTGCACTGGCAGGCGGATTCTTAACCACTGCACCACCAGGCGGATTCTTAACCACTGCACCACCAGGGAAGCCCTGTACTACTTGTTTTAATGAATAAATCAGTGATACTCGTATAGTTTTTCCTTTATTAGTCTAAATATGTTTCTATGAATGTAGCAAATCTAAGTTGTTCAGCCAAACCTGTGATGTCAAAACTTAAGGAGGAGAGACGGGATGATGGATAAGCAGCACCCAAATCTGTCTAACCCACTGTTTAAGCATGTCTGAACGAGCAAATCTCTGGACAGTCATCCACTTCACAAGCGTCATTAAATAAGGATACACACCTCTAACACGTATTGTTTAAAGAGCATCAACCGCCAGACACAAAGGCTCAGACAACTAAGGCAGCAGGTTAGACTCCTGATCTGAACGCCCAGCGGGGTGGCTTTTACTTACACTTATAGAATCTGGCAGCGACATAGCCTGCAGGAGTGCCCAGCAGCACCCATAAGACCACAGCACAAGTCATCAGTGCTCCTCTGTTGGCAGGTGACAAAAATCCCAGGCAAGCAAAAACTAAAAAATAAAGTTATGAATTTTATTATGGTTTCCTTTGAAGTGACAGAAGACCCCTCTCATTTTTTAAACAATGAACTAAATACAACTTCATGAAAATACGCTCTCTTACCAGGCAACCACACTGAAACTTAGTAATATTTAAGGCGCTGTATCTATAGGATCACACATAAAGCAAGCTCCAATGTGGAAGTCTCCTGTCAGGGTCCGTAAGTCCCCACCTTTCCTGTTATCAGCAGAGGCTCACTGGATGCTCATGAGTGCTTTCAGCTCTTCTGAGATTCAAGCACAGCTTTCAAAATTAACATCAATAAAAAATATTCCCACTATAAAATATTCTCACTTTTTGTTCCTTTTAAAAACAATATTGAGTCCTCTGGGGTGAAAAAAACCTTATAACATTAAAACATAAAGAGATAAAAAAGAATCTAATAAAGAACAAAACAGGGGAAAAAAGATTTCATAGTACTATTTGTTTTGTGAACACAAGTTACTGAAGGGCTTGGTCAATGACTTGGGAAATTCTGGTTCCTACCCTTATTCAGCTAGTTCGTTTTATTTGTTCTTCCCTATATAACCCTCCCAACTAATAAGAAAGGAAGTACTATCTTATATTTATAGCAATTCCTAGCTTTAAACTGCAAGTCAGAAGTTATGGTTTTCTCAGAAAGAAATCCAAGAACAGATGCAGGTGGCTTTCTAATCCCAGGAGCACCAAAGTTTCCAGTGTTTCCCCTGGGTGCACACAGCCAAGCACACACCATTGCACACCCTCTGATCAGCACCAACTGAAGAGGAGAAACTCACAATCGATGACAGGAAACCAGACAGGGTAACTTTAGACGGTCTACTGGAATTTCAGCTAAGGTGCACCCCCCACCCCCAGTTCCTCCCAGGCCTGAGAAATGGATTGTTCTGAAGCAAAACAGTCCATATTCGAGCAGTAAAGGGAAACAATCCCTATCACTTTCTAACCTAGGCTCTCTGAAATGTTCCTTCCTTACAAGTTCACTTTCTAGCTGACCCAAACAAAGACTGGAGAGGGGCAGAAGGCAGCTCTCAATAAAATTTTGAAGCAGAATTTCACCCTCAAGCATCCATTCTGCTCTAACGCCACCTCAGCGCTCTGGGGATTCTGTGCAATCGCCTGTGTCCAAACCTCCTTCATGACTCATTTTCCCAACGTACCCTCTTCAGTGTAATATACTGACAAATGCTAGCCTCACCCATCACATCGGCATCTCCTTATCTAAGTTGTTAGTAGATAAACATGTTTTAGTTAGTCTTCAAACTGAGCTGAAAGGTGCAAATCAGTAAACCCCAAACTTATTCAGGTGCCAGACATCTGGCATTGATAATTCTCTTCCCAAACATTTATGTGGTTAATTGCATCATAAAAACTTAGAACAATTTTACTAGTAGAAAATGATTATAGTATTAGGTATTTAATATGCAACCAAACATAAGGACAAATGTTTGCTAAAAAAATTATTGAAAGGTCAGTGGTTTCTGAATTCTTCTAGTAACATTCATGTGTTACTGTTCATCAGTAGCACACAACAATAAAGGAAATATGGGGAAACGAATGTATAATTCAGAAAATTCTTTTCATAAACAGTTTTTTCTCTTGTAACTAGGAAAACTGAAAGACCATGGCATTAATATATTTCCAGAGAATAGTCTCAGAGCCACTCCTGCAGCTGATGAATACCTCTAAGGGATTTCTATTTTTAAAAAAAGAGAAGAAAAAGATTGTCCTAATTGACAAAACCTTAATAAAATTTCTGAAGATTTTCAGGTGGCACAAGGAAGAGAGACTTTTTGTGTAGGAAGATCTTTCCTGAACACTGCTAGAGAAAGAAAGAGGTCTTGCTTCCTAAATCCTGCCAAGATGGAAAGGTCTACAAAGAGCTTCCTGTCCCATCTCCTTCTCCTTTCTCTCTCAGTGGAAGCCAAGAAACCTTACGCTCTGGTGGGACAGGATAGTCAACCTGCGTGACCCTGCTGCCAGGCTGCCCAGACTCAGACCCAGATGGTCTTTGAGGATCTAGTCATCTGCAGCTCCAGTGCTCCCACAACAAAGTCCTGGTCTCTATGCAGCTGTGAGGGAGACATGCAGAGTCAACTTCTGGCACAGCTAACCTTGCCCCAGGTCACTTATGGCCAAAGCACACAGATTCTGAGAACCAAGAGGACTCTCAGAAACAACCTAGCCTGGCTACAACTCAGGAAAACTGGATTTCAAATAATTATTTAGAGAAAGTAATTTCTACTTTGTAATTTTCACTTAACACTTACATAGAGTCACGAAAGTCATAATTAAAATCTGTGTCCCTGATCCCAGGAAGACTGACAGCAGCATTCCTTTTCTTGGAGGACGGAATATATCACCATGAACTAGCTTCCAGCCAAATTCTTCCTGGGCATCCTCCTGAAAAGGGAATAAAATCGTTTACGTGCCATGTGGTATCACCAAGAAAACTAGACAGTTTGTTCACTGTTGAATATGCGGATATGGAAATCTAAAAAAAAAACCTTACAAATGTTAATATTTATTTCAGTTTTGAAGTATAAAGCTTGACTCATGGAGCTTTATATAGCTTTCTTGAATTATTTTGAAAGGAATGTTGTGTGTTAAGGTCTATAAATATAGTTACTGAGAAACTTTAAAAAGTAATACAAAGATAATGTGATACCTAGTTCTAGTCTAATAAGTCAAGCTTTATGATCCAATTTGATGGCGATTTTAAGTCATACTCTATAGTCTTCTTAACCTACACTTACTAATCCCCAAAACAAGCAAATGGTATTAGGTCTCATAGCTACTTTGCTTGTATAGTAGGCTTGGCTGTGAAAATATTAATAAGCTTGTGTCACCAGCCCAAACTGCTCCCCTATCTCCAGACACACATACACACCTGCCTAATCAACAGATCCACTGGGTTGTTTAATGGACACCTTGAACAGAATTATCCACAGTGGAACTGATTCTCTCTCCCCACCTCTACCTGCTCTACCTGCACTCTCCCTCAGTAGATAAAAGCTCTATCCTTCCAGCTGCTCAATCCCCAAAACCTTAGAGTCATCCTTGATGCCTCCTTTTACTTTTTTCACACTTCACATACAATCCTTTAACAATTCTTACAGTTCTAGCTCTAAAATATATCCACAGGATCCACCACTAGCCCCTGGTTCAAACCATCCCTTCTCACCTGGCTCTCACGGAATTCATTAAACTAGTCTGTGTTTCTGCCCTTGTCTCCATTCAGTTGATTCTCAATACAGAACCAGAAAGATCCTTTTAACTAATCAGGGGTTCAGATCAGAAACGTGGGGTCATTCACTGGCTTCTCTCCCTCTTCCACCCTCTCCACAGTCAACTGGTCGATCAGCATTCCATCCCACCTCCTGAACACCCTCTGTATCTATCTGCCCACTTCCCTACTTCTTCCCTGCCACCATCCCCTATCTCTGGGAACTCTCTAACCGTCTCTTGACTGGTCTCTGTGCCTCCAATATTGCCCGGCTCCAAACGATTCTCCACATAATGTTCAAAGTGATTTTCCTGAAACATGAATCTGGCCACGTCACTGCTGTTTAATATTCTTCAACAGCTTCTCAATGACCTTCAGAATGCACAGCTTAGAAGTCCTTCAAAATTTGGTCCCTGGTATTTTTTCAGCCTCCTCACTTAACATTTCATCCAGGGTACATCTGTATCCCTCCCCCAAATTCCCACTCAAATTTCTATCTTTGCAAGCAGTAGACAAGATTTAAAAACTAACATTCTAGTATTTTATAGTTTCACATTTTCATTTAGATCATTAATCATTTCAATATAAGCAATAAAGTTGGAATCTACCTTATTTTTTTTCTAGATGGCCACCCCCCCTTATCCAAAACTATTCATCAAATCTATTTTTTCTTTGTTGATACACTTTTGTTAACCTCCAAATTTAGACTCATTATTATTATATATAGAAAATATTTACTTGGAATTTCTTCACCAATCCTCCTAAATCTCTCTTTAGGATTGTTATTTATTTATTTTCTACTAAAGTATTTCTATAGTAATTCCTTCAGGTCTGACAGACTGATTGACTACTCAAGTATTTCTACAGACATTCCTTCAAGTAAAGGTGTGTTTGTGGTCAACTGGTTTTGTTAGTCTGAAAAAGGTATTTCACCTTCATTTTTGAAAGACAGCATCTCTGAGTACATGATTCTATGTAAATAGTTAATTTCTCTCACTACCAATTTAAAAATATTATGTTTTGAGCTTCCATGGCCAATTTAATTGTTTTTCCTTTGCAGATGTTCACTCTTTTTCCCCTCTGGCTGATTCTAAGATCTCTTTTCTATGGTGTTCTGTGGTTTTGGCCAGTTGATCTAGGTGTGGATTTCATTTTATTTATTCCTTGGATATACTGTGTATCCTTTATCTATGGATTCTTATCTTTCATCTGTGCTGGAAAATCGTAGCTGTTACTTTTTCATATATCTTATACTCTGTCATTAATAATCTTAATGTCTGAAATCTTTGGGACCTGGTGTAAATTTGTTGTTTATTGTAAATTTTTGTGAATTTCTGATGAATAGATCATACTTTATTGACCTTAAATGGGGGGAATCTTGCAAATCCAAATTTGAGAAACTTTCCTTCAGAGTATTTCTACTCGATTCTGCTGAGAATCAGAAGGCATTTACTAACCTAGAACCATTTTGCCCCCCTTCAAGAATCCAGGCTTAATACATAGGAGATCAAGGTTCACCAATGACCCAAGGTTTAATGTCCCAATTGGTTAAAAACTTGATATGAGCACGGGCCCAAAGGAGAACTTCAACTTCTCATGCTTGTACTGCTTCCTGCTGTGGCCTCACTCAATTTGGGGGGATGGGGTGGATCTGGGGGAGTCCTTGGATACCTTTTTTTTCTTTTTTTTTAACCTATCATAAGCCCAGCAATGAATCAAGTCTGGTACATCAAGGGCTAATTTGTTTATTCATTCATTCAACAAATATCTGTTATCACCAACTATATGCTTGGCACTGTTTAAAACACCAGAGGTACTACAGTGAGTATAACAGAAAAATTCCTCTTCTCATGAGTACACTTTCTCATTGGAAAGGCAAACAATAAACGAAATAAGTAAAATATATAGTACTCTAGATGGTGATAAGAAGTATGGATGTGGGGTGTGGGTGGAGAGGATGTAATTTTAATGGGATGGTGAGGAAGGTCTCACCAGGAAGATCATGTCTCAGTGAAGACCAGAAGCACGTGAGGGAGCTCTCTGAGGGATGAACACTTGAGGAAGACAGAAAAGCAACTGTAAAGGCCTGGAAATGGGAACCCGCCTGAGGTGTCTGAGGAACAGCAAGGCAACCAGCATGGCTGGAGCAGAGCTCCAAGAGCTACTGCAGAGCCTTATGGGCCACTGTAAAGACTATGGCTTCACTGAGTGCAGTGGAAGTCACTGGAGGGCTGTCCTTGGGAGTGAAATGACCCTGAACAGATACGCTCTGATGGCTATGATAAGAGACTGGCAGGAGGGAAAGAATGGGAGCAAGACTGGAAATAGGGTTTCCTGGCCTGTACCCCAAGGCCACCTCTGTACAAATAAAGAAAAAAATTCCATTAACTCAGCAATTATTTGGAATTGTCAATTATGAACAGAGTATTGTGAAATTATTTTAATCAAATATTTAATAAGGCATACAACCAATAAAATCATGGAAAAGCAACTGTGGAGTTCAAGTGCTAAAAAGCTTCTAAACATTAATATGTTCTTTTTTTCTAATTAGAAAAAGAGAGATGGGGGGAGCTAAGAAGCTGGGGAAGAGAAAACAATGAAAATCTGAGTTTTATGTATTCATTACAAGTAGTGATTCTTGTGGAAATTTTGTTAAAGAGCTGCTAGGAAATTAAAAAGTATAAAATGTAAAACATTATGGAACTTAAAATGCAAATAGATGAAGTTGAGGCATTAATTACTTTGAATCCACCAAAAGGTTGAAATGATAAAAACTCAGTTAAAATTAATTTTTAAAAATTAAACATACACACATACAAAAATTGCTTGGGAGCTATTCTACTCAACTTTGCTGTTTCACAAACGGAATGTCTGCTGGAAATAGAGACTCTGACAGAGTTGATGGCACGTAAGTGAAAAGAGGGCAGAGCTGGAGCTGTGCACCTGCACCCTTTCTGCAACCTCTACTGATGCAGATGAGGCTGTGAACAGTTCAGCTCTGAGAGCTGCGGTCACTAAATTTCTACAGAAAACCAATCCTTAAGGATCATTTTCTTATTTGAAAATGTGAATTCAGGGTAACTTTTGAGAAGAATGTTTTAAAAGCAGATTCTGTCTAAAGCTATTATTTAAATTTTTTCCAAAGAAAAAATAAAGACTATCCTCGGCAGACCAAAGAACAGTTCAGATGTTTCACTCACCGTAGAATCCATCTGATTATATCTGGCAATATCTTTATGCAGCGTCCGTAGCATAATCATAGCCACCATTCCAGACAAGAAGAGGACAATGACCAAGGAATTCATGATGCTGCAGAAATAAGCATGTTAGGATTAATCTACAGCTTAATCTTTGGAACAGCAAAACTCTTTAAAAACTATTTATTGAGTAACATTAAAACAGCATTAATCAAATTAAAAACTTGACCTAAAATCCAACAAATTCAATGAACTGTGTTCTGCTGCACGGCCTTCTAGTGGATACATAACTGTATGTACTTATCATAATATAATTTTGTGGTCTGTTGAGAACTAGAATTTTTTTTCTCCACGGTCAACATTAATAACTACTGTGCCCAAATTAGGGCAACATAAGCGGCAAGGATCAACAATGGACTGGTCTGTACCCTCAAGAAATCTACTGAAAAACAGTTACTCAGTAAATTAATGAGTATCAAAAAAGATTAGTCAGTAAAGTAGGAAAAGGAGAGCGACGGCACCATGAACAGCTCTCTAGATAAAAGTTTTGAGTCATGCTTAGAGAATAATAATAATAATAATAAACAGTCGTAACAGCCGCAGTGGCTTGTCTACTGAGCCCTCTTCCGTGCCTGGTAAGGTGCTCAAATGCTCTGTTTCATTACCTCCTTCAATCCTCAGAATAGTCCCATGAGACAGGTTATTTCTAGATAAAGAAATGTACTCTGAGAAACTGGGTGATCTAGCCTGACTCACAACCAGTGACTAAAAGCCAGGACTGAATCCAAGTCTATCTAATTCAAAAGCCCAGCGTTCTGAATAACTGGAGAATCAGAGTGAATGGGATGTTCAAAGGGACAGAGAATAAAATAAGGACAGAGCATAAAGAAGATTAATTCTATACTCTTACCTAAACCACTGAATGTGGGTATGAGGCATAGATTCCAGAATGTAGTCCCATCTAGATGCCCATCTGATATTCTTATCTTCCTAGAGGGATTTAAAAACACACACACTCTTTAAATAAGAATTTGCCAATGAAGCGTATTAGGAATCCAAAAATTTCCATTCACAGCTTAACATTCTAGTCAATAGATACAATTCCTCATTATCATAACTTGGGTTAGTCATGAGACTTATGGACCTAGATTTACTCAAGTCTCAGGAAAATTAGGATAAAATTAAGCAGTAAATAAAATATAAGAGTTCCTAAAAGTATCTACTTACTTGTATTTTTTTTAAAGTCTTACTTTAAATCTTAATTAGCAAAGGCTTATTTTAAATGTCAAGATTTAGAGCTTTAGAGTATTTAATTATTTTCAGAAAATTGAGTGGAATAGCTTATTCTTTATTCTCTTTGATGCTATCTATCTATACCTATGAGACATCTAACCAGACCAGAGTCATAACCTAGGTACCTGAGCATCTGGCAGGTGTCACCCACACTGAGCTCTTAATACCTAGAAAGAAATATGTACAATTTACTGCACCAGGCTTGCAAAATTACACACTATTTAGGTAGGGACAGTAAACGTCACAACTATATTGGATTGCCAAGATAGTTTATTAAAAATAGAGGTGGAATATTGCCCAAGGTTCTCATAAAATGAACTTTTACTTTCCTCCTAAGAAAACACTCCCTTGAATTACCTAAGAACCTATATAGATTATCTACCATCAGGAAACTCTCCATTTAAGCTTACACTCAAATCCTGATTTTAAAAATGGTGTTGTTTGCCCAAATGCTTGTTGCATATCTTTGACACTTTCATACCATCCTTCATGCCTCATTTCTACCTTTTGCCTTGTTTGTATCTCCTATGGCTTAACACTTTTAATCAGGCTCAGTTCTCCAATTCCCCATACTTCTTATTTAAACGAAGACTTAGTTTCGAGGGCAATTATGTTGCCTGGTGCACTGACAAACTATTCCAAAAATTAACTCATTAAAAGCTTATCTATTTGACAAGCTAATCATATTTTTAATTAGTTTAAGTAATATGAATTTAAAATCAATTTCTGAGTTATACTAAAGATAAAAATCACACTCACCTGGAAGCTAACAGAATAAGTATAGGCAATTCTGATCTCCCCAGAAGCCTTGTTACTTATATCCATGGGGGGTCCAGAGCAGTCTGTTTTATCTATATGGGTGTGCTTGAAGCTGTGGGAAGAAACATTTTGGCAAGATGCTGATAAAATAGTTTTTTTAAATGGAGTAAGGTTAGAGATTTTGTACGTATTTCACAATGCTGCTGATAGTCAAAAGTGATTCATATCACACTGAATAGTACAAATATTTACTTCATATAAATAAATGGCTTAGTTATAAGTGTACAAAATTGTTACTCAAAATAAGAACCAAACTTTGGAAAACATTACTTGAAGAGCATTAAATAATCTTTAAAGAAATCAAAACAAACACTGATGGAGTTTAAATTAACTGCCATCCTGTTACGGCATGCATTGCTTTACCACTAGTGGCACAAGAAAATGGCTATATCAGTTGGGTGGGGGAGTGGGGAGTCATGGAAAGAAAAGAATACTCAATCAAAGAAGCATCTCACAAATAACTGAGGAGTACTTTCACACTAAAAAAGCTGACAATTTGAAGAGGTGCCCTTTCAATGACTTATCACATACTGGCATCTAACACTGCATGGAGACTTTCGAAATGACACACTAATCAGCTCATTTGGGCCTCTGAAAGCCGCAAATATCTGAGGTAATGCTTTTCCACTGTAGAAGGGAACATGGTCCTAACCACTTATGTTCTCCATTCCAAGCTGACATAGAAAAGCTGTCAAAAACTGACTGAAAAACAAAACAAAAAGGCACCCTGGCGACTTACCATGACAGGAAAATAAATATTTGTATGGTTTCTCTGGGAAATCCATAACTCAATAACAAACCATGCTAAAGGAAGTTTTAGTAAAATCAATTAAAACACCAAATTATACGCCAGAATACTGATTAAGGAAAAAGTTAATTGGTCCCAAAATATTTATTCTTTGGGTCTAAATTTCACTTACAGTTATTTATTTTTATCTATTGTATAATTACCTTTTTGGTTCAAGTTTAGCAGCCACTAATCTTGCTCCCATGGATCCAGTTTCGACAACATGGTAGTATATTTTGATATCAACATGGTTAAAGATGTAAAATGTATCTCTTTCATGGAATTCTGACTGTGGAGCAGAACTTAAAGTTAGTGGTAGAAAACTGGCTATAAAAGTGTCGAAATATAAAATTTTAAAATAAGCCAAAACAAGTAAGAAAATTTGAACTTGGACAGAATTTTAATCCTTCCCCATAAAAATGTGTAAGTTTTAACTTTTTTTTTTAAATTGTAGTTGTTTTTTTTTTTTTTTTTTTTTGCGGTACGCGGGCCTCTCACTGTTGTGGCCTCTCCCGTTGCGGAGCACAGGCTCCGGATGTGCAGGCTCAGCGGCCATGGCTCACGGGCCTAGCAGCTCCGCGGCATGTGGGATCTTCCCGGACCAGGGCACGAACCCGTGTCCCCTGCATCGGCAGGCGGACTCTCAACCACTGCGCCACCAGGGAAGCCCTGAAGTATAGTTTTTAATAGAAGTACAATGCTGTGCTAGTTCCTGGCGTACAGCAAAGTGATTCAGTTATATATATATATATTCTTTTCCACTGTAGGTTATTACAAGATATTGAATATAGTTCCCTGTGCTATACAGTACAACCTTGTTTATATTTTATTTATAGTAGTTTGTATCAACTAATCCAAAACTCCTAATTTATCCTCCCCCCCTCTTCCCCTTTGGTAACCATAAGTTTGTTTTCTATGTCTGTGAATCTGTTTCTATTTTGTAAATAAGTTCATCTGTATCATTTTTTTAGATCCCACATATAAGTGATATCATATATTTGTCTTTCTCTGTCTGATGCACTTCACTTAGTATGATAATCTCTAGGTCCAACCATGTTGCTGCAAGAGGTATTATCTCATTCCTTTCTATGGCTGAGTAATATTCCATTGTGTGTGTGTATATACCACATCTTCTTTATCCACTCATCTGCTAATGGACATTTAGGTTGCTTCCATGTCTTGGCTATTATAAATAGTGCTGCTATGAATATTGGGGTGCATGGATCTTTTTGAATTAGTGTTTTTATCTTTTCCGGATACACGCCCAGGAGTGGGATTGCTGGATCATATGGTAACTCTATTTTTAGTTTCTTAAGGAACTTCCATACTGTCTTCCATAGTGGCTGCACCAACTTACATTCCCAGCAACAGTGTAGGAGGGTTCTCTTTTCTCCACACCCTGTCCAGCATTTATTATTTGTAGACTTTTTGATGATGGCCATTCTGACCGTTATGAAGTGATACCTCATTGTAGTATTTTGATTCTCATTTCTCTAATAACCAGTGATGTTAAACATCTTTTCACGTGCCTACTAGCCATCTGTATGTCTTCTGTGGAGAAATGTCTATTTACGTCTTCAGGCCATTTTTTTGATTGGTTTGTTTTTTGTTGTTGTTGAGTTGTATGAGCTGTTCGTATATTTTGGAAATTAAGCCCTTGTCAGCTGCATCATTTGCAAATATCTTCTCCCAATCTGTAGACTGTCTTTTCATTTTGCTTATGGTTTCCTTTGCTGTGCAAAAGCTTATAAGTTTGATTAGGTCCCATTTGTTTATTTTTGCTTTTACTTCTATTGCCTTGGAAGACTGACCTAAGAAAACATTACTACATGAGAAAACATGTCAGAAAATGTTTTGCCTATGTTCTCGTCTAGGAGTTTTATGGTGTCATGTCTTATAAAGTCTTTAAGCCACTTTGAGTTTATTTTTGTGTATGGTGTGAGGGAGAGTTCTAAGTTCACTGATTTACATGTGGCTGTCTAGCTTTCCCAGCACCACTTGCTAAAGAGATTGTCTTTTCTCCATTGCATATTCCTGCCTCTTGGTTGAATAGTAATTGACCATAGTTGTGTGTGGGTTTATTTCTAGGCTCTCTATTCTGTTCCACTGATTCATATTTCTGTTTTTCTGCCAATACCATGCTGTTTGGATTTTTGTAGCTTTGTAGTATTGTCTGAAGTCTGGGAGAGTTATGCCTCCATAAGCTTAAACTCTTTATAAGCCAAAACTAACTGGCAGAGGTACAAATTACACTTCTTTAAAGTTTTAATTTTTACATAAAACTTTAAAAGTACCTGACAAGACATCTCTTATTGTCTAGCTTTTCCCTTAGAAAATAAAACAAATAAAATTTTAAATATTATATGTTATGAGCATGCTAAATGTTACACATTTTAACACTTTTCCTCCACAGAAGTTTAAAACTTCAGAATAAACCAATAACCTAAATTATTCAAGAGTCCTTGGTCAACTCTCACAAAAGCATTAACCAAATAACCAGTTTCATGATCAAGCTCATGCTAACTTCTACTACCAGGTCATATTCATTAAGAGATTAAATCAGGTTGACTTCATTATACAAAATTTAATATATATCCCCAATAATTTTGATTACTTTCTAAATTAATGTCTTCACTTTATTATTTTATTTTTTAAATTGTAAAAGAATGGCCTCAAAGATTGATACCTTTTTAAAAAGGTATAATATCAAACTTTTACAATACAATATTCTATGGACTTAAATTTGCAATACAAATTTCATGGACTTATTATGATGTCTTTTTGGCAGTCAACCATGAACCTTTTTTTAATATGTAAGATTTATGAATTTAACTTTTAACAGAGTCAGAACATACAAAGTCCTAGCCCATAGCATAGTGTTTAGCATATAAGAGACACTGCCAGTAAATGTTAAACTGAATCTGAATTATTTTAGTTCTAGAGTTATAAATTGTTAATCTGGCTTAAATTTAAAGACTAGGTATGGGAATTCCCTGGTGGTCCAGTGGTTAGGACTCAGCGCTTTCACTGCAGCAGCCCGGGTTCAATCCCTGGTCGGGGAGCTAAGATTCTGCACGTCACAGTCAAAAAAATAAAAAAAAGGACAGAGTAGTTGTCCTTCAGAACATCTGAACTGCACTCATTCAATGAATATAACAATTTTTGTCCAGATAAAGATTGACTCCTTCTACCAAAAAGCCATATTTTAAAAAATAGCATAGAGTTAGTTTATCACAAACTTACATTAATAACACAGGCATCTTTTGCATGGCCTTTATCTGTAATGTAACAGCCAATAGGAAATCCAGGATTACAGAACCTCTGACCATCTTCAACATCATAACACCATGTTACCGGCATATTATCCACAATCCTATGCACAGAAATAAAAGTCAAGTTAGAAACCACCAAACATGACTAAGAATTACTTCCCAAATCTGTGTCAACACTTTGTAAAATTTAAATGTCTAAAAATGCCTTAAGGTGTCAAAACTACAATCAAAGAATTTTGATAAAATGTGGTACTTCATAAGTAATAGTATTGTGCCAATATCTGACACACTGTAGTGGGAAAAAAAATCTCTACACCTTCTTTGAAAAGGAGTAAATAAATTAATTTACTGCGATCGCTAATATAACAATACCATTATCTAGACACCTAAGGATAATTTACCTTCAGCGAACACTCAACAGCTCTAAATAGGTGCAAAGCAATATATTTAGTTCCTTGGGAACAGTTTATGGAATAGTATAGAAACAAACGTCTTTTATTACTCAGGTAATTCAATAAAAAGGAGAAGAATATAACTGCCAAGATATAGGGAAATATTCAACTGAAGGGCCACGCGAAAAAGTGAAAATAATAGTATCATCTATTAAAACCATCTAAATCCAACTTATGTCTAAAAGAAATGCTGCTATAAAGTTAGAGAAATAAATCTTTCAAGTTCTATAGTGAAAAAACTTTTTTTAAAAAAAGGATAAAAATAAAGAGTAAAATTTTGTAGTCCTGTATAATTACATTAAAGTGCAAGCATAGGGTCTCCTATGCCCAAAACGCATCACAGGATACAAATTTTTAAAATTACTAAAAATATACTAGCTGTATTACAGTCATAAGACAACACTCCAGGGCATGTTTTATTTGTGAATTAATGTATGCCTTAGGAAGTAAAATTATGATTCTATATTCACCCAGGGTGTACGTTAATGACCTAATAAAACATGTCTCGTCACACTTAAATGCTATTTAATAGTACCCAATATACTAAATTTTAGAATCACCTACACTATTAAGTTTATTATTATTATAGCCAGCAGGCTAGTAGTTCCCATGAAAATACCAAAATATCAGAAGCATGAAAACCATGCTATATAATATAAATAATTCAGATTTTTTGGAGGCCTCAAGAATCAGTTAATTGCTTTAATTTTTTAGATAGACAATGAAGTTCAGTCAATGAATATAAAAGAGCAATATATTAATTTTAATATCTTTACACTATCAGAGAGAGTACTACATAAAATTACAGTGCTAGTTACAAAATGAGAATTAAGGGGCAATTTAGGGTTTTTTTTAAAGGTGAACATCCTAAATTTATCGTTTATATAATGCCTTGACATAACCTTTGCCTGGCTGGAAACAAACAAAACCCAACAAACCCTTGGAAATAAATGTAAGAAAACTTAATATAATTTTCAATTACTGCCTTGCTAAGTTGGGAAGTAGTAGCTATTGAAATTCATAACACCAAAAATATTTAAAAATTCTATTTTCAATCTGATATAGTGAAAAAGAGTAAAAGAAGAGGACTCAAAAGGTTAAAGGTCGAATGACTGGCCCCAATTTTTTACCATTAAGGACTGCCTTCCATTATTTCCCTCTACCCTCATGGGCTCCATCTGAAACACTTCTGGCAGTCAAGCTTCATTTATTAATAAATCAATTTTCCCAATAAATTAATTTCTAGAGTTTCTGATGAGAATGGAATAACCCATGTTGCCACAGTACACTCAAAAAAATAAAAAAAGTGCAGCCAAAAGCAAAGAAACTTGGTATTTAGGTTATTCTACATAGTTTTTAAAATTTATTTATTTTTATTTTTTTTCATAGTTTTAATATAAGTTAATTTACACTATCTAACTGGGGTTTTGAATTTTTGAAAATAGCACATCATTCCCCTTTGCCAGCCTACGGGATCCAAGATTGGCACTCACTAGACTAAAATATCTTCAAAGACCCCTCTCTGTCCAATAAGCCAGAGTCTGGTGGTTTTATGGTACTAAAAAAATTTAAGTACTTTGATAACTAGCTAAATAAATTACACTTTTATAAATAAAATGTCACAAAGATGTGGAAACTTAGGCAAAAAGTATAATCACAAAACTTGTAGAGTAGAGGGAATTCAAGTGTCTGCTGCTGGTATGAAAACATTAGTCAGGGGACTTCCCTGGTGGTGCAATGGTTAAGAATCTGCCTGTCAATGCAGGGGACACAGGTTCGAGCCCTGGTCCGGGAAGATCCCACACGCCGCGGAGCAACTAAGCCCGTGAGCCACAACTACTGAAGCCCATGTACCTAGAATCCATGCTCAGCAACAAGAAAGAAGCCACTGCAATGGGAAGCCTGCGCACTGCAGCGAAGGGTAGCTCCTGCTTGCCGCAACTAGAGAAAGCCTGTGTGCAGCAATGAAGACCCAAAGCAGCCAAAAATCAATAAGTAAATAAATTTATATAAAAAAAAAATCAGTCAGTCTCAAGAATCAAGAAGTAGCTTAACGTTATTCACAGAGTAAGCCAAGAAGATCCTCAAATTACATTCTAAAGTCCCAAATAAGAATTGAAAGTATTCATCAATTTAGATATAAAAATTAACTACTGTTAATTAACTGACTGTTCTCTATAATGAGAACAATGAGTTGGTGCACTAACTAATAATCAGTCATTTTATTCGTTCAGAAGGTAGTGTGGTTAAAGTGCTATGGGGGAAGAACTACAGTTCATTCATGTGATGGAATGGTATACAATTACAAAAAGAATGAAGTAGATATAGATCTATAGATGTGCTTTACATGGAAAAATGCCCATATTTTCTTAAACAAAGTGATCAATTTCAGAACAATGTGTACAATAATTCCATTGTTATTTTAAAAGGTACATACTCTTTTTTTTTTTTCGTACATGGGCCTCTCACTGTTGTGGCCTCTCTCGTTGCGGAGCACAGGCTCCAGACGCACAGGCTTAGCAGCCATGGCCCACGGGCCCAGCCGCTCGGCGGCATGTGGGATCTTCCTGGACCGGGGCACGAACCCATGTCCCCTGCATTGGCAGGCGGACTCTCAACCACTGCGCCACCAGGGAAGCCTGGTACATACTCTTTTATATACCTACATGTGCATAGAAATCTGGAAACAGGGCTTTCCCTGGTGGCGCAGTGGTTAAGAATCTGCCTGCCAATGCAAGGGACATGGGTTCGAGCCCTGGCCTGGGAAGATCCCACATGCCACGGAGCAACGAAGCCCGTGTGCTACAACTACTGAGCCTGAGCTCTAGAGCCCGCAAGCCACAACTACTGAGCCCACGTGCCACAACTACTGAAGCCTGCGCGCCTAGAGCCCGTGCCTCACAACAAGAAGCCACGACAATGAGAAGCCCGCACACCGCAACAAAGAGTAGCCCCCACTCACCACAACTAAAGAAAGCTTGTGCACAGCAACAAAGACCCAACACAGCCAAAAATAAATAAATAAATTTATATTAAAAAAATCTGGAAACATACAGCAGAAATAATAGTGCTACCTCTGGGGAGCAGGATTAAAGAAGTTGAGGGTAGTAGAAAACACTTTGTATAATCTTTCATATTTCTAAGGGTTCCTGCTATTTCATCTCTGTCAACTCTGCTATCTATGCTTAAAATCAAATTACATAGTAAAAATGTCTGAAGTCAGCCAAGGACAGAAATATACTCAACTAATGGTTCACGTAAATGCATCAATATGAATCAAATATTTTCTAAATGTGTAATGAACTGATTTAAGGACTAAAGCCCATTGCCTAGAATTACCAGACTGTATATCTGTGATATGGCTTAGAGTTTTTGTTAATGGATTCAGACCTGAAATAATAAACTTTTCTGATTCAACTACAAAAATCACTATCCACCAGCATTGTTCCAGTTTATTTTTTTAGGCAGAATTGTTTAAGTTTGCAACTATTTTAAATTATTCTTCTTGTTATTAAGCATCTTGGGATCAAAACAGTACCTATGTTAATTGCATCATAAATAAGTTAAAAATATTTCTAAGTACTTTATTGTCAGGAATCTACTGAAGAAGAGGTGCTTCTGTTATCTTTAAGAGGAAGACTCTAAACAGGATTCTAAGAACAGAGGGTAGAAGAGAAAGCTAAAAATCACCCATAGTGGGCTTCCCTGGTGGCTCAGTGGTTGAGAATCTGCCTGCTAATGCAGGGGACACGGGTTCGAGCCCTGGTCTGGGAGGATCCCACATGCCGTGGAGCAACTAGGCCCGTGAGCCACAACTACTGAGCCTGCACGTCTGGAGCCTGTGCTCCGCAACAAAAGAGGCCGCGATAGTGAGAGGCCCGTGCACCGCAATGAAGAGTGGCCCCCGCTTGCCACAACTAGAGAAAGCCCTCGCACAGAAACGAAGACGCAACACAGCAAAAATAAATAAGTTAAAAAAAAAAAATCACCCACAGTGACCTAAAGAGTCATTCTTTCATTCAGTCAACAAATGGACAGCTGCCAGAGTAAATGGAGGTAGAAGGGGTGAAAATGAGCCTTAAGGCTCATAAGGACTGAGCCTTAAATATGATTTTGAAGGCTGGAAAGAACAATTTTAAGCAAAGAGAAAACACCAAGGGAAACTTTTCAATTACTGATGAATGAGAAATGTATCCTGAGTTACATTAACTCAGCAATTAAGTAGTATTCTCATAGTAGCTTACAGGAAAAAAGCTCTTGGCTTACCAGAAACCAAAGAAATGAAGACATGGAGGAGACTTTCAAGTTCCTGTTAGCACTGAGGGTCAGATGAGAAAGAAGCTGACGCAAGTGTAACAGGTACGTTTCCTTCCTTCTAACAGAGCCCTGCTATGGGAGACTCATTTCTATGTGGTTCAGTTGTATTTTACCCAGGTCTAGCCAATCAGAGTGAATCACCCTAATCACAGACTCGTTCATGAATGGGCATGTGACCCAGGGTTGCCCCTCTCTAGGACTTTTTTGTTCTACGAGGATGGGGAGAAACCAAGGAGGCAAGAGGGAATGAGAGGTTCCAACAATCCTACTGAGCCACAGGATCTGGTCATGTCCAAACTGAAATCAATGGTTCTCACCTCCCTGAGTGAGGGCAAACGGGTCTGAGATAGTGACAGGACAAACATTCAAGAGGAAGTCTACAAAAATAGTCTTCCTGTTCACCACCTCCAGCACCTTACACTTTTTGGAAGAGGCAAAACATATGTAAACCATGACCACCAGAGAATACAGGCATTTGTTGGCAAAATTATCTGGAAGAATAACAATTGGTTATATTTAAAAAGTTGGGTTTTTGAGACCCTTTTTTAATACTGTTTGAATATTGTATAGTAAGTAAATACTCCTGGGGAAGCAAAAAAAAATTTTTTTAATGCTTTTTGATTATAATGCAAACTGGTAAAAACATTGTTAATGTTACGTCATGTTTATAAAATAAAAAACAGATTACACAAATTATAAGTATTTTTATTGGAAGTAGATGCTATTTCTCAAATATCAAATGAAAGTTAAATTTTGTTTTCCTATGATCTTTTTCACGGCCTGCAAGTACAAAATAACAGTATTTTTCCAGAAGACTGATCCAGGTCCTTTCCCAAAGCACAAATATGCTCCTTTTAACTATGTATGAATAAAAGAAGTGCTCTAGGAAACAGGTCTGTGTACCTAAACAAGTACCAGATATTACAATAATCTAAGTGCAGAAAATGATGATACTTTAAGCTGTCAACCTTAGTAATCCTCTGGCAAATAAAAGTCACTACTTCATATTACTAATAACAAAAAAAGGAAATAAATTTATTTGCTATTTTTATAGAATCAATGAAGTATTTACACATTCAATGAAACAGAGGTTTCTTCTTGAAAAGGAAAAAGCCCAAAATCCCAAATCTCCACGTCTTACCAGTGATGTTGATAATTCAGTAACATGCTTTTTTTCAAGAATTCTAACTTTTGTTTGTCTTCAGCTTTCTCTGTATGGTATGTTTTTGTACAAACAAGCTTACAGGTCTCCTCCTTATTAAATGTAAACTGTATTAAAATAAAGTGGAAAGCAAATTAAGAAAAAATATCCAGGTCCTTCATGCCTGTAACATAAATAGAGTAAAAGCACTGGTCTCCTTAAATTACTTAAGTGCATTAATATTGATAATAAACATATAGAAATTCCCCACAGATCAAGCAGATTTAAATTTCAATCTTATTCTGTTTCTCTAAAACACTAAGTCATCAATTTTTCTAAGTAACAGTTTTTATTTTTATTTTTGATAATTTCAACCAACCCATCTCTTAAATGTAAGTGAGTCCTAGGAGGGGAAAATACCCACACATAGAACAAAACAACATCAGTATCTCCATAATAATGTCCCCTGATAATGTTTTGGAAATTATGGATTTGAAGGCTTCCTATTAATAAACAGGTAAGGTTTTATGTCTATGTATTATTCATTCAGTGGATATTTGTTAAGTGTCTCCTATGCACCAGGTGATGGAGGTTCAGCAGTGAACAACACAGACTGTGATGACACAAGAAAAAGTTAAATCTGGATGTCTAGAATCAGAATAAATGTGATTCTTTTTACTCACATTTGAAAAGATTGTCAATTTTTAGGATGCTATGTAATAACAAAGTTGAAACAAAAATTGATAATTTTTTAAACCAAAGTTTAAAAACTAAGGAGTCCTCCAATTCTGGAGTCTAGGACTTATTTCATGAGCATGAAAACACACACATTATATTATTCACAACATATTATATAACGTAGGTTTACTTTACCAGGGCCTATTTATGTCTTAATTTAAAAAATCCATTTCCTCGTTTTCTTAAGGCTATAATTTATTAAACTAATTATATATACTCCATAATGTAACTATATATAGTCCAATACACCTTTTAATAAATTCAAACTTTATTACAGGGAGTAAAAAAAAAACCCAACTTGCATATGTTTCACTTCAGAGTAGTCCATTCTTTTATACATTATTTATTAAAATCCCTAAACCAGTTATTGTACATCATCTGACAAACCAATGTTTCAAGTGTAGTTCACTGCTGCCACCTGTCAGCCAATAGTTTCGTTCTCAAGGCGTTGCTATTTCTGTGAATACCGCAATATTTATGTAAATATTTAATAGTTTAAATTTTATATGAACCTTATAGGTTCCATCTAAAAGACCGGGAAATGAAAAAAACAAACGTATACATACTAAGGAATCAGAGGGATGTGTCAAACTTAAAGCAGAGAAGAGACATTATTAGTTACCACAAAAGTAGCAAATCTTACACCGCAGTCCGACGCTCACTGGGCTCAGGAAGTCAACGGTGTGTTCAATTGTGAAGGAAAATAGCAACCCTAAAGACGACACTTATCCATCATAATAAACGCTTATTACCTCATGTAACCCTCCTAACAGCCCTATGACGAAGTCTTCTTTGCTGACTCCTCCTCCGTCTTCCTGACCCATTAATACCAACTGCCCCAAGGCCCGGTCCTTGGAATTCTTCTCTTCACTATTTTTACCCACTCCCTTGGGGAGTTGATCAATTCCTGGCTTCAAATACCAACTATACACTAATGGTTCTCAAATACACGTATCTAGGCTGAATCCCTCCTCCAAACTGCAGACACATATTTTCAACTGTTAACTCAACATCCCTACTTGTATGCCTACCAAACATCTCATGTCATGTCAAAACAAACTCTTCCCCATTCCCTCCAAACCTGCTCTTCCCCCAGACTTTCCTATCTTAGAAAACAGAAACTCCACACCCCACATCCCACCTCTCGGCAAACTGTTGGTCCCAATGTCAAAACACAGCCAGTTTCTGAGATGCTGACCGCTTCACAACTCCCACCCTTACCCCAATGATCTGAGTCACCATTAAGTCATGCATATTTTCAGGACTGATAGTGAGAGACTCCTAACTTGCCTCCTGGCTTCTCACTCTCCCACGGTCCGTTCTCTCTACAACAGTCCTGGTGATCCTGTTAAAATCTAACCCTACCCAAAACACTTCAATGCTAACCATCTTGCCCAGATGTACAGGTCAAAGTCTTTACAATGGCCTATGATGAGTGGGCTACATGATGTGGTCCTATTACTCCTTTGCCCTCATTTCCCACTATTCTCTGTCTTGCTCACCTGCTTGAGTCGCACCAATTTTTCTCTGTACCTTGAATACACTGGGCGAGCGACATCTCAGAACCTTTGCTTTTGCTGCATCCTTCACCACATCCTCCCCTCTCCCCACAAATTCACATGGCTCACTCCCTTACTTGCTTCAAGTCTTTTGCTCACCTCTCAGGTAAGCCTTTCTCTGGCCTATTTAAAATTGAAAATTCTCCATCCACCATCCCTGATTTATCTTCAATAGTTCTTTCATCAGCAACTGACACACATGTGTTTCAGTAATTCGTTTTGTTTCCTTCTCCCCATCAGAATAGAAGTCCATGAGGACAGAGACTTTTTTGGTTCACTGCTGTACCCCACAACTACCACAGTGCCAGGCACGTGAAAGACATTCAGCAGTTATGTTAACTGACTGAATGAGTGAATATGAGTGGTTAGACTTGAGATTTTATGATCCTATGATAGGTGGCTCCAGCTTCACATAATGCACACGATATCTTGCAGTTTTTTTCCTGACCTCAACAAAAGTCATCGATAAAATGGCAAAGCAGATTTGGGGTTTTGTTTTGTTGCTACTATTATTTTTACTGCAGATCTAAAAGAAGGCAAAATTCTTTGAAAAGAAAGGATAAAGAATCAATACTGAAATCAATGCTGAAAAATACATCAATACATTTATGGTTGCCTTGGGGAAAAAAATCTGGTATCTTGGTCCCATGTTTCTGTTAACCTATGCCTTGATCTTAAGAAATGCTTGCTCTGTCTCTTTAAGCTTGGGGCTTAAAGAACTTGTTTTAGCACAAATCTTGATCCTAAAAAATTCTAGAAAACTCCGGGAAAATGTTAGGTGCACATTCTCTCTCCATTTTAAAACACTCCTTCCGTTCTTCTATTTTACCTCAACTCCTAGGACAAAATTAAATCTGAAAAGCACTAGGCCTGGGCTTCCCTGGTGGCGCAGTGGTTAAGAATCCGCCTGCCAATGCAGGGGACACGGGTTCGAGCCCCGGTCCGGGAAGATCCCACATGCCGCAGAACAACTAAGCCCGTGAGCCACAACTACTGAAGCCTGCATGCCTAGAGCCTATGCTCCACAACAAGAGAAGCCTGCGCACCGCAAGGAAGAGCAGTCCCTGCTCACCTCAACTAGAGAAGGCCTGCGCACAGCAACAAAGATCCAACGCAGTCAAAAAAAAAAAAAAAAAAAAGCACTAGGACTAAAAGAAGGGTCTTTTGCATAAGCAAGGCATAATCTTTACATAAAAATAAACGAACCCTGAGTAGAATCCTACTAAAGTAATTTGCCTTTAAAGTCTACACCAAAGGGACAAAACTTCTCTGTGGATTTGCATATTTTGCTGTTTACTGTTGGAGGCTCCTGTTGTCCCTCAAGTTCACTGAAGGTGTTACTGATGCTCTTCCCGCCTTCCATCATTTCTTAAGATCAAGGCATAAATAAACAGAAAGATGGGACTGAGAGACCAAAGGAGTATTTTAAGGTAGTTATACAATTTAATAAATATGCTGAAAATCACCCTCTGCTATAAAAAGAATGCAACAATTTCCAAAGTAATCTTTTAAAATATCACATCAGGGAAATATTATACAATTAATATGCTTGCCCTACTCAATACCACCCATGTCCATATATTTTGAGTTCCTTCTTTCCCAGTGACTTCATCTCATTAGGTCTTCAAATCTACTGTCTTTGGAAAAAAAAACAAACTCTGGCATCTTTACAGTAGAAAATCTCAAATTAAAACATTTTAAGAGGACATACTTACGGTTGAAAACTATGAACCTGTAGTGAATTAAAGGTGTACAATTATGTCTTCCCCCAGTGCTTCACGGTGTAGATACGGTGCTGGAGTAAGAGGTTAATGGGACTAACCGAGGCTTTTTGGGGATTTGCTGGACAGATGCTCAACGTAGTAAGGGCCAAGGGAGACAGAAGGTGGTGCTTAGTGAGAAAGCAGGCAAGGCAGCTAATCATGGGGTCACAGAAGAGACGGGTGTGACACCAAGAGAGGGAGCTGTTAGGCTGGGGTCAGGTTACAGTCACTGAAATGAGTATGCCCACATGGACAGATGCCCACAGAGAGTTAAAGAAAAATGCACAGTGCAGAATAATATTTTAAAACATAAACACACACATTTAATTCTATTTATATATGCTTGTAAGTACATGGAAAATTTCAGGAAAGATTAACAAGAAACTGTGATGTGGAACAGGGCGGCGGGGGGAGAGAAACTTCCTTTTCTTTTTATAGTCTGTATCATTTAGTTTTGTATACGGTGATACATTATTATTACAAACTAGTTTAATTTTTCTAAAAGAGAGAGATACATTATTCTTTGTGCAGCAGGAGAGCAGATATAAAATGAATAGGGGACTGTGAAATTCAGAAGGATAACAGGCTTAAAAGATAACAGATTTAAAAGGCAGAATAATTTTGGATGATGAAGTACATATACTGAAGAGAATATCTTATATTGTGCTTAGCTTGGTTCAACTGATGTCCTAAAAATGTATCAAAGATGTACCAAATATACTTCCACTGATCAAAACAGAAAGGTTAGCTTCCCCAAAACCCAATGGGAAAGCTGAAGTAGTGCTTTATCTGCTAATAGGGAAATTCTAGGGATTCTGTTCCCAAATGAAGTTACTGGAACAACTCTTCATAACTGAAAGCTAGGTTCCAGGTCCCTCTGTAAGGTGAGGCAGGGAGTCTGAGCACTTTTAGGCCACCACCTTATCATTTATTGATATAATACTGACTGTAGGAAATGTTCCTTTGAACAAACTTATTTATGACATATCGTGAGAAGGGGAGGGATACTTCTAAACTGTGACTTTAAGAAATTTTTCTGGATGCAAAAGAGAAATGAATTCCTTCTTAGCTAAGTTATCACAGGCTTTTCTACAAGGTGGGGAGAAAAAAGAAAAAAGATGCAACTAAATAACTTTTATATAACACAGAATACAAACCTTATATGGTGACGGTTCAATTCTTTCTCCAAATAATACCTGACCTAGATTTTCAGATGGGCGTTTTCCTTCTGATGCTTGGCAAAAATCAAACCTGCGGGCAAGAATATTTAAGTTTTTAAGCATAAAAGGAAGCAATGAGATATCAAACCCCTAGCCAACCTAGAGGACAGATTAGGTACTGATCACTCTAAGTAGATGAATAAGAAATATATTCCTACTCCAAGTTCCATGTACCACATCTCCCCAAAACAAACAAAAAAAACACCTGAAAATTATGCCTTAGAATGCTTTGATTTTTAAATAATACTTTTATTAAGATGTAAATTATAGAATTAAAAAAATTGACACATTATAATTTATTGTTGTTCATTTCAATGATAAAATTATTTACACCCTAGTCTTCAAGGGAATTTTGCGTAACTCACCTCCTTTTGTTATCTTTCTAATTCAAATATTTACTTAATGCCATTTCAAGAAGATGTGTCAACTACATGGGTTTCTGTCTCATCCCAATATACTGGCCAACATGAAAAGCAGGCTAGACAGACCCTCCGAGAACATGGAGCTGTGGAGAAGCCATAACCAGGCAGCTGTAAGCTTCTCTCTGTGCTATAATTTCCTTGTATTACTAACCAAGTTTTCATAAAGTTTTGTTTGAACGTTACAGCCTAATTTCAGCCTTGCTATAGAATATTAAAGGGCAGTTCTGTGCTCACCATGGTCACTATGGTTGAAACCGGCACAGTGATGGCTACAGACCAGTTAGATCCCTAAGAGGAAGATGAATCTTGGGTGATAAAAAACTGGGGCTGGGAAGTCCCCAAATGAAGATTCTCCATCTACTGGATATAAGAGATTCACTGAGTTTTCCCAAGAATAGCCACAAAGATTTAAGGAGAGAGATTTGTTTATTTAACAAAACAAAAACTAGAAAAAGTCTCCAAAGTTACATAAATTATGGTCCATTCATTCATGAAATTTGTATTCTCTTCTTACACGTTTAGGCACATGGATTCTTGTAGGATAGTCAAACTTTTTGTGTGTGTTTTCTACAGTAAACATATTTTCTTTCAAAACTCTTAGATACCAGAGAAATTTAGAAGCCAACTAAAATTTAGGAACATATTTTATACCCAATATGGAATATAGTGCTCAAATGAACAAAGGATATTTATGCAGCATTTTTATAATATCAAAAAATGGAAATAATGAAATGCTCATAAATAGAGAATTAGTGAAACAAATCATACACAGACTCTATATGATCTCTACAAAGGGATAATAAACAGCTACTAAAAAGACCGAGGTATCTGTGTATTAATATAGAAAAGATGTCCAAATAGATTCAGTGAGAAAAACAAGGTGCAAATAAAATATATAAACCTGCTTTCATTTAAAACAAAAATGGGGCTTCCCCGGTGGCACAGTGGTTGAGAATCTGCCTGCCAACGCAGGGGACACGGGTTTGATCCCTGGTCCGGGAAGATCCCACATGTCGCGGAGCAACTAAGCTCATGAGCCACAACTACTGAGCCCGTGTGCTGCAACTACTGAAGCCCGTGCGCCTAGAGCCCATGCTCCACAATGAGAGAAGCCACTGAAATGAGAAGCCCGCGCACTGCAACGAAGAGTAGCCCCCGCTTGCTACAACTAGAGAAAGCCCACACACAGCAACGAAGACCCAATACAGCCAAAAATAAATAAATTTTTAAAAAAATGTATAAATGTGGTTGTGTATGTTAGAATAAGCAGAGAAAAAATGCAGGCGGCAGACAACAAAGCAGTTATTTCTGGGGATTGATTATGTGGGACATATGGATTTTGTTGAAAACTATGTGGGTTTTTTAATAATCAAAAAAATTAAAACAAAATGGCTATTTGTCCAGTCAGGTAAAAAAAGGAATTCATTGTTTTCGTTGGTGCTTCTGTTGCATTGCAAAGTGACATCAACAGATCACATTTCACATTTTAACCCTACCTTAGAAATAAACAATATCCCTTTTAAAAATGTTTTCAGGCCCTGTACATTTTTTAAATGCGTACGAATTTATCCATAACTGTGGAGAAAGTAAAAGTTCTAAATGTACAAAATTCTGATGAGTCATAAAATTTCATATAAAAACCAAGCTGAAAAACTTACGCTGTATATTCATAAGGAAGAACAGATTCCACTGAGTCAAGCCTGTTCACAAATAGTTCTATTTCAGCCTGAAAATGAAGAAACACAGAATTAGAATATAAACAACTAGAGACCAAAACTTAGGTCATGCCTAGCATTAAAAAGGAATTTGACTTTTGAAATGAGAAATTTTGATATCCAACTCACTTTAAAGAATTACTTATAAATCCATTCACTGAGTAGATTTATATGCATCTAAATTACAATAAAATAATATTCAGTTGCAAATGTCTCCAATAGTTTCTAAATGCTTTAAGTTCTAAAAATTTCTAAAAAATTAAATAAGTATTTAAATTAAATAAGGTATCACTCACTACATCAATATAGATTGCTTTTAAAAATCTGGTTTTCAAATTCAGTATTTCATTCTGCAGCACAAAGATAATTTTTATTTTTAAACAGTTTTAAAAAAACATTCTCGGGGCTTCCCTGGTGGCGCAGTGGTTAAGAATCCGCCTGCCAATGCAGGGGACACGGGTTCGAGCCCTGGTCCAAGAAGATCCCACACGCCGTGGAGCAACTAAGACTGTGCGCCACAACTACTGAGCCTGCGCTCTAGAGCCCACAAGCCACAACTACTGAAGCGCGAGTGCCTAGAGCCCGTGCTCCGCAGCAAGAGAAGTCACCACAATGAGAAGCCTGCACACGGCAACAAAGAGTAGCCCCTGCTCGCCACAAGTAGAGAAAGCCCGTGCGCAGCAACGAAGACCCAATGCAGCCAAAAATAAATAAATAAATTTAAAAAAAAACACAAAACATTCTCACAGCATTCAAGGAATGCTGTCAAGAAGAAGAAAAAGAGAAATGGATGCATCCAAGAAATATTCTGAAAATAAATTTGATAGGACTGATTGGTTTTATGTGAGAGTAAAGATAACACACGCCCTAAGTTTAAAGACGAGAGATGCTTTAATTTTCTGATTTTGACAAGTAACAAAAGGGACATTGGAAGAGGATTAGGTTTGAGGGGAGAGATCGTGAGTTTGTCTTTAGACATGTTTTGTTTAAAGTGCCTTTGAGATACCTAAGTGTAGAAGGATAAACAGTCATGGCATTCAGAAAAAAAATCTGGAGATATGAATTTGAGACACATCTGCGATTAAATTCAATATGAGACCACTAAACTCTGGCTAAAAGTTTTCAAAAGCTATATCACCTGTGGCTCTTTGAAATGTGAAGTGGTTACAGCCTTTCGGAAAGCAAAATACATGCATTCTTCCACCCAGCAATCCTACTTATGAGAACTTAACTCCTAGTGAATAAAATCATGTGTGCACAAGAGATCATGTATAAGAATGTATACTGCAGACTTGTTCATTAAAAGACTAGAAACATATTGTAGTATGCCTGTTGATAGTAAATTAGCTATTAAACACCCTGGGACCATTAAAAAAAAAAAGAAATGTTGCCAGGTAGGTAAGAAATTTCTAGATCAATTGTACTAGAAACACAATCTCATGCTCTTAAGCAGACAGGAGACAGACAATGACAACACGGTTTAATTCTGGAGGACTGCTTTGATCAATTTGAGAATGCTTAACTACAAAGGTAGTAACAGAGAAGAAATTCATAAAGACCAAATCAAATTCAACAACAGAGGAGAGGGAGAAAAGCTGTATCAACTTCCTAGGAAACATGGGTTAACTCAAAGCCACACCTTCCTACTGAAGCTCCCAGGATTTCTTCAACGTATATTTGAAGTTCCAAAGGAAGTTGTACCCAGGTACCCACTCTCCCAATAGGGGCTCATTGCTACTCAATACAGAATTCTTCAGATGAAAATGTCAGTAAGTAATCTGTGCCCTGAAGTACTTTTGGTACTAACCAAAAACAATTAAATAGGAGCTGTTTACCTGTATTTTACAGGGTTAGATCACTATGGCTGCCTCTGGACTCTGATCTGAGGCTACCTGGAAGAGCATAAAGCCACATTTGCCATTTTGATCTCATTTACTAGTGCTGTCAGCAGTCCTCTATACCTGTTAATACTCCAAAAGTGAGACAAAATGTTCAATGTACAAAAACTAATAATACACTGTCATTTGAAAAACAGCAAAACACAGTGGGCAAAAGAAGACCTCTGGGGCCAGTTTGCCTGGGTTCAAATCCCAGCTCTACCACTTATACTTGGTCAAATTATTTAGCATCTCAGTTTCCTCATGGGTGCTTCAGTTTCTTTATCTGCAAAATGGGGATAACAGTAACTACCTCACAGAGGTATGAGGATTAAATGAGTTAACATTTATAAAGTATGTCAAACAATGCCGAATACATGAAGTGCTATGTATTTGTTAAATAAAGGAAACCAAATAAATTTAATGATATTCAGAATAGTGAATGCCTAGACTACACTGCTCATCCACTAAAATGCCCATCCAATATTCATGATATACAATGGAAGGCATTAGCCTTTGTACACGGTACTGAAAACACACATAAAACCCCTAAAACCGTACTGAAATAAAATGACAACTCAACTCAATGGTAACACTGTCTCAAACACAAAAAAAAGTTTAACTGTGTCTCCTTGTACAAAATATTGAAGACTATATCACTGGTCTTTCTGACTAAGAAGATAATGGGACATGGTATTTAAGCTTACAGAATGCTTGAGTAATTATCACAAACTTATATAACTGTTGTGAAGGCAAAATTCCCCGTTGATAGCTTACTCTGCCAAAATAATTTTCACTAATTATAAGGGGTCAACACTGCTATGAAGATATACCAGAATCCAAGCGCTCTATTTAATGTATCTTTTTTTTTTTTTTTTTTTTTGCGGTACGCGGGCCTCTCACCATTGTGGCCTCTCCTGTTGCGGAGCACAGGGTCCGGATGCGCAGGCTCAGCGGCCATGGCTCACAGGCCCAGCCGCTCCGCGGCATGTGGGATCCTCCTGGACCAGGGCACGAACCCGTGTCCCCTGCATCGGCAGGCAGACTCTCAACCACTGCGCCACCATGGAAGCCCTATTTAATGTATCTTAATGAAGACTGAAAGTTCCTAAAAAGCTAATCCAGTTCACATCTTTAGATTTCTTTCTAGGGAGGAATGCACCTATTATACTCTACACAACTTTCTATGTTTTGAGTGTCAAAATCCACAGATCCACATTTTCATCACATAAGCCAACTCCCTTGTGCCACAATTAAGCATATTCCTTACTCTCAGTACAAAGAGATTAAGAACACAGACTCTGAAGCTAGGCTGCCTGGGTTTAAATCCTGGCTCTGACATTTACTAGTTGTGTGATCTTGGGGAAGTTTCTTCACTTCCCTGTGCCTTGGTTTTCTCATTTGTAGAATGGAGGTAATAATAATTCCTGTTGCAACTGGTTTTTGAGAAGAGTCGAGAACAATGCCTGTCACAAAGTACTATGTAAGTATTTACTATTATGCAGCAATGTCCAGTAGAACTTCAAACAATGAAAATACTCTATCTGCTCTGTCAAATACAGTAGCCACTAGCCACACGGGGCCATTAGTCACTAGAAACGTGGTCAGTGTGGCTGAAGATCTGAATTTAAATTTTTATTTAATTTTACATTTAAAAAGTCACAGGAGGACTTCCCTGGTAGCGCAGTGGTTAAGAATCCGCCTGCCAATGCAGGGGACATGGGTTCGAGCCCTGCTCCGGGAAGATCCCACTTGCCATGGAGCAACTAAGCCCGTGTGCCAAAACTACTGAGCAGCCCACGAACCACAACTACTGAAGCCTGCAAGCCTAGAGCCTGTGGTCCGCAACAAGGGAAGCCACCGCAGTGAGAAGCCCACACACCACAAGGAAGAGTAGTCCCTGCTCACCACAACCAGAGAAAGCCCACACGCAGCAACGAAGACCCAATGCAGCCAAAAATAAATAAATAAAATAAATAAATTTATTTTAAAAAAATAGTCACAGGCGTCTAATGGCTTCTATATGGGACAGCACAGTAATGGAAAAGAATAAAATGCTGCTTAGTACCCTTTATAAACCCTCTTCATATACTTAATATTTTACTCTAGTCATTGCAATCTTCCCTTTACTTGGAAAAATAACTCGAATGTTAGTCTATCCCAGAGGTTGGCAAATTTTTTTCTTAAAGGGCCAGAGAGTAAATATTTTAGGCTTTGCTGGACAAGCAGTCTCTGCCGTTGTAGAACAAAAGCAGCCACAAACATTACATAAGTGAATGAGCCCAGCTGTAGTCCAATAAAACTATTTATGGGGATTGAAATTTGATTTTCATGTAATTTTCACTCATCCCTAAATATTCTTCTTCTTCTAATTTTTTTCTAATCACTTAAAAATGTAAACACAGTTCTTAGATTGAGGACCCTACAAAACAGACAGCAAGCTTGACTGGACTCCTAGTTCATCCTTGAGCTCTGTTTACTAGGTATTTTTCAATGTTCTTTAAATTCATATCTTTGGAAACCCAAAACAGGGCAAAAGGTTCAGAGACTTGATGCCATTTAAAAAAAATTTTTAGGACACTGTTGAGGAGCATATAAATTTAGGGTAAAAGTTTCTTCCATTTCTACCCAATGGATGAGGCAAGAATTTTTGCTTAGCCTATGATGTTCTCTCTGAAGTTTCATGGTACATCTCTTAGCTATAGGATTGTAAGATTGAAGGAAAACCGTATTCTCATTTTCTGACTTCTCTCATCTCTCCTTTGAGTCTTAATCTTTCAAAACGGAAAGGTCTTAATCTTTTGAATCATCTATCTCCTTGATCATGCCAGCTGCTTTTCTCGGGACCTTGCCCTACTCTCACATCTTTCTTAAAAGGTATAGCACTGAGAATTACAGGCAGAATTCAAGGTATAGACATCAAAGCTTCATATATGTATAGAATGACATTGTTACTTTTCATTAGCCTTTTTGGCCAAAAGCATAAATTCTTCAATGACACTCTTCATCTCTTTCCAATGTTCTGTAACTGATAGTTTAAAGTTCATCACCTCAAATATATAATTGTTAACTTTTTCTTCAAATATACTTTAACTTGTCCATGACCAAATTAATTTACTACCTTTTGTTCTCTCATATAACTTTAAGAGAGCTTCTGGAAGTATATTCCCAGTGGCTTTATATTATGTTGATACAAGAGTTTAATACTACTAGCTAATTAAAACATTTCACATTCATTCTTTTTGCTAAATTTAAGATCCAAATTAGCCTCAGGGACTTCTGGAAGTCTGTCTCCATTTTTACTATTTCCCATGGTTTATTCCCTACCTCCGCTCGCCCTTAAGCTAACCCACACCACTTGAAATTCCAATTTAACCTTTTTAAAAAACAATCTTGTCAAAACTTTAGACATCAAATTCACTGGCTCCCTCTAAGTCTACTTTAAGTCTCTGAAGCAAACTCTAGAAGCCAGGAAAATTTCTCTTTTAGACACCATGCTAGTCTTCTGATTATATAATTTAGTATCATTTAAACTGATTATTACCACACTTATTCCATTTCAGTCTATAGCCCAAAGACCCACACACCCTCCCTCCCTATTTTCTTATTTGTACATTATTAGTTTTTATCCTTCTCACACTTGGCATTTTGTCTACTATCAACTCCCCATTAAATTTACCGTATCTATCAACTTTTCCTGATCTGGTGAAGTAGCTTCAAATTCTACTCCTAGTAACAAAAATGTTAACGTCACTGAAGAAGCATGTTTCAGCCTTCCTGTGTGATTTATAAGGATGTCTACAATTATCAAGGTCTGTCCACAAAATTTTCCAAAATATTGACAGCAAAATTCAAAAACAATTCTTCTCACATTATCTTTGACCTAAAAACAAAACTAATTTTAACACACACAGCATATAAACAGAGAACACAACTTCAGTTTGGAGGGAGAACAGAGTCAGACTGCTGGGTTCATTTCAAATCCTAGGTCTATTGCTAATAAATATGTGCTTATGGGCAAGTAATTTTGAATGTGAGGAATAAATGACGTAATAATAAAACAGAAACGATATAGAAGCTGGTTTATAGTTGGCACACAATAACTATAAGTTAAATGTTTAACTATAAGCTAGATAAAGATAGCTATTATTACCTATTATTTTAGAGAAGCTGGACCTTCCTCAATCCAAATATGTATTAGTATAAGGATAACCTTGAGGGTTTCTGTGAGAGGCCCTCCTTCCTCCCTCCCATTAAAGGACACTAAGGACAGTGGCTTCTGATCTACTGTTTATGCCTCTTCATTACTCCCTTCTTGGCTATCAGTCTAGGGAAAGGGAAGATAATAATTATCAAGCACAATTCTCATAGTAACCTTATGAGCTAGGGATTACTTGCTCTACTTTAAGACAAATAAGTTCAAAAACTGGACTGCTGGCTCAAAAAAGTGAGTAAACTCAACTGCTGCTACCACTTTTAATTTTTGCTGCTCTCAGTCCTCCACTTTTCTTCCTTCCAGTCTCTTCTGACACTTTTCCACACTTACTTTTACAGGAAAGTTGGTCCATCATAGATATCACCACTAAATTGTGGACCTTTTTCCGTCGCTTGGTGAACTAATCAAAACACACCTTGGATATTCAGTTCATTTTGGCTATTTCTGTAGCACTTTCATTCATTCTTCCTTTTTTAAACTGTGCGAATTTGAAAATTTAATATTTATCTCATTTAAAACATGCTAAGAATTGTAAATTTAAACTGATAAATTTAACACAGAATAGAACAATTTACAATGTATTTGTAAATATGCTACATTTACAACACTCTTTTAAATATTGACCCTTATAGTGAAAGAGGAAAATTTCAAAAATATTATAAGTATTATAAAAATAATATTACGAGAGCCTCGTAATATGACAGTAGGACAAATGTTAAAAACAAGAAAGAAGAAAGGAAATGAGACTGCTAGTGAGTTTATGTGGTTTCATGAAGGGCAAAAGTATGTTACAAACATGACATTCGTCCCTAAAAAATATAAATATACACACAGATAAAACAAATAGAAGAAAACATAAACAACTGTTGGCTCTAAGGGTCTAGGTGGATATACAGTGATCATTATACTATTCTTTCAACTTTTTTGAATTTTGAAAATTGTCACAATTAAAAGTTGGAAAAAGAAAAGGCTTTAAAGATGAGAGTAGACTTTAGTCATATTATGAAGTGACAGAAGCCAAATCAAAGCAATAAGAAATAAAGACTAAAGAGTAAAGTTTAGTGTGGGAGATGTTAGAAGCAGGAAAGATGACTTCAAAAGAAGTAATAAATAGGGGGAAATAGAATTTGCAATATATGTGAAAACCCAGGAAGATTCACAACAAAAAACCCTGAAAAACCATGGGAAATTCATTCAATCAACACATTTATTCAAAGCCCATAATGTCCTGTACTAGAAACCGTGAATGCCATAATAATATAAAACCCATGAATGGCTGCCTTTCAAAGAATTTATAATCCAGATGCGGAGATAGGGCACACATTCAAGGAAGTAAAAGGGAAAAGTGGCAAAGCTATTTATGTGTTCCTAGGGTAGCTAGTGGGATTTAGTTTTCTTATTAAAATAGCAATCGCTGTAAGAGAGCAATATTTGATTAACTTTAAGGTCATTTTCCATTCTAAACATCTTCTTTATTCCCCATCCAAGAGTTAATTACGTGCATCTCCTTCTGGAGATAGCCAACTCCAAGATACCACTTACATGACTCAAAAGAGCCTTAAAGGTTACTTTCTTCACATTCCCACTTTCAACTGTCCCAAAATGAGTTATTACAAGCATGAAAAGTTGTGACATTAACCATTGTAAGAAAGGTACAGATTAATCCTAAAGCAAGACTGTAAATTCTAAAGCAAGACACAGACGGAACAAGAATGGTTACAACACCACCCTAAGAAACCTTTTACGGAAATGCTTTTGATTAATTTAGAGTTCTATCATCTCCCTTCTAAATCCTTCTCCTCCCAAATGTACAATTTTATTTCTAGTCCCCAACTGCCCACTCTACTTCTGATCCCAACTTTGGTCACAACTACACGCTATTTTATTACTTCAAAGCATGCCATGCTATAGTACTGCATTTCCCCCCATTTCCTTGTTCCTTTGTTTTGATTCTGCTTTTACAACTGCCATCATGTATGTCCCAACCGACACGTACAACTGTTTTTCAAGGTAGAAAGAAATCTCAGTGAAGAAATGTGACTTTGTACAAGGATCAAAGCAAGTGACTAGTCACAAAAGTGTCTGAGATACCAAGGTACAGCCATAGAAAAGGAAAACTATGGAAGCTTCCATTACTTTAATATTGGAGAAGCCCACAGTGGGAAAAAGTCCAAAGAAGGAAAACCTTAGCTCAGATATAATTTTAAAATCCCAATAGAAATGCTGGAACTCACAAATGGATGTTCATGAGCTTCGAGTTACCTGACCAACAATGCCCAGAAGCTGATCTCCTAGATATTAAGGTTCTTCCTCCACCTCCCATCAAAAAATAAAATTTCAACTTTAAACTGTATCAAAGAAAGGAATAAACATAAAATGTGACTGGTTAAAAACTGATGACATAGGTAAAGAGCTCTTTGTTGTAACTGCAATAACTGTGCAAGTCCAGGATTACAAGCAGCCCAGGATCTGCAGGACAGGGCAGGAGAAGAGGTACGGCGCTCAGCCTAGAAGATCCAGGAGTACCCCAATGTGGTGAAGAGCCTAGACTTCGGACTCAGACACTCCTGGAGTTGCATCTTAGCTTCGCTACTTATGAGGTATGTTTGCTTGAGAGGGTACTGCATCCTACCCAGCTTCAGTTTCCCCATCTAAAAACCACAGGATTGTTGGAGGATTAACTAAGATTAATATATAACTGGCACACATAAAGTACACAAATTGTAGTTTCTATCACTGTTATTAGCAAAGGGCACTAAATAGGTATGAAAGGTGAGAGTAAGAAGAACAAAGAAAAATATATTTCACAAATTTCTTACAAAGCCTTTCATCAACACTTAGTTAATTTTCATGGCAATAGCCAATGGCTTTGTGGAGTGCATATATTTAGGTAGCTACAATTAACTACAGTACAACATTTACTACGAGGACACTGCAATAGAAAACTGCAAGGAAGAATAGAAGTAGGGGTTTGGGGAACTGGGCTCTAAGGCTGACTGAGCTCAGACCAGTTTCTAGAACTTAGGTGTGTCTGCATGTGGAGCACCTGTCTGTGGTTTTGTTTCAGATGTTCAAGAACACACCTCTTGAAAAGGGCTTCCCTTTGTAGAGAGCAGTAGGACAGTATTTTATCTGTATCAACAACGCTTGCTTTCCTAATCCTAGCTCTCACATCCACTATAATGAACGATCACAGTTTTAAAATAGTTTTATTCGAAAATTTAATTTCTGAATGCAAACCTTCTAACTCAGTTCCATGTACTTTTTCACAGGAACAAAGAACAATCGTTGGAACGTGAATTTATCCAAAGTCATTCTTTCCAATGCCAGATTTCATACCTGAAACAATATCAGTAACCCTCACACACTGATTACTTTCCAGTAGCTAAGAATCAATGCTCTTCTTCCAGAAAAAAACTATGGGGCTTCCCTGGTGGCGCAGTGGTTGAGAGTCCGCCTGGCCACAACAGTGAGAGGCCCGCTTACCGCAAAAAACAAACAAACAAACAAAAAACTATGAAAACATGAAACTAAATATCAATAAATATATACCAATTATATTGTTAGGTACACATGTAAATTATATTTTTTCTTTAAATATTTCAAAATCTTCAAAATCTCTATGGTCAAGTTAAAACAGGTAAATAATACATTCATTCTTGTGTTTGTTCAGAGCAACATTTAGAACCGTTTTCTTAAATTTGACTAATTCCATATTTATAGGCAACTGCTCCCAAAATAATAGACACAGAATTTGTTAAAAGCTTCTAAAAGTAACTACTGATGAAGGAAATTTAAAAGTGTGATTCTGATTTTCTTTTTTATAAAAAAGTTGTTAAACTAATCCATTTAAACTTTTTTTTTTTAAACACCAGGGGGGTATATTTGGTCATTTTCCTTACTGGACAGGAAAGAAAATCTTACTCTTTCATCTAAGAACATGATCTGTCCATGCACACACATCATCAAACAGTAAAAAAGTGGCAAATGTTTTCTATAGTTAGTTGTTCATGTTGACAAGCCATTACATAATTGCTTGAAAGTTAAAAGCAGCAAGGGTGAACTGCTCACTAATCTTCAGTTATCAGCCATTAGAATGCCACTTAGCACACTTAAGACTCAATCTAAAGGTAACTTCACATTTAGCTATTCACTTCTGACCAAGGCTTACTCTACTTACTGCAGTCAACATATTATCCCCTGAGCTTAAGAAACTAAAATGCTAGCAGAAAGGAATACCATGGTTCAATTCTTTAATACTGTGGTTTGAAAAACTAACAAAATAAGACAAATAAGAGAATTGAAAGACAGAGAAACCTCAAAAGCAATGCAGCATTAAAAAATGTTTAGGTACCATCACATAGCTATTAACTTGATAAATAAAAACTATAAAATACTGTGAAGACACATGGAATCATTCAGCTAATGGCATTGTAAATCAAACCTACCTTTCTTCAAAGAAACCTGGTGGTATTAAATAGAGCTATAAAATTGCTTCTTGCCTTTGACCTAGTAATTTGTGAATATGCAATGAATTCCTGCTAAATACATTCTAGCAAAGTTATTTACAATATAGAAAAATCGGGACCAATCTAGATGCCCTACAAGCAAGAAACAGCTCAGCAAACCATAGTATTGTAATACTACAATGAAATACTGTATAGCCAATGAAAATGTGCACTATGTTGATATTCAAATGTACCTGTAATGACAGCAAGCTAAAGAAAAAAAGGCACAGAACACAGTCACACTGTTTATTAAGGCTAATGAAGATCATAAATCAGAAGTTAAAGGAATATGAATATGACTGTATGTTCACTGGACTACTGTTTCTGTGCCAGTAAATTGAACATAAAATAATTTTGAGAGGAGAAGATGACCAAATCCTCAGGGTTCTTTTGATTGTCTCTCAATATACATGGTGAGCTAAATACAGGACATGGACTTCACAGGATATGTAAAGACTATACTCCATAAATTACACTTATGCTGAAAATAAACTTGGTTCATCTTTACACTTATGAATATTGTATAATATTGCAACAATAAATATTGTACTTTCCCTCCAGGAAGGGCAAAATATCTTTCAAGGGGAATATATAGTAAGCAAATATGATTATCTCTATCTTACAGATGGAAAAACTGATAGAAATAGTATCAATGACCTACCCAATTCATCCAACTCCTGATTCCCTAACCTAAAAGCATCTCTGGAAATAATTATTCCCATTTCACAACTCCCACTTCCAATTTTTAAAATAAGTCCTTTCAACTTTTCTGACAGTGTAGACAAGACTGTCTTCCTTAACAAATATGGAATGGATGAGAAAAAAAATATTAATACCCTGATTGAAGTAATGAAAATTTAAACTGTTTACTGTTTTTCTCCTTTGAGAAGCAATGAGAAGAAATATTAAAGTGTACTTCAAATTCCCTACACCAGTTAGTCAAATTCTAGGGGAAAACTGCTAAAAGTGCCTCTTTCTACTGGTCTAAGATCTGTTCCCACTGACCAAGATGTGAAAGCAGCTGGCAACAAAGATGAAATCCAAACACTTCAGAAAAATGATCTGTCTTGCCTGTTTCATCCCTATACTTGTAAAAACTAAAAATCCAAAAGGACTCCCTGAAATTAATCAAAAGTTAACTAAAAGGAACTACCTAAAGAAGGACCTGTTGAGGAAACAAAATTATCTAACTAGCAGACCACCTGTAAATTTCACTCATACTCATGTCTGAAGTCCATCTCAAATGTCACTTCCTCTCTGTAGCTTTCCCTGAAGACTCCAATCCGCAGATGTTTCCTCATTTGTGTTTTAGTGCACTTTGGACAGCCATCTATTATAACATATCAGATTTTGATAATCTGTCATAAGCTTATGATCTTTGAGGTTCCTAGGAGACAGGAATATCTTTTTTGTGTCTAAGGCACTAGTTAGACAATATACGATTGCTGTTAAATTTAAATTTAAAGACCAAATACTAAGCTTTAAAGGCTGATTACTAAAATATTTAATGGAAAAACCTGAGTGCTTGTGAGACTAGCTCTCTCTTCCACTTGGAAGCACTATTTTCTTTCAGTCAGAACTCTCAAAGAGCGAAAATTTCTTGCACTGCAAGGTATGAGTTACAGTATTCAAGCACTAACTGTTGATGTGAGTACACCTGAAAGATCCTTAGACATTTTTAGAAATCCAAGTTTTTAAACAGAAACTGTAAAATGCCATGAAAAGTTTAATAGCTTCTTTAGTGCCCTAAAATAAGCTCAAAATTCACAACTATTGTAAAGCTAGCAGTAATAAAATAAACACCAGCTTAAAAAAACCAAGCTTAGTAAATAAACCTACTTATAGATTGTAAAAGTTTGCTGAACGATTATCCTAACTGTTAAAAGTATTAACGGTTTCAAAGAGTTTCTTGCACCCCAAAGGGTAAGTTTTAGCAACCTAAAATAACTGTGTATGTATACTTTCCTGCCCTCTACCTAATAACCTAAAAGCAGGTTACTCTACCTACGTCTCTTTTACTAGTGGTTAAACTGAAAACCTTGAGTTTAAGGTGGTAAGAGATCAAAGTTTTCAAGATCTGCCCTAGGAAGAAAACGCCGGTTTCTCCTGTTGTCTGCTCCTTTTAAGTGTTTAAAACAATCTCGGAGAAACTAGTGGGATCTTACATATTTTTTGCATATTAAATTTCTTTTTTTACACTTAAATGGTAGACATTAACTGTCTCAACCATCACAGCAACTCCTTATTAATGCAGTTTACGCGGTTCTGGGTGTTAAATCCCACAAACAAGGAAGCGACTGCTAACCGTGAGGTAAAAACACCTAAGTCCTAGAAAGAACAAGTCCTCATAACCAATCAGGGTTCCAGAAAAGTAGAAAACGGGAAGCAATGAAATTACAAGTTACTGGAAGACCTGGCCGTCCCCTTCCGTGGAGGCGGGACACGGGGCTGTGAGCGGACACTCGCCCGTGCAACGCTCGCTGACCTGCACGCCTCCAATGCCAAGCGAGCGCCATACACACACAGTCCCTGTTCCGGGAAAACTGAACCCACCTGCTCGTGCTACCTGGCCCGCCGAATTCGCCAGAATCTACGCCGGTACGGAGGCCGTTCCAGAGCCTGCGCCCCACAGCGCGGCCAACCCCACGCGCTTCTGGGGACACCCGACCGCACCCACTGCTACGCCCCCTTCCCCTGAGACGCCGGCTGCCCCCCCCCGGCAGAGGGAGGCTTCCTCCTCCGACTATGCACCGGGGGGTCCGCCAGGCCGCACCCACCTTGCACTCGTCGCTCTTTTTTTCTTCCTCGCAGAAGTTGACTGGCGCCAGGCCGGGTAAGTAGAAGGCTGCGCTCCGACGCGGGCCCGGGGCCGACCCCAGCAGGAGCAGCGACAGCAGCAACTGCCACCGAGGTGGAGACGACGCCGGCAGCCTCGCGCTCATAACGGCTGTTTCGGGGGAACGGCAGCAGAGCCGCGGGGTGTGAAGAGGGAAGGAGGGACGGGAAGGCTCGGCGACGACTACCAGTCCGCCGGAGCTGAGGCAGGCCGGCCCCGCCACGGATAGTTCCGGTTGCGCTAGGAGACACCGCGGGTTCCGCAACAGACACCGAAGCGGACCTCGACGGAGCATGCGCAGCGCCGCCTGCACATGCTCAGTGAGAGCGGCTGCAAGCGCCCTGAGGAGTTTCCGGGAGGGACAGTGGAGGAAATCCACTTGCCAGGTTTTCAGCGGGTCGGCTGGGGTGTTTGCCGCGGGAGAGGGTCCAGCCCTCCCGTTCCTGTTCCAAATTCCGATCTAGAGCCCCCTTGGGGCGTCGTGGAGCGTCTCACTTGCCCAGCGCCCCGTGCTTGCTGCCTTGCCCCGGTTTTCCCCGGTTTCCTCACTACAGTGCCCAAGGCACACCAGCCCCTATTACAGAGGTGGTGCTCCAAAAAGTACTTGCTGATGAAGGCTGAGTTGGTGGAGGGAAGAAGTTTGGGAGACGGTTGAGTGCAGGATAAGGAAACCAATGGGGAGGAACTAGCCACAAATCTTCAAATAGACAGCTACTCAGAGGTGTGTGCACGGACAGGTTCCCAGCATTGGATGCGGTGGCTCATTCTTGCGTGGGACAGTGATTGTTTGCATAGACTAAACAAGATCTCTTTAAAGAGGTGAGTGGAAATGAGGTGAGGGGAAAAATGGGAGTAGACAAATAGGAGAAGGGAGTATTGACATTTCTTTGCAAAGGAAGACAGGAGCACACCTGAGAGCCCAGTGAGAAATGTAGTTCCAGCAAAATAGAAATCTGGTATGATCATCCCTGGGCAAGTTTCTGTCACTTTTCCTATTGAAGTGATGCGATGTCCGTTTGTATATGCACAGACGTACTTGTGTGTGTTTGTGTGGTGCGTTTTGAGTATTTTTCAAGGAGAAACTTGCTTTTCGTGACAAAGGAAAACACACAACATAAAAGATGTGAGTTAAATTTTATTCAGGGACTTTACTGAAGACCATAGCACAGGAGACCACCTCTCAGATAGCTCTGAGGAACTGTTCTGAAGAGGTAAGGGAGGAGCCAGGATATATAGGAGTTTTTTGGCTGGAAAAAAACAGGTAGGCCAACATCAAAAGGTTACCGCTAAACACAGAGAACAGACATCTCAAGTTAAAGGTTTTAGTGCTTTTGTATGTATGAGAAGATGCAAGAATCTGAGTTCACTGAAATTATTCCTTAGATATGCATCTTTATCCAGGGCCACTATATAAAGCACAGAACATTCCTGTTTTTTCCTCCATCCTGAATTCCCCTCAGGGTGCACTGTTGATGCACGACTGCAGTAGCGAATAGCTTGATCCTTGTAGAACTGGACTGGTGGGCAACAGTCTTTATAAAGTCAATTCCTCTGAGCTTTAGAGTTCAATCGAATCTGCAGAGAGGACACCAACTTAGAGTACATAAGCAAGGAATCATAACCCAGAACTACCTCCCGCTCAGAATTCAAGAATTGGCAAGTCAGGACTTCCTTGGTGGTGCAGTAGTTAAGAATCCGCTTGCCAGTGCAGGGGACACGGGGGTCGATCCCCGGTCCGGGAAGATCCCACATGCCGCAGAGCAACTAAGCCGGAGCACCACAACTACTGAGCCTGTGCTCTAGAGACCGCGAGCCACAACTACTGAAGCCCGCTAGCCTAGAGCCTGTGCTCGGCCACAAGAGAAGCCACCACAATGAGAAGCCTGCGCGCCGCAACGAAGACTAGCCCCCGCTCACCACAACTAGAGAAAGCCCGCGTGCAGCAACGAAGACCCAATGCAGCCAAGAATAAATAAATTTAATAAATAAATAAAACTAAACTTTCATAAAGTTATTTAAAAAAAAAGAATTGGCAAGTTTGCTAAGTGGACAATTCAGAAAAATGTGGAGACCCGTGCAATCCTATCTAAATTCTTGTGGGGATGTGCACATTTTTACCCCTGGAAAGTTTATAACATTTATTAAGTTTTCAAAGGAATCTATGACCCTGCAAAAAAAAGGCTAAGACCCACTGTTCTGTGGCGTAACCAGAACAATGAAGGAATTCCTCCTTGCAAAGGTAGTTTGCACTATGAACTCCAGCTTTGGAACACTACTATCTAGTTATGTGGATCTTGAGCAAGTTAATACACCAAGTCCCAGATAATAGGGGAGAACTTGGAAGTAGAGAGAAAAGGATGTCCATCTTCTTTAGTTTGTTGTGAAGTTTAAGGGTGTGTGTGTGGGGGGGATGTACATTAAGTGCTGGGCAGAGGAAAGGCAGCCATTTTTATAACCCAAACGGGGGTGAGGGTGGGTAGGCAGGTGAGGGGGGCCTGAGCAGTGGGATCGTGTCTAGGTCACTTCTCCCTCGAGCAAATCAACTAGCATATTTGTTGAACTTACTTGGGCCAGGGAAAAGAATTTATAATATGCCTATACTCGAAGTCATAGAGATTTCCAACATAATAAGAGGAAGCAATGGTCTCTCCATTTAGAAAGGAAAGGGGCAAGACAACATTTTTTGTTCGCTATCTTCTAGTTACCTGGTGCCACTAAATACTTATCTTCACTATCTCACCGCTCCCATCCCAACCTTTTCCTCCTCCAGTGTTCCACAAAGCAGAAAATGGGCACCGCTGCCCACCTGCTTCTCAGGCCAAAAACCTGGGAGGTAACCTAAATTTCTCTTTCCCTCACTCCCCACATACAGTCCTTCAACAAGTTGTGCTCGCTGGGCCGCTAAACTAGACTAAATCCTTTCAATACTTTCCATGTCCACAACTACCCCCTAGTCCAAGCCAAAATCTTAGTTCTCTTGCACTAGTACTTTCTGCTATAGCCTCTCAGGTTCCACTCTTGACAACAGCGATCTCATAAAATCTTTAAATCCCTCAATTCCACTCTTCTGCTTAACCCTGGCACCCCACAGTACTTATCACTACCTGGATTTAACGTGGTTATTTGTTTACTGTCTCACTCCCTGTTTACACGTAAACCCCCATGGGAGTAAGGACCTCGTCTCTACAACCCCAAGCCTAGAGCAGCGTCTAGCACATAAAGGAAGGGCAAGTAACCGCAAAGCACTACAGGACTGGTACTGGCCGGACCCCATAAATTCTAGATCTGAATTTAGAATCGCGGACTTCACCGCCGAAGTAAACCTGAGGTTTTCCACACACGTTTAACCGCCTCTATTCACAGAGGAAAGAAGGGGGACTGACTGCCTGCAGTCAAACGGCCACTCATTGAGACCAAGCCCGCTGCAGTGGGGATGTCTAAGGGCGGGTGGTCCCTAAGCTTCTTCCTTCCAAACCAAGCCGCCGCCCCTATCGGCCGAGCTCAGCATCAGCAAAAACCCGGAGAAGTGGAGTCTTCCTCAATAAAAATGGTCACCGGACTCCAGCCGCAATCCGGTCCGCCCATTGCGCGAATCACGCGTGCGCACGGCCAACCAGCCGCACCTCGCCAGCTCCTACCCCGGCGACCTCTTCCCCGCTTCCGCCTCCAGAGTTCAGACACGTCATCCCGCAAGGCCGGGCCTAGTGGGAGGGGCCTCAGGGCGGGGCTCGGCCTCGGGGCGGAGCGAACTCTTTACTTCCGGATCCGGCTTGGCCCCGCGTTCGCTCGGTTACCTGGCGTCGCTGTCTGCCAGGTATCCCGGGACTGGCGTGGGAAAATCGCTGCGCTCCTCAGCCAGGCGGCAAAATGGAATCCCTTCCCTGTGGGCGCTTTTACCCTGGGTGCTGCCACGCAGAAAGGCTGAGTGGGGATTCTAGTTCCAAACTAGGAAGAAATGAAGTTTTGCTTCCATCCTGCCCTTGAGTGTGACGCTCCCTTTCTCCCAGTAACGGGTTCGTGCCCCGGTCCGGGAAGATCCCACATGCCGCGGAGCAGCTGGGAGCCATGGCCGCTGAGCCTGCGAGTCCGGAGCCTGTGCTCCGCAACGGGAGAGGCCACAACAGTGAGAGGCCCGCGTACCGCAAAAAAAAAAAAAAAAAAAAAAAGTGAATAAGATTTTCCAGAAACCATAGCAATATGAGAAGGGCCATGTAATTCTTTTATACCGTGTTGGATTTGGAAATTGGCATTCAAGAAGTTCAGCGTATTTAGACAGTATTAACCAATGAAAGCAATATATCTAATATGTGAAACAACCTGAGTGAACATTTTTATACGCGTATTAATGGAAATATGTTGAATATATATTATAGATATACATATAAATGAAGAGAACAGGAGACAATATGACAATGTCTTTTACTACAGGTCAAATCCTATTAAAATGAACTTTGGCAAGGATTACAATTTTTTTATTTCATCGGAATGTTTTAAATATGCTAGAAATAAATGAGATTTGAATGTCATTTGTGAATTGTGTTTGAGAGAAATAAATACATCATTCTGTTCATTTTGCTTTGGACTCCTGACTAATGATTGATTTGAAACTTCTGAGTATCACTAGGTATATAGTTCCCTAAAATAAAATGTTGGACAAAGTTTTCAGAAAAAAAATGTCCAGAAAGGGAAATGAAGAGAAAGCGTGCAGGAAATAGGACATGATTGCCCAACAAACCATATGAGGCCTGTCACCATGATTACTCTTAAGTAGCTGCTGAATGATCCAAAATATACAAGTTCCCCCACAAGAAAAATATTTGAGTAACTTGGGGTTAGAATGTTTACTGAAAATAAAATGTGGACTGAGGGAGTTGGGGAGTGTGGATTGAAGGGTAACTGTATAAAAACAATTCAATGGAGTCACAGTGTGGTCATGTTTCCTTGAGCACTAACTTTAGAACATAATACCCATGTGGGATGAACCTCACTATTGAATCTTGTTGAACCACCACAACTACCAATAACCACTTGTTTGAACATTTTAGAAGACTGATACAAAACAGAAAAAGCCTGTAGGCAGACAGGAACACTTTAACATCCTCCCCTTTTTCCTCCCCATACCTACTGACACAAGAGGGAAATGGTTTTAATGACCAGCCATCCGCCCAGGGACTTTTCTCCTATTCCTGAGAGGTTCTTAATGTCATGGAGCATAAGAATTACCATATAAGGTAGAAGGCAATTCTCCATGCATTCTGAACTTTGAAAGCTACTTAAAGGACTTTTAAAGGCAGTTTCAGCCTTATACAATTTTTGCCAATTGTGCTGACTTTAGAATCCAACATGCAATTCAGCCATGTTCCATGCAGTTTTGACTCTTAGCTAGGGTTGCAGGTAAGATACAGGGTGCCCAGTTACCTTTACACTTCAGATAGTTTTTAGTATAAGTACATATGTCCCATGTCTATCTGGAGCATATTTATTTAAAAACTATTTGTTGTTTGTTTTTATTTGCCAAATCCAGTGACCTTAACACTGATGGATCTTTGATTTACAAGGATTTGAACAAGGACTCAAAAGGGGCCTGCACAATTAAGGTACATTGAAATAAAACCAGGGGAAAACATTTGCAATAAAATATAGTTATTATAGAATAATAAGAAAAAGATGAACTACCCCTATATAAAAGTATACATGAAGAGACACTTCACACACAAAGATATACAAACAGCAAAAAGCATTTAAATAAATATTCAGCATTATTTGTAATGAAAGAATAACATATTAGAAAAAAGACATACTTTCTTTTTAAGCTACCAAGGAAGCAAAGTTAAAAAGCAATGATAGTGCCCCATGTGATTTCATATCTGATCATGAGACTTAAATATCCTTTTTGGAGGACAGTTTGCATTGTGTATTTTTTTAAAGCCTTTAAAATGTATATAATATGAAAGAACAATTCTGCTTCTCAGGATCTGTCCTAGAGAAATACTTAGAATGTGAAAAGATTTAGCTCTAAGTATGTTCACCAGTGTAATGTTTTTAAAAGTAAAAAATTTAAAAACAACCTAAATGTTCAACAGAAGAGTTTGTTAAATAAATTACAGTAGTACACCCATGCAAGGCAATACTGTACAGCCATAAAAGTTATATTGAGAAGAAGTAATAACATGGAAAGATGTTTAAGATACATTGCTAAATGAAAAAAGTATATTATAAAACAGCATGCACCTTCTGATTTCAGTTTTGTTTTTAGAAAATATATACACACTGTTAACAGAATGAAAAGACAGGCTATCGACTGGGCGAAAATATTTGTAAATCACCTGGCCAATAAAGGACTTGATTTCAATATAAAGAACTCTCCAAACTCAACAGGAAGAAAACAAACAACCCAATTAAAAAATGATGAAAGGCTTGAACAGACACTTTATCAAAGAGGGTGTGTGGCTTGCAAATAAGCACATGCGATCAACATCAGTATCCAATAGGAAAATGCAAATTAAAACCATGATGAGATACCACTAGCACCTATCAGAATGGCTAAAATTAAATTCACTGGTAATACCAACCGGTGACAGGGATGTAGAACATCTGGAAACCTCATATATTGCTGTTGGGAATGCAAAATGATACAGCCACTATGGAAAACAGTGGCAGTTTCTTACAAAGTAAACATACACTTACCATATGACTCAGGAATCCCACTCCTAGGTATTTAAAGTCTAGAGAAATGAAAACTTTTGTTCACATAAAAATTTGTACACACACAGACACACACACACAAATTTGTACACAAATATTTATAACAGCTCTATTCACAATCACCAGAATTAGAAACAACCAAATGTCTTTCAATCTGTAAATACATAAACAAACCATGGTACATTCGTACAATGGAATACTACTTAGGAATAAAAAGTAATGAGCTGTTGATACATACAACATCTTGGATAGATCTTATACACACTGAGTGAAAGAAGCCAATCTCAAAAGGTTACAGACTCTATGATTCCATTTATATGACATTTCCCAAAACCCAAAGCTATTGTGACAGACAAGTGCTTGCTAGTTCCAGGGATGAGGGGTGAGGGAAGGTATGACTACAAAGGGATAATGAGGGAATTGGGGGAGTGATAATATTGTGTACCCTGATTTTGGTGGGGGTAACACAATATATGCATGTGTTAAAACTCATAGAAATAGGTGTTGAAAAATGGGGAAAAAAATCATTTATATATGGAATCTAAAAAAGTGGTACAAGTGAACTTTTTTACAAAACAGAAATAGTCACAGATGTAGAAAACAAACTTATGTTTCCCAAGGGGGTAAGGGGTGGGAAGGGATAAATTGGGAGATTGGGACTGACATATACACAGTACTATATATAAGAGAGATAACTAATAAAAACCTACTGTATAGCACAGGGAACTCTACTTAATACTCTAATCACCTATATGGGAAAAGAATCTAAAAAAGAGTGACTATATGTATATATATAACTGATTCACTTTGCTGTACAGCAGAAACTAGTACAGCATTGTAAATCAACTATACTCCAATCAAAATTAAATAACTAAATAAAAATGGAGAAAAATATATAAACAGAAAAAAAGAATGGAAGGACACATGTGAAAATTCTTAGAGTGGGTTATTTCTATGCAGTCAGATACAGGTGATTTCCTCCCTCTCAGTTCTGCAGTATTTCCATTTTTAAAAATAATGAACATATGTTTCATCTGTAAAAATATTTTATATAGACAGGTTATATGTATTTAGACACATAAATATATATTATATATATTTACATAGATATGTAGAAAGATTTTTTTAATAGGAAAACTTGAGTGATACCTGCCATTATTTCTTTTTGGTTCAGCCTTTTGGAGGCAAAGAAACTTCACCGTGCTATTGGAAAAATATCTTTTAGATAAGATGTTTCTTTTACTCATGAAAAAACTGGCAGTGCTCTCATCTTCCCATAAATCTTGTGCTCTGCCCAGGGCCATAGCACAGTATACTGGCCTCTGCTGCACCATTAGGTTTCTCATTAGCATCCATTAACCAACAACTTCCACTTTGTGGTATGAGGCCAGAATTCCTTCTGAAATGGAAAAATGTTGGTGTGATGATGTGATCATAGACTAAGTACTGTATTTGTTTCCCTTTCACATCATTCTAGTGTGTCTTACAAATGGATCAGAGTTCTCATCAAGAATTAAGCATTAGGAAGCTGCCAGGCATTCCAATAGCACTTGGCTTATGTGACTTTGCTCTACAAAAGTAACCAAGTTATGCTAGGTGAAGTTTTTAAATGGCTTTATCCAAAAATCTAGAGGAGAACTTAAACCAAGTGCATGGGGCCTCCTTAGTCATTATTTACCTCATCCAGGACAGAAGCCCAAGATTCTGACCGCAGACTGAGCAGCAGACCCCTACAGGGCTGTGGAGATCAACACTCTAACCACTCCTTGAGGGATCCCAGCCTCCCTCATCTATTCCTACCATGGCCACCAGCAGGAAGTGAGGCCACAGGCATCCCACAGGCCAACTTGTTTCTCAAAAATCCACAGCTGTTATCGGACACTGAGCCTCTATCTGACAGCTTGACTGTGAGCAATTGGCTGTCTTGAGAGCTATACCACGCAGGGCAAGGACATTCCAAAAGGCTAGGACAGGCAGGTTATAACTTTTTAGGGGTTTGGTCTTGATTCCCATTAACAGTTCTAGAACTCAAATCAGGACCAAAAATTCTGTATATTTCCACTGCTACTCAAATATATAGGTACATGCATAGAAAATGATCTAGAAGTAACAATAGTAAGCTTGAGGGGGGTGGGGGGACTTTAACTTTGTCTGTAACTATTGAAGTTTTTATAACTTATATTATCTATGTAATTTAAAGTAATTTAAGTCTTAGAATTCTTCTGGGGTGGGGAAAGATTGATAAATTCACCACTTTGTCATTTTATAAGAGCAGTTGTTCTGAAGGAGTTAAGGACAGGAGAATTTGAGAGAAATGAGGGTCTTTCATTCTCTCCTTAACTATGGAAATCTGGAAGTGAACACAGCACCTGAAGAAGGAATTAGGCTCTGAGTAACTCTGAATAGGGAAGGTAGCTTCGTAGTTGGGGAAAGAAGCTTCGAGAAATGGGGTTTGATGGTCTACTGATCCAACAGTTCTCACATTGGATTATTTCTGTTCTAACTGCTGAGTGAATGAGAAGTGGAAAAAGATCCAGAACAAAGAGTGACCACATGACTGAAGGAAAGAGATGACATCTGGAAGGGTGGACATACACTGGACAGTCCATGGAGGCAGGAAGGCGAGCTGGGGGCGAGGGGCAGGGGATAGGTGCCGAACCGTCACCACCATATTTTCTTGCTAGTTGCATTGGCCTAAATATTGTTCATTTTGAAGATTCAAGATCTTTCAGGTTGCAAGGAAGAGGGGCACATTCAATGGTAACTCAGGTAATAGGGAATACACCATGTAGATTTCATGCAAACACACTGAGAGCCAGGTGAGACCTTTAAGAAAGAACTTCACGGAATCTGTGTGTCAGCCCGAGAGGAAGGTGGCAGCATTTTACTGGCAGAAAGTGAAAAGAAAGGGCACCGTCAGGCTTTCACTGACTCCCCACTGTGGGGGGGATTTCAAAGGTTCGTGTCCTTGAAGAGCTCACTGTTTAGTGAGGGAGCCAATGACGGTAATTCAGTGTGACAGATTCCGTAAAGAAGTGCAAAGTGAGGAGGGAACGGAGGGGAGATTGTGACAAAATTATCTGGGCAAGTTTTCTGAGGATTTGCTAACTGGGTTGGTGCGTGCAGGATAAGTGTGACTGAGGGGCGCTGAGGATTCAGCCCCAGTAGGACAAGAACCAGGACCACCAGGATCAAAGATTCAGACCTGGTAACAGAGAGGGTTGTAGAGCTTCAGCATAACAAAGAATACCCTGAGGTCTGCTTAGGGGAACATCGTAAGAGGTACTGTGTATGAAGTTAATAACTCCCACAGGACAGGCTTCCCTGGTGGCGCAGTGGTTGAGAATCCGCCTGCCAATGCAGGGGACACGGGTTCGAGCCCTGGTCCAGGAAGATCCCACATGCCGCGGAGCAACTAAGCCTGTGCGCCACAACTACTGAGCCCGCGCTCTAGAGCCTGCGAGCCACAACTACTGAGCCCATGTGCCACAAATACTGAAGCCTGTGCTCCTAGAGCCCATGCTCCATAACAAGAGAAGCCACTGCAATGAGAAGCCCGCGCACCGCAACGAAGAGTAGCCCCTGCTCGCCACAACTAGAGAAAAGCCTGCGTGCAGCAATGAAGACTTAACACAGCCAAAAAAAACCCTTTAAAAATAACTCCCACAGAAGAGACTGAATTAAAGAATCAATCTCACAAGAAAGCTGAAGAGTTGGGTCACTGTTTAGCATTTTCAGAAGCTTGCTTCTGAACTGGTTCAAAGATGCTAACAGCAGAAAGGCAGCAGGGGGCTTCTTTCTTTTCTCCTTCCTTCCCTCCCTCCCTCCCTTCCTCCATTCTTCCCTTCTTTCCTTCCTCCTTTCTCTCCCTCTTTGCTTCCTTCTTTCCGTCATTAAGGAATTGTTTTTCAGGAGAATCAAGAATGAGAATATTTCATGACCTATCATTAGGAAATTGCAGTCAGTGATTCAGTGCAGGAGAATGAGGTACTATGTTAAGCTAAAGGCAATAGAAGTTCACAGAAGAAACAGGGGCAAATGTTCCACTAGGGAGAAAGCAAGTCACTAAAATAAAAAAACATAGCTATTAAATACATCCCACTTGTAAGTATTCAGAATTTCCAAGTAAGAAAATTAGACTCCTTGATGATGCCCTTAAATTCTATTATTTTTATTCTGGGTACAATCTGACATGTCTGACAAGAAAAAAGTAATGGAATAATTAATATGATCCTAGTTTTTATACATATAATTGTATTTTTCACTTTATTAAATCTTAAGATATTATTGTAAAAGACATTACTAAAATTACATGTATATACTCAGTGTCTCTCAGAAAATAGAGTTCCAAGAATAATGGTGTGTCATTCTATATTTGAAGAAAAACATCTGTTTTTAGAGAAAACTTTCTTCTCTAATGCATTTATTCATTTAGTTCATTTGTTCTTTCCAGTTCTTTGCATGATTCTCTTTAGTAATAAAGTGAAGGCAATTTACCCAAAGATTAATATTTTCTTGCTAGTTGCAGTGGCATGAATATTGTTCATTTTGCAGATTCAAGATCTTTCAGGTTGCAAGGAACAAGGGCACACTCAAGAGTAGCTCGAGTGCTAGGGAATGCACAATTTGGATGAGGGAAATGTCTCAGTATCAAAGCCAGTAGGTTTCAAAGAAATCAAAGCAGTACGAAAATCATGTGTTAGGAGCTCAGAAGACACGGAAGTTGAGAGTCTGTTGTCCCCTAGGTTAGGGCCCTGTTCCCATGGATACTCATCAGCGTCTCCTCATCCATTTCTCCCGTAACTATTTTTTTTTAACATCTTTATTGGAGTATAATTGCTTTACAATGGTGTGTTAGTTTCTGCTTTACAACAAAGTGAATCAATTATACATATACATATGTTCCCATATCTCTTCCCTCTTGCTTCTCCCTCCCTCCCACCCTCCCCATCCCACCCCTCTAGGTGGTCACAAAGCACCGAGTTGATCTCCCTGTGCTATGCGGCTGCTTCCCACTAGCTATCTACCTTACGTTTGGTAGTGTATATATGTCCATGCCTCTCTCTCGCTTTGTCACAGCTTACCCTTCCCCCTCCCCATATCCTCAAGTCCATTCTCTAGTAGGTCCGTGTCTTTATTCCTGTCTTACCCCTAGGTTCTTCATGACATTTTTTTTCTTAGATTCCATATATATGTGTTAGCATACAGTATTTGTCTTTCTCTTTCTGACTTACTTCACTCTGTATGACAGAATCTAGGTCCATCCACCTCACTACAAATAACTCAATTTCGTTTCTTTTTATGGCTAAGTAATATTCCATTGTATATATGTGCCACATCTTCTTTATCCATTCATCCGATGATGGACACTTAGGTTGTTTCCATCTCCTGGCTATTGTAAATAGAGCTGCAATGAACATTTTGGTACATGACTGTTTTCGAATTATGGTTTTCTCAGGGTATATGCCCAGTAGTGGAATTGCTGGGTCATATGGTAGTTCTATTTTTAGTTTTTTAAGGAACCTCCATACTGTTCTCCATAGTGGCTGTATCAGTTTACATTCCCACCAACAGTGAAAGAGGGTTCCCTTTTCTCCACACCCTCTCCGGCATTTATTGTTTGTAGATTTTTTGATGATGGCCGTTCTGACTGGTGTGAGGTGATACCTCATTGTAGTTTTGATTTGCATTTCTCTAATGATTAGTGATGTTGAGCATTTTTTCATGGGTTTGTTGGCAATCTGTATATCTTCTTTGGAGAAATGTCTATTTAGGTCTTCTGCCCATTTTTGGATTGGGTTGTTTGTTGTTTTGTTATTGAGCTGGACAGGTACATGTAAACAAATGAAATTAGAACACTCCCTAACACCATACACAAAAATAAACTCAAAATGGATTAAAGACCTAAATGTAAGGTCAGACACTATCAAACTCTTAGAGGAAAACATAGGCAGAACACTCTATGACACAAATCACAGCAAGATCCTTTTTGACCCACCTCCCAGAGAAATGGAAATAGAAATAAACAAATGGGACCTAATGAAACTTCAAAGCTTTTGCACAGCAAAGGAAACCATAAACAAGACCAAAAGACAACCCTCAGAATGGGAGAAAATATTTGCTAATGAAGCAACTGACAAAGGATTAATCTCCCGTCATTATTGATCAGTCAACTCATTGAGTCTTGCCATTCTAACTCCCTTGAGAGGACTGAACTGATTTAGCCATCGCTGTCCAGTAGAGGGCTCTTTTGGTAGTCAGAGTTCTTGGCTGCATGTAATAAACTGCGTCATTTTCTAGGGCTGCCCTAGCAAAGTACTACAATCTAGGTGGCTTAAATAACAGAAATGCATTATCTCACAGTTCTGGAGACTAGAAGTCAGAGATCAAGGTATCGTCAGGGGTGGTTCCTTCTGAGGGCTGCCAGGGAAGGATCTGTTCCAAGCCTCTCTCCTTGTCTTGCAGATGGCCATATTCATGTTCACATGGCACTCTTCTTATATGTGTCTGTGACTGAATTTCCCCCTTTTATAAAGACACCAGTCCTAATGGATTAGAGCCCACCCTAATGACCTCATCTTAACTAATTACACCTGCAGTGATCTTATTTCCAAATAAAGTTACATTCTGAGGTACTGGAGCCTAGGGCTTCAAACTATGAATTTTGGGTGGACACAATTCAACTGATAACACAAACCCAAATCAAAACAGTTTAAGTTAGAAGGGGATATTACTGCAGATCTTCAGGAAGGACAGGGGCTCAGGGACAGTGGAAACCAGAGCCTGGAGGACCACCTTGACTCTGGTCTTTACTTCTCTGTAACAGCTTCATTTACTTCTCTTTCATACAGTTTACATCCACAGGGCAGGGGATGTGATGATTGACAGCTCCAGAGACCCACATTTCCATCATCAGAGAAGAGATGAATAATAGATTCTCTGGCTGCAAATTAAAACATTTCAGGATAAGGGCTGTGTTGTTCTGATGTGGTTTCAGAGCCCACCCCTAGACTAACTGCTGTGGTCACAGTTCTTTCCAAACATGTGCCACATGGTCAGAAGGAATGTTTCTCAAAAGAAGGAGGATATTTTTCTTGGTGGAATAAACAAAAGATACCTATTACCTTGTCCCTGGTGGGTAGAGTTCTCACAAAAGACCACCTCCAAAACTGCTTCCTGCCATTGGACCAGGTCCCTAATAATCATCTAATCAGTGTGGCTATGGTCATGGTGCACTGTGAAACCACCTGGTACCAAGCATGGCATCCTACATACAGGGATCTCTTTAGTAGGGATATATGGACAATGTAAGCTTTTTTTTTTTGTTTTGGCTGAGCCGGGTTCTAGTTGCAGTACACAGGATCTTTGCTGCCACGTGCAGGATTTTTAGTTGCAGCAATGCGAACTCTTAGTTGCATCATGTGGGATCTAGTTCCCTGACCAGGGATCGAACCTGGGCTCCCTGCATTGGGAGCATGGCGTCTTAGCCACTGGACCACCAGGGAAGTCCCAAGGCAAGCATTCTAAGATATCTCAAAATTGCACAACGTAGCAAGAAAGCCCATCATATAGATGAATTTTATAAAGCCAGTTTATAAGTTGTTTTCTTATATATTTGCGCTCTCTACTTAAAGTCAAATGCAGAGGAAAATATCCTAGTTAATTGAGCACTGCACATGTAACATTCTCCAGCTCATTCAGGTTTTACCATGTTTTACTTATTCTGAAGTGTTCTGGTGACTAGAGATCATGTGTCAGGTAAAAGAAAAAACCGACCACTACATTTCCAGAAAACTGTCCACACAAAAACCTGCACACAAATGTCTACAGCAGCTGTGGTCACAGTTGCCAAAACTTGGAAGCGGCCAAATTATCCTACAACGGGTGAAAGGATAAACAAACTGTGGTCCATCCAGACAATGGAATATCATTTGGTACTAAAACGAAATGAGCTGTCGGGCCATGAAAGGACACGGAGGGACCTCAAATGTGTATTGCTAAGTGAAGGATGCCAGCCTGAAAAGGCTGCATACCGTGTGTTCCAGCTATATGACACAGTGGAAAAGGCAAAACTATGGAGATAGTAAAAAGATGAGTGACGTGAAAGATAAACAAAGCCTGATGCTAGTTCAAGTGATAAGGATTTTGGTCAGTTGCAAAAGGGAAAAGAACCCAGCGTGGATTGAATTTGACCTTGATCCATGCTGAGGTGACTGGGTGTTTAAAGGGAGAATGAAGATGGGAGGAGGGAGACGGGGTGGGTCCATGTGAAACCATCTGGGTTTGCTAAGTTAGGCTCCTTCCCTCCCACAGAGGCTGGGAGAAGGGGGCCCTATCTTCAGACGTTGGCTGGAACAGTCACCTCTTTGGGCAACCTTGAGTTTTCTCAGGCAGGCACTTTAAGAGGGGGTAGGATCATCCTAGCGATACGAACTTGAGATGTTAGAAACCATGATAGTGTTTGACCAAGTCTTCCTGGGCCAAGGTTGAGGCCTGGTGGAGAAGAGGGCTCAGAGGAGCCTGGGTAGAATTTGGAGAGAATTACTGTCAGTGGTTACCAGAAGCTTGGTGGAGCACAGGGGACTTCAGGGGTAGTGAAGTTATTCTGTATAATACTGTCATGGTGGATAGATGTCATTATACTTTGTCAAAACCCACAGAATGTACAACACCAAGAGTGAAACTTGGGGCTTCCCTGGTGGCACAGTGGTTAAGAATCCGCCTGCCAATGCAGGGGACACAGATTTGATCCCTGGTCCAGGAAGATCCCACATGCCGCAGAGCAACTAAGCCTGTGTGCCACAACTACTGAGCCTGTGCTCTAGAGCCTGTGAGCCACAACTACTGAGCCCGTGTGCCACAACTACTGAAGCCCACGCACCTAGAGCCGATGCTCCGCAACAAGAGAAGCCACCGTAATGAGAAGCCCACGCATCGCAACGAAGAGTAGCCCCCGCTCGCTGCAACTAGAGAAAGCCTGAGCGTAGCAACGAAGACCCAACGCAGCCAAAAATAAAATAATTAATTAAAAAAAAAAGAGTGAACCCTAATGTAAACTATGGACTTTTGTTAATAATAATGTATCAACATCTGCTCATCCATTGTAACAGGTATGGCACATTAATGCAGCATTTTAATAACAGGAAAAATATGTATGGTGAAGAGGGGGGTATATGTGGACTCTGTATTTTCTGCTAATTTTTTTCTGTAAAACTAAAACTGCCCTAAAATAGTCTATTTATTTTAAAATGGAATTTTCAGGTTTTTTCATTAGGTTTGAGTGGAATCATTAAATTTGAAGTGAATAACGCTAGTTGTTATTTTAATATAATATGTTACAGACTTGAAGATAACTTTAGCACGCTATGTGTAAAGGAAAAGTTACGATTGAAAAGTTGATTGCTTCAAAAGTATTGCATAATGTTAAAAATGTTCAAAATAAAAGGTAGCTTCCTACCCCACCCAGGTGATTTCTCTTAGGAGTTTGAAATCTCCCCACAACTACCCTATTTTGGTCCTCACAAAGTCTTGTGTGTGACGGCAGGGAAGCTATTATAGTTTCCACCTGGAGTCACTGAGGCGGTTTTCAGAGTTTGGTTTCCATGAGAAAACACCCAAAAGGCACCTATTCAGTGCCTGGCACAGAGGTCCTAAAGAAATAATATTTTCCCTCTCTATTGGAAAAGGTACCTCTTTATTTGGAAAAGGTACCTCTTTGAGGTAAAGCATTTTAAAACATGCTCAAACAAAAAGACTGAGGCTCTAAAAGGAAAAAGTTTTTCCCAAAACTGAGACAGGAAGCTAAGGAGCTGGGAGACTTCCTTCTTTATTTCCAGGGGCTACTAGCTTTATTAAGGCATTAGCACACCCAGTCCCAGGAAGGCATAGCCTTTTGATTGAAAATACCCAGTATTCGGTGAACATTGAGAAGGGCGCCCTATTTGGGTAATGCCTCAGATTAGATAACCAGCTGTCAGTAATTTTAGCGTTTGCTTGGTTTTATGAAATCTTGTATTGACTGAGGCATTCTGGTTCAGGTTTTGTTTTTTCATTCTCCACCTGTTTGTGGATAGATTTTTCTGAGTGGTGTGGAATTCCTTATTTTACACACTTACTTACATTTCATGCTAGACATCTGATGAAGGAAATTGAGCTGCTCTTTCTATTCCCTTATGAGCAGGAGATCCTGGGGTAAACATTGCTGTGTGACAAACCAGGACCAGTAGGAGTACTATGGAAACAAGCTTTGAAAAGAGAGGGAATTACCTAAAATTAGATCAAGTCAAAGCTGCCCTATTAGGTAAATTCTGTTGCTAAATTGCTTGCGGCAAGCGAAGCACGGGATAACACTGTGTTGGATGAAAAAAAAAAACTTTTTTAAGCCTTAGCAACAGGAAAATGTGTCAAATATCTAGTGTTATCAAGTTCTCTCTTATTTTTCTTTCTTACTTTTCCAACTTGAAAGAAGACATGGGGAATTATATATAGACAACCGATTCAGGGCATGGGGGTGGATGATCCTGTTTTAAAAAATGTTTGAAAGTAAGCACGTTAGTCACTTTGAGATCAAGTGATATTGCTGAGAAATTAGTGATCTTTTTCTAGAACTTAATGGACAGACTGTTTTCAAAACTAACCATTTGTTCTAGTTGCCCTACTTTCATTAGGGCATTACGAAAGGCTTTGAGGCATCATGGGGATTGAACTTCCTCAAGAAAAGGGCCATAACACAAGTAAGGGACGGGAGAATTGGGTATCTTGGCAAAGTTGCAATTACAGCTGTTTGTGATTTCTACAGGAGTTCCTTCTCCAGGGCTATGAATTCAGCCCAGTAGGATAACTTTGAGCTACTGATACATACTTTGTCTAGCTATCTCATGCCTCTTGGGGAAATCTACAGGCTGCAGAAGGTCCCAGTAAGTGGGGAGACAGGACATTGTATCGTTCTTTTCTCTCTCCCGCCTGCACCCACCACTTATAGCATAGTCATCTGACTTAAATCAAAGTAAGAGCTCATAAATCATTAAAATCATAATTTTGAAAACTATGTATAAATTTGGGAAAATGCTTGTGACGTCATATTACACAAAAGAAGCAAGACACAAAAATGAACTTTGCTACACACCACTGTAAAGCAATTATACTCCAAAAAAGATGTTTAAAAAAAAAACTTTGCTGTGATTACGACTGTGTAATACTTACGGATACATATGAACGTGGTCTCCAAGACAGCAGGACAAAATGAAAAACATCTGGTTTCTGGGGAGATTTTTAAAAGATCTCTGAGTCGGGTTTGCTTTAATCTTGCTGTAGTTGGTACAAAAAGAAAAAGAAAGGCAGAGTGACATTAAAAATATTGAATAACTGGTATCATACACCACGGAGGCCGCTCCAACAAGCTCCCATAATTACAGAGCGAGCCAGATGGTGGCAGGTAAACACAGCCTTGCAAAGCCGGGTTGCACTGAGCATTTCCCATGGGTCTGGGGGTTGGGAGTTGCTGCAGTCCCAGCAGGATGCTAGTGGGTAGATGCCCCCCAGCGATGCCTTATCTGGAACCAGAGCAGTGGGTGGGGTGGGTGTGAAGCACTGGGTGGACTCCGCCATCACCTAGTAACCAACCAGCACTGTACTATTTCCACACTTTGGCAACCGGTACAGCTGTACCAGTGCCTGCAAGCAGATAGCACTCCTGATTAAGAACCATCCTGAAAGAGAATGAGATGATGCTTTTAAAGCCCTTACTGACTATAATGCCCAGCACCTGGTAAATACTGCATATACACTGGCTGTTGTAATAGTGCTGTATTCCTGATTTCACTTTTGTTCTTATTAATAAGCAAAAAAGCACACAGCCTAGGGGTTCCACCAGGAGAGTATGGAAGTAGGGTTGTGCCCATCACACTTTTTTTCTTTTCTTTTTTTTTTTTTTTTACAGAAAGAGGTTTATTATCCCTTAATTTCGCTGTCCCTTTCCCCCAAATCTGCCCATCAGGTATTGCCTAGCTCAGCAGCCCTCTGGTCTTTGGTGTGGAGATGGGGACAGAGAAGAAGAAATAGCAAGGACTTGAACCTGGGAAATGCTGCTTCATGTCAGCACTGTCCTTCCAAACAACATTCATGGAAATACATTTCCCTAGACAATGAGGACAGGGGCCAGGAGTTAGGAAACTCCAATAAGGGTGCCACGTACACATCAGAAAAGTAGACACAGTGCTACAGCTGACCTTCTAACCTTCTCATTTTATCCATGAGAAAACTTAAGCTCCAAGAGAGTAAGTACCTTCCTCAACTTGGTAAGTTACTTTTTTTTGGTAAATGCATTTTCTTGTGTGTCGTTCATTTTACTTTATAAACACAGATACCTACTTCCAGGTATCAAGAATGTGTTAAGAAACACGGCTGAAAAGCACAAAAAAGGATCAGCAAGGGTCTGTCATTACACATAGTGCACAGAATGATTAGTGTTCAGATGAGTTCTGGAGGGGAACAGGCAGCCTAGGGATCCCCTCTAGCTATGACAGGCCCAGTCCCTCCTGGTAGAGGAAGCCAATGCCTGTTACTCAAGTTCCTCCGTCTCACCCATCATGGGGAGTGGGGGGTTTCCATTACAAGCCCAATGTGGCTCATCCCCTTCTTCTTCCCAGGAAAAGGAGCCTTGTGAAGATGCCCCCAGAGTCATGAACACTGCAGCCTCATCAACACTCACGTCTGTGGGTTTTCTCCCTACAAGCACCATCATTTCCAACAGAACGCTGTGCTGTTTCTAGTGGCTGACATTTAGTGTGTGTTTATTATGTGCCAGGCGTTGTACTAAGCAGTTTATATGGATTACTTCATCCTATCCTGTTAGGAAGATATTCTTATTCTGTGCATTTGCAGATGGGGAAACTGAGGCTCTGGATGGATGGATAAGTGGTGGGTAAAGCTGAGGTTCAAACCCATTCTTAACCATAAAATTGCCTTTATGAATGATGGTCTAAAATAAGGTAAATTCAAACTTCTTCAAATCTAGGGATCGATAAACGTAAAATAATGATATCTAACACTTATAACAAGCTTATGAAATAGGTGCTATCATTACCTCTGGTTTATAGAAATGCCTAAAGTACTTCAGGCTCTTTTGATAAAACCACATCCAGAAGAAGGAGAAACACACATAGATACAAGCACAAGACATAAGCAAACACACGTGCATTTAGACTTGGATGAAGAAATATACTCATAGGCAGAAGCATATTGTCTTCATCAGCTTGGACTGCTATAGCAAAATACCACAGACTGGAGGGCTTAAACAACAGACATATATTTCTCACGGTTCTGGAGGCTGGGAGTCCCAGATCAAGGTACTGACAGATACGGTTCTTTGTGAGGGCTCTTTCCTGGCTGGCAGATGGCTGGCTTCTCCCTGTGTGCTCACAAGGCCTTTCCTCTGTACCTGCAGGAGGAGAGAGACAGCTCCAGAGTCTCTTCTTATAAGGGCACTAATCCCATCACAAGGGTTCTGCCCTTATGCACTAATCTAAACCCAAATACTCTGAGAGTTACCTCAGTAACCAGAGGGGGAAAAAATTCCCATTATAAACAGGTATTTGTTTTGCAGACAAAAGAGTATTTTCCTTGGAACCCCTTACTAAGACACAATTCCATGAGAGAGGTATCATTAATCCCGTATTACAGATAAAGAAACCGAGAATCAGAAAGTTAAGTAATTTACTCAATTGTTTTAAACGCTTGCCAAGTTCGGGGGACCCCCTTCTATGGAATAGGCATACTTTGATTCCCTCTCTCTCTCCTAAACTTTTTTTTTTTTTTTTTTTTTGCGGTACGCGGGCCTCTCACTGTTGTGGCCTCTCCCGTTGCAGAGCACAGGCTCCGGATGCGCAGGCCCAGCGGCCATGGCTCACGGGCACAGCCCGTGATCTGTGATCTTCCCGCACCGGGGCACGAACCCGTGTCCCCGGCATCGGCAGGCGGACTCTCAACCACTGCACCACCAGGGAAGCCCACATGTATATATTTTCAAAGATAGCATGACGTGACACCATAGAGCTTTTGTGGCTACCTAGTCTCTTTTGAAGAACTGTTAGAAAAACTAGATGATTGGCAAGAAAATCTATAGAAGGGAAGGAGGCAGGAAGATCCACGTTTTCAGCAAAGATGGATGGGTGCACTCGAGCCTCAATTAGCACTTGTTCCCAAATATTTCAAATATTACTTTTTACTCTAAACACTTTTGGGTTGTTTGAATCTTTTATGAATAGAATATATTCCTGTATTGTTTAGCATAATTAAATTAAAATGCCTACAATTAAAATAATACCAATTTATTTTATAATATTCATAAAATTCAGAGAAGTAAAAAAGATCATAAAAATCACCACTAGGGTCGTTTGAAAATGACTCTAAAGGCAAACTCATTTGAAAGATTGGTCATATACAGGATTCTCTTGCTCTGCTAAGCTTCATTCTGAAAATCAGCTACCCATAAGATATGTCATGAAACCCACCTCCAGATAGCTTTAATCAGTTGACTTAATTTTGTTGGCAGCTAATAAAGTCCCATCTCAAAACACTTCTAGTAACCACAGCTGATTGCAAAAGTACTGAGGGAACATTGTGATAGAAAGCTGAGCTGAGAGATGTCTAACGCACGAGAAATTTCTCGACTGGTATTTAAAAGAGACTTTGACTAAAACTGATGACTGTACAGCCTGATTCAACCAATCACGTGCGGCATTCCTGCCAAGTTTATTACCTGCTTAAATCAAATCAATAATCTTGGTTATATAAAGCACGGTTCAGTGGTTTCAATTTTCTTTTGTCATCAGAAGGACTGAATAGGAGCTGGAGTAACTAATGGAAATTCCTTTCATTCTTCATCAAGCTGAGTTAGAGGTTTCCTGAAGCCAGATTTTCTACCAACTGTATAAATTGTTAAAAGCCTCACACCCAGAAAGCTATTCACTGCCATTTTCTTCCTTGATGCACTTTTCCTTAGACCTACACTGTACTCTTCTTTGTTAGCACTGTTACATTATTCATTTTAAAAGTCCCATTCATTTTATAAGTGTCCTGGGGCTAGGATGCTTCTCCAATCCATTTTTGTTTGGACGGCTATCCCATTACCGCATTTAGGCCTCATAATGCCAAGAAGTCATCATTAATGGCACAGGTAACAAATCCAGTACTATCTGCTAGGTACTTCTGTGATCTTTAGAAAACACCCAGCACTGTCCGCATGAAGGAAAGGAAACCCAGCGAGACTGGGTAACTTATCCAGCTCATGGCAGTCAATGTCTGATGGATCTCCAACTTCAAAGTAATTTTGCCCCAGCACCACCTGGATTCTGGTTCAGGGCAGCACGATGCCTGGTATGCAGTGACAAAGGATGGAGCCTGGCTCTGAATCCAGGCACCCGAGGCAGTTTTCAGTCTCTCTACACCATTGACTAAAAACAGCTTTATTAAGGTATAATTTACACACCATAAAATTCACTAATTTTTAGTGTATGATTCAATGATCTTTAAAACTTTTACAGAATTGTGCAGACATCACCACAATCCAATCTGAGAACACATCCATCAAAAAAAGCCCCCCAGCCCATTTATAGTCACTCTCTGGTTCCCTGCCCCCATTACCAGCCCCAGGCAACCACGAATCTGCCTTCGGTCTCTATAGATTTGCCTTTCCTGGACATCTCATGTAAATAGATTCTCACAATACGTGGTCATCGTTTTTGTCTTTCTGACCTCACAACGTTCAGATCATCATTTTGACGTGGCAATGTATTCCGCTGACTGCTGTCTCTTTCTGCCACGTAGTCACATCTTGCCTTGTTGAGACTTAAGCTCCCTGGGGGTAGGTAGGCACAATTTCATAGCCCCTGTAGTACACTCTCTCAGTGTCCTGTCTCTTTCTCCTTGTTCAAACCATTTCAGCGCATGCCAGCCCAAGTTCAAACTGCTGGAAACTTCCTGTTTCCTTTTTAAGTGGAGGGCTGTTGGGCTATCTTTATGGCAGGGGCAAGGAATTAACTTTCCCTGGGAGCAGCCCTAACCAATGGCTGACTGGACACAGTGTATAGATATCCCAAGTCTCTCACTTCTCAGGAGCCCTTGGAGGTGTGTGTTCTGTACTGACTCTCAAAGAGTTTCCCTAGAGAGACCAAGTTCTCCTTGTCCACAGTAGCTCCTGGCTTGATTGCTGACCCCATACTGGCTGCCTTGCCTTCTGAGTCTCCCTCCCCTACTCCCCTTCTAGTGTTTTCTTTTCCCTCAAAATAAACTACTTGCACTGGGATCTTTGTCTCAGTGTCTGATTCTGAGGGAACCCAAATTCAGACACTTCCCGCCATGTGCTCAATACATATTGAGCCCAGGGTAGATGTCTGTTCCACCCCAAGCTTCCTATTTCGCTACTTTCATCAATTCATCCCTGTTACATAATAGCCAACTGGTATAGGGTGGCTATTATAAAAAACAGATAATAACAAGTGTTGGCAAGGATGTGGAGAAATTGGAGCCCGTATATAACTGTGGGAATATAAAATGATGCAGCCACTGTGGAAAACAGTCTGACAGTTCCTGAAAAGATTCAACATAGAATTACCATATGACCCAACAATTCCAATCCTAGGTACAAACCCCGGAATCCACACAAAAACTTGTACATGCATGTTCATAGCAGCATTATTCATAATAGTAAGAAAGTGAAAACAATCCAAATATCCATCAATTGATAAATGGACAAATGAAATGTATTATATCCATACAATGGAATATTAGCTTTTAAAAAAAATGAAGTACTGATTCATGGAAGTACAAATGGATGAACCTTGAAACAGTATACTAAGTGAAAGAAGCTAGTCAGAAAAAGCCATATATTTATGGTTCCATTTATATGAAATATCCAGAATGGGAAAATCTACAGAGACAGAGAGTAGCTTAATGGTGGCCTAGGGTAGAGGGAGTGCAGATAGAGGGTTTGGGAAATGCCAACTAAAGGGTATTGTGTTTCTTTGCAGGGTGATGAGAATGTTCTAAAATTGATTGTGGTGATGGTTACACAACTGTGTGACTATAGCAAATTCACATTGAATTGTATACTTTAAATGGATAAATCTTACAGTATGTGAATTATATCTCAATAAAGCTTTTACTTTTTTTAAGAAATGCTAAGAAGTGTGGTTATTTAGGAAATCTCCCAGGTCACCCTCCACTTATGTTCACAAACATGCCTTTGTATCTTGGCCCTCAGATTTCTGGCATCAAGATAAGATGGCAAATAAGTACATGTAAAGATGTTTCACACCATTAGTTGTTATTGAAATGCAGATTAAACCATAATGTGATATTACTACACACCTATTCAAAGGTCTAAATTTAAAAGACGGACCATACCAAGTGCTGACAAGGATGTGGAGGAACTACAGCACTCGTGCACTGCTAGTGGGAACGTAATACGGTATAGCAAGTTTGGAAGCACTTTGGGAATTTCTCAAAAAGTTAAACGGACACCAGTCATATTATCTAGCCATTCCACACACAGCTATTTACCCAAGAGAAAAGGAAATATATGTCTATACAAAGATTTGTACACGAATGTTCATAGCACCTTTGTAAGAGCCCCAAACAGGAAATAGCATTTTATGTACTGCATGTCTGTTTACCCACAAAATTCATATGTTGAAACCCCAATCCCAATGGGATAATGTTAAGAGGTGAGGCCTTTGGGAAGTTATTAGGTTTAGATGAGGTCACGAGTATGGAGCCCCCATCATGGGATTAGTGCCCCTATGAGAAGAGAAAGAGAATAGAGCTTCCTCTCTCTGCCCTGTGAGAAGAGAGGGAGCTCTCTCCAGAAGAAGAGAGCTCTCACCAGAATCAGGCCATGTTGGCACCCTGACCTCAGACTCCCAGACTCCAAAACCATGAGAAATAAAGGGCTTGTTGTTTAAGCCACCCAGTCTACGGTATTTTGTTACAGCAGCTGGAACGGACTAAGACACAGCCCAATGGATAACAAATGGGTTAACAAGTCTTGGTACATCCATACAGTGGAATGCTACCCAAGAATAAAAAGGAATGAACTACTGATACCCACAACAACATGGATGAATCTCAGAAAAATTATGCTGAATGGAAGAAGCTAGACAAAGAAAAAGTACAACGATATGATTCCACTTATATAAAACTAGAAAATGCAAACTAACCTATAGTGATAACTGATCAGTTGTTGTCTAGGGAGGGGGGTTAGGACGAGAGGCAGAGATTACAAAGGGGCATCATGAGAAGACCTGGGGTGTGATGGAGATGGTCACCATCTTGACTGCAGGGATGGTTTCAGGGACACACACACACACACACACACAAACTTAAACTGTACACTTCAAATATGTGCAGTTTATTGTATGCCAATTATATCTCAGTTTAAAAAAAGACATCTCCAAGCTCTGGGTAGTTTACTATAAAATGTGCTAATCATAATCTTAGATTTCCATATTCCATTTTTCAGGATGAATTTAACTATATTGTTAAAAAAAAGAAAACCAACCTTTTTAAAAAAATTTCTCTATGTTTTTTCTCTTTTTGATTTTTAGATTACTATATGCACAGATTTCCTATGGTCTGCTATACTTAAATAACAAAACAGGGTATAGAGGAGAATATGGGTGAGCTAAAAACCATGCAAGGAAATACAAAGGTCATCTAATCTGAGGAACTATTCAGTTCATAAAAGTTTATTTTAACATTCCACCAAATGGTCGTTTCAACTGTGCTTAAATTTTAAAAGATGAGGAACTCACCTTTTCCTAAGACAGTCTATTCCATTTGGACAGTTTTATATTAAAATGTTATCTACATATTGAGCTGAAATCTGTCTCTCTTTTTTTGGCTGCACCGGCATGCCATGCAGGATCTTACTTCCCCAACCAGGGATGGAACCCGTGCCAGAAAACCAACCTTCGATACCTACATTTTTTAATCTTCAACTTCCCACCTGGCTCTTGGGTCTGCTAGCCCCTCTGACTTTGGCATCTGTTGCAGCCACAGGTAGGAGATTCCCTTTCCTAATCTGAGCCCCAGAAGAGCTCCACCAGCTGGGCTACTGCTCAGTCTCCTGCAAAGAGCTTCCAGGCTAGAAAGGGAGCAGACTGGTGGTTACAACACAAGTAACAAATACAATGATAGAGCTCTGGGGCGCAAAGCCTAGGCCCTGACTCGCCCTACAGGCCTGGAGGAAGGCTCTGAAGAGGAAGTGTTGTCAGAACTGAAGAGTAGGAACTGGTGAGGGAGGAGGCTGGAGAGCTACATGGCGTGCAACATAGCCAGAGGAGAGAGGAAGCCCAGTGGGTTTGGGGGAGCTCAGGCAGTGGTTGAGAATGGTTGGCAGAAAAGAAAGAGATGGGATGGGGGGTGACGATGGGGAGAAGTAAGCTGTGGCGGGAAGAGAGGAGGCTGGAGAGCTGAATGCCCTGGATCTGAGGGGTACCGGGGACCCACTGAAGATCTTTATTTAGGGGAGAGCTATGATCAGAGTTTCAGCTTAGAAGGCAACTTTGATGTAGGCAAATGCTAGGATGGTATAAATAATTCCAGCTGAACCTACCTGGTCTTACATCTCTGTATCCTTCATCACTGCTTGTATTAGTGTTCTGTTGCTGGGTAACAAATTACCATATACATCATGGCTTCAAACAACACACACACTTACTAGCTCACAGTTTCTGAGTCCAGGCTGGCTTAGCTGGGTCCTTTGCTTAGGGTCTCACAGGGCTACGCTGAAGGTGTCTGCCGGGCTGTGTTTCCACATAAAGCCTCCAATGCAGGAGAATCCACTTCCAACTCATTCAGGTTGTTGGCAGAATTCATTTCCTTACAGGTATAGGACTGAGGTCCCTGGCCTTTGCTGGCTGTCAGCTCAGGTCCTAGAGGTTACTTGCAGTTCCCTGCCCCATGGACTTCCTCAGCAGGGCTTCTCCCTTCATCAAACCATCAAGGACAACCTCTGTAGTTCATGCCGGCAAGGTAACACCTTATGTGTGTGTGTATATATATATATCTGTATATACAGTGATATAATTGGACAATGTATATCATAAAGTAATCATGGGAGTGACGCCCTACCCCTTTTACCATATAACATAACCTAATCAAATGGGGTATTGGTTAGAAGCAAGTCAAAGTCCCTGCCCACCATTCATCAAGTGAAAGGGATTACACATGGCTTGAACTTGGGGGATGCCCTAGAATCTGTCTTCTGCACTGCCCAGATGTAAGGACTTTCAGCCTCAGGCTCCTCGTCCAGCACGCGGGGAGAGACGTATATATCTTCATAGTTCTTTGCTGCCACTTCCAGACCTTGCTCCTCCACCCTCCAATAAGAATATTGCTCCTTCAAACTCCACCGTTTGTCTCTGTCCATCTTTTTTTTTTTTTAAATATTTATTTATTTATTTGGCTGTGCCGGGTCTTAGTTGCGGCATGCAGGATATTCGTTGCAGTCTGCGGGATCTTTAGTTGCTTTAGAAACTCTTCTGTGTCATATTATCACACCCTAGGTGATGTCAGGGCTTCAGAAAAAATAAAAGCACATAGCTGTCCTTACATAAACATTGGAGACTTTTGCCAGGCAGGACTGGGGTGTGGTCTAATACATGTCATTGAGGACAGTAAACTTTGTTTACTTAGAGTCAAATCCTTAACGTTTTCTACTCATTAAAGGACAAGGGAAAATAGTAAGTATAAGATCCCTAACTTGGGAGCTGGTGACCCACATTTACCATGGTAGACACTAAATATATAAATTACTTCATATGCTTTTTCTAATTATTTTTAAATTTCTAAAACTATCTTGAAAAATTTCAAAAATATAGCAAAGTTGAAAGAATTTTACAGTGAACACCTATATACCTATCACCTAGCTTCTACTACTAAGATTTTATTATATTTTATCAATATCTATCCTTTTATTGTTTCCTCCACCCATCTACAACCTATTCTATTTTTTGGGGGGGACAAAGTAAATTTCAAACATCAGTACACTTTCTCTTAAGTATTTAATTAAGCAGAGTTCAATATCTGCTTAGTTTTTTTATTTTAGTGTAAAATTTACTTTCAATGAAATGCAACTCTTAAGTGTACATACACTGTTTTGAAGATGCACATTTAGGGGTGGGATAGGGAGGGTGGGAGGGAGACGCAAGAGGGAAGAGATATGGGGATATATGTATATGTACAGCTGATTCACCTGATTCACTTCGTTATAAAGCAGAAACTAACACACCATTGTAAAACAATTATACTCCAATAAGGATGTTAAAAAAAAAGAAAATGCACATTTACCTGTGAGAGCCTAGACTCTTAAGCACCAGCGGGGCAAAGTTTAAGGTGCTACTTGCCTGATTTGCTTTTATTTAGGCTCGGTGGCAAGGCCAGGACTCGCCCTCAGGGTCCTGCATGTAAAGTTGGATCCTCTTTTTACTTAAAATTTTTACATTTTGTTCATCATGGATTTTTTGCATTGACTCTGGTTTCCTAAAATCGTATTAAAATATTATTTATCTGAATTATGGAATTTTTTGCACGCTGATGCCCCTTAAATTTTGCAGTAGGAGTGAATGCCTCACTCACCTACCCTGCTAAGTAGGAAGTCCGAAGGGAGGACCTATTTGGAGCAGAAAAAGTCTGGAACAGGAGCTGAATCCACTTGCTATTCAACACAGAAGCCAGGTGGTTCAATCAATAAAAATCATAGTTCCGGATCACTTCCCTTGCGTACTTAATTACTAACCCCGATTGATAAGCAAGGCACTATCTGGCGATGACAGTCACAGAGCAAATGCCCATCCACTGGCAACGTTGAGGAGCCACATTAGGACTAACATTTTCCCGAGCTCAGGAATGGAAGTGGGACGGTCCCAAATTAGGTGGCGTGGCCTTCTGGCGAGTCTCAAGAATCGTAGAAGACGTTGTGGAAAGAATTGGTTTTGTATTAGTAAGCAGACCACTGGAGCTAGAAACTGGGAGCTAGTGGTGGCGCTCTGCTGGGCGGAGTGCCTTACCTGAGCAGCCCGCTGGGCGTGAAATTGACTCGGAGCCGGCCACACAGGTCAACCTTCCTGCCAGCGGACGGAAGGCTACGGCTTCCCGTAGGGCGATACCGCGCGCAGCCCACCTGCCCCGGCTGCAGCCCGGACGCGGGAGACGGGCTCTGGGGGCCTGATGGGCTGTGCGCTGCTGGGACTTTGTTGCAACGCACTGATTCTTAGCAAAATGCTTTGTTTGCCTCTGGAGCCCGTAGCTTTGTTCCAGGACCCGGGACCTTGATTTTTAGTGATTTCACAACCTGGGCCATAGCAGGGTAGTTTCTGTATGATCTAGCTCTAGGAAGTAGGAAATAAAAACGGAGCCCATTACTGCTGCACAGACCTTCAGCGGTAGGGGGAAAAAAAAGTGCATTCTAACGGAAAACGATGCATTGTCTATTAACATACCCTCTGTCTTAGCAGATTCTGATTTTTTACTTCTGATTCTGAGCTATCTGACGACTCTAAGAGCAGCAGATAACTGGTAGCCATGTAAATTCCATCCTAACTGGAAGAGGTCCAGCTGACTCCCCCTCCTCTGCTGATGGAAAAAAAAAACAGCTTTGCTTCCTTTACTATTCAACTTTGCTTTTACTCCATGTATATTTGTGCTTCTTGACTTCTTAATTGAAACAGCCATAAAATCTGCCTGATTCCCTCCCTGAATGAGGAGCTAAATAGTATCTCTGACATGTGTCCGTTTTTTTTTTTATTTGAATGAGTCATGAGTTTATCTTCTCCTGAAATTTGTCTTTAACAGCCTCCACTTTCTAAGTCTCTCTAGGATGATAAAGTAAACACTCAAGTTGGTTTGTGTAGCCCCTCCAAGGGGAAAGCATGCGTTTTGGGGAAGCAGGAAGGGATGGGGGCTCACATTGCCTGAATATGTTCTGTGCACCTGCTACTTTACAAACAAAATTGAATTGAATATGCACAATCCCAGGAAACAGCAATTGCTACTCCATTTTATGGAGAAGACAACTCATGTTCAGAGATAATTTCAGAGATAAATACTATTCAGAGATAAGTATCATCGGAGATAACTATTATTCAGAGAGTATGTTCAAAGATAAGTAATTTGACAAGTATCACTTAAGATTTGCAGTTAAGATTTGAAGTCATACCCTTCTAAGCCCCAAATTATGTCACATGGTTGCCATCCAGTGTGAGAAGGTGGCCCTGCCATGTGTAGAGTTTTTAGGTTTGAGGAATATTTCTCTGCCATGTCCTGGGTCACAGGGATACTCAGGATACGGGTCTGGCGTACTGAGGAGACCGTTGTTAATTTGTTCAACAGAGGAGAGGCCTTACCAACGTCAAAAGGAGAAATAGGTGGGGTTCACCGGTTACTGCATTTCCCTCATTCTCTGATCCTGCTTCACCAGGAAAACCAGGCAGAAAGTGTCTGTGAAGTTTGCTGTCTGTGAAGGGCCGTGAGTTGGGGGTTAGACTATTGATGGGAGAAAGAGAAGGGCAAACAGGTCTTGCCTTCAAACTGACCTCCTGTCAAAACTGTTCTGTAGAATAGGCAATTGAATAGCCCAGCATGCAGTTTGTTGGGATAATTTAACAAATATCAGGGTGATCAGACTCTCCGAGAAAGGACAGTTGGAAAGGGTTTCTTTTGCCAAGAAAAAAAATGACTTCATTATGTACACTAGGAAGCTTTTAGATAATGTTCTAGCTGGGTTGGCCAAAGACCTAGAAAGCCCTTCCATACCGTGATCACTATGGATCACAGTATTTGGCATTTTGTATATATTTGTAGTTGTAATGTGGTCAGGTTATTCTTTATATTAATTTCCATTTTGTGCTCATTGCATTCTTTCATATAGGACATAGAAATTTCAAAGTAGCTCCAGCTATAAGATACAGTTTAAAAATAGCTTTAGTACCAACTGTTCATTTAAGCATTTAAAAAACGGTATGGAAATTTTAAGAGTCAACAAAGAAATAGGATAGCAGGCCGGTAAGTATTTCCATATTCTGATCACTGTGCATACATTACTACTATTCTAAAAATAATATGAATTTAAAGGACATTTTTGTTTCTCCAATGGGGGAAAATCACAGTATAACAGGCAGCATTGTATGTGCAGCTTTGCGTAAGTGCTCTAGTGTCTCCTGCTGGACACAGTTGAGTACTGCAGGTGAGGCTGAACTATTGGGCCATGGACTCCTTTGGCATTCTGCTCACGCCTACAAACTCTTTCTCTGGATAATGTTTTCAAATGCATAAAATAAATGAAAGAGAATAACAAGGGAAATAATTATATTGAGTAAATCAACTATAATTCAATTAAGAAATTAAATTAAAAATAATTATATTGAAATATAGTGGTGAGGATATTAAGATTAATTTATAAGTTACTTATTACTCAATTAAATAAAAATATCCAGCTTTGGGTTTAATTACTGTAATTTCAAACTAGTGATGAGCTTAAGCAATATTCTGAGATATTTTTAGCAAACATAAACTTGCATGAAAATATCTGTGATTTCTATTGGTGGCAAAGTTTTAGGTAGTGTGTGTATTCACTTCCTAGGGCTGCCATAATGAAGTACCACACACTGGGTGGCTTAAGCAACAGAAATTTTTTGTCTCACGGTTCTGATGGCTAAACATCCAAAATCAAGACGCCAGCAGGGCCATGTCCCTTCTGAAGCCGCTAGGAGAAGATCCTTCTTCGCCTCTCCCAGCTTGTGGTGGTCCCAGCCTTTCCTTGACTGATGGCAATGTCACTCCAACATCTGCCTCTGTCTTCACATGACCATTTTCCCTCTGTGGCCGTGTGAATCTCTCTCTTCGTATAAGAACATCAGTAATATAATTAATATAATATGATATAATAGATTAGTCTAATTCAGGACACCCTGAATTCTATCCATGGAACATAGGTTAAGAACCTCTAAAAGTTATTTCCAGTTAATACGTATTTATCACGTTCATACTTTGTTCCCAGGAGAATCTTAAGTCTTGAGAAGAACGTGAAAGATGTCCCAGCTTCCTAGAAGGGATAAGCCTTACACCTGTAGAGCAACCAGAAAGCAATATAGGGCACTGGGAAACATTGTGGGATGAATTTCATACTTTATGGGCTCAGGGACTGAGAACTGGGAGAGGTCACATGGGTGGGACAGCTGGGCAAGTTTTATTGAGGACTTGGGACTTGATGTGGGTTTAGGATGGCCGCAAGATGTGAATCATCAGGACACGTGTCAGACCATGGAAATGGTATGAGCTAAAATAAAACCTCAAGAAAGAAAGTCAGACACCCCAAAAAGATTTAATAGTCAACTAGCCTAAAAATTAAGTTTGGAAAAGCTTACCAATTATAAAAACATATCATTATAATCAAAAGTATTAATTGAATTCCCAGAAATAAAATTGCCTGGTGTGATCAATTAGAGTTGACCCTTGAACAGCTAAGGTTTGAACTGTGTGTGTCCACTTGTATGTAGATATTTTTCAATAGTAAATATTACAGTACTACATGATCTGTGGTTGGCCAAATCCAAGGATGTAGAGGAACCTCGGATACAGAGGGCTGACTATAAGTTACATGTGGATTAACAATGAACTATTTACAAAATTAAGTAAAAAGTTTCTGCTGAAATGATTTGCAATATCTATTTCATCATTGACATATCCCGTGCAACGTCTTAATTTTCCTAATCTATAAAGAGCTCTACAAGCCAATAAGAAAAAAGAACAAGAAAAATGGTCAAAGAAGACTCAACTGTACACAGAAAGGAAATAGAAAAGCCTCTTAAACATATACTAAGACGTTCAACATCACTCTTATAAGAAACATTCAAATTAAGTTATATTGAAATGCCATTTTCATCTCTCAGACTGACCCAGATCAAAACATTGGATAATATGCTCTGTTGGTAACAGTGTGGGGGGATAGACATTCTTATAATGTAAGAATATATTGGTATAATATCTTATACCAGTGTAAGTTGGTGTAATCTTTGTGGATGTCAATTTAGCAATATTTTATAAACACTGTAAGCACACTTACCTTTTGACCCAGAAGTTCCACTTCTTTATCTTACAGATATATTTGCAAGAAATTACTTTTGTGAAAGGTTATTAACTGCTCCATTGTTTGCAAAAGATTGGACATGATAGGAATGTCCATTAACAGAGCACGTTAAATAACCTCTGGCACAGATCTATACAATGAGATGCTAGGCAACTTCATAAGACAAAAGAATGAGAGTTCCTTAAAAACTACTAGGGAATGATTTCCAAGATAAGATGAAATGGAAAAAGCAATGATGCATGCACATTTTGGCTCATCTATGCATAAAGCATTCTGCAAGGATACACATGGGGCAGACAGCTCTGGTTGCCTCTACAGCAACTGGATGGTGGGGGGTGTGCATCTTTCTGCACCTTGTGAATTTCCAACTCTGTGGGTGCATGACCTATGCAATAAGCAGACTGCATTTTGGTAAGATTTTCAAATTACAAGTGTTGATATTAACTTACTTTTGCTTATCCATTCATTCTATTCATTCAGCCAGTAGTTATGCAGAAACATGAGCACAGTGGGACGGCCCCGTGCTCTCCTGGGACAGCTGCTTCCAATTCACAGGTCTTTAGAGCTTCAGGCGTCTCAGGATGGACAACGTCCCACTGGAAACCCTTCCCCGACTCACGGTGACCAATTCTCAACAGTGCAACCTCAGTGAGTTACGATGCTGTCAGTCTCCTCTGTGTCTCTCTCTGTCTCTGTATCTCTCTATCTTTGTCAGTCTCTCGTGTCTTCAAATGTCCCTTCCCCATAAGCAGGGGACTAAAATAAGCAGGGCTTGTGGTGCAAAGTGCCATCCCAGTGCTGTCCCAGTGCAGCACCATGAACCACTGAAGGGCCTGACCGGGGTGGGGCGTGAGCAGATTTTTTGGAGATAAAGTTCTCTAGGGTGGAGCACGTGAGGGCAGGGATACGAGGTAGGTACCTACTGCAACTTTTCCAGTAACGTTCCACATGAGTGAAAAGCAAGCACATGTAGAAAAAGATGACCGAGGTGTTATCCCAGGTTCTCTTCATTACGCATCCCTGGACAGGGATATGTGAAACCACTCTCCCGCAGAAATAAATCAAGCAGATGCCACAACACCTGGAAAACATTCACCAGCACTGAAACATAACTGCAGAATTCCCCAGGCCTGCAGCGACTTGCCTGCACCGTCATCCTGCCAGGCCTGGTCTGTCAGTCAGAGGTGTCCACATCTGATAGAACCAAAGGGCATCTGGTTCTATCAGATGCCCTTTGCCCTGGTGATATCAGCCTCACCTCTGCCTCCAGCCCCAGGGAGGGTGAGCAGCTCCAACAAGCTTCGCTCTGCTCGGCCCTGATGGGTCTCACCTGCAGCAAGCGAGGCTTGCCTCTTGCTTCTCACCTGTGGTCGGCTGAAAAATGGCCCCCAAAGATCTCTCCATGTTGCAGTCCCTGGAGCCTGTAAATGTCCCCTTCTTTGGGAAAAGGGTCGTTGCAGTTGTGACTAAGGATCTTGAGATGAGGAGGATGACCTAGGCGGGTCCTAACTGCCATCACATGTCCTTGTAAGAAAGAGGCAGAGGGAGGTTTGACACACAGAGGAGAAGGCAACGTGAAGGTGGAAGCAAAGGTTGGAGAGATGCGACCACGAGCCCAGGAATGCCGTGGCCACCGGAAGCTGGAGGCAAGGAGTAGATTTCTCCCTAGAGCCTCCAGAAGGAGCAAATCTCCAAGACACCTTGATTTGGGCCCAGCGAAACTGATGGTGGACTCCTGGCCTCCAGAGGTATGAGAGAAAAAATGTCTGTTAGGCACCCAGTTTGTGGTGCTTTTGTTACAGCAGCAGCAGGAAATGAATGGATCTCCCAGGGCATCTCCAGAGGCTGGCACTCAGCAGACAGCCTAGGCAGGCATGGGTTACGGCCCCCAGGGGCCCTCTCAACCAGTGGGGGGCCAGATAGTGAACTAAGCAAGGGGTGCCACTCTCTCAGTCCTCCCTGGGCAGGTGGACAACTCTGAGATCATCCTATGCCCTCTGCAGAGGCTTCTGGTGGGCAACTCGCAAGCCCGCCTTCTATGGTTTTCCCTCCTCTTATTTCCCTTCACCCGTTCCTTCACTGCTGCCGTCTGGGATCACGTCCCATCAACCAAATTACCTGCAGCACACAACCTTTGTCTCAGCTCAGGCAGAGTCCCCCCAAGGCAAAGGCAAGTCTGTACCTCCAAGACTTGGATTCAAGTGAAATCCAAGCAAAGCCTTACGGAATTTTAAAAAATATGAGATTAAAGGATCAGCCAATCAGGAACAGTCTCATGAGCACTATCAAATGGGCAGCGTGACACCAACCATTCCCTTCTTTACACACATTCTAAACCGGCATTTCTCGGACTAGGAGTTTATTAAAAATAGTTGGCACAGTTGATGAAGGAGGCACATGGCCCTTAAGAATTAAATTTAGCTATGTTTTCATTTCAGTGATAATCTAAAAAAAAAAAAAACATAGGACCAACTGAATGACTCCATCTGGGGAAGCCCCATGCAGGGGGGTCTTTGTGATATGTGGATGGCTGCGATGACGCCCGAGATCACCTGTGCTTACAGGGTTTTACTTGTAACGCGGTTTCTCAGAGAAGTCTCAGTTTTCTTTGGTTCACAAGGAAGTCTTTTCATTTAAAGGGGTCCGCGTGTAACTCAGGTTTGTGACCTTGGAGTGTTTCCCTTTATACACACACACACACACACTCTCACAAAATCACACACACAAATATATCTGAAGGGTAGTTGGGCTCATCAGCACACAGCTGGAGGGTCACAGTTACCAAGGACAGATTTCAGGAATCAAAAGTTACCAGCAGAATGTAAATTAGTGCAGCCACTATGGCAAACAGTATGGAGGGTCCTTAAAAAACTAAAAATAGAGCTACCATATGATCCAGCAGTCCCACTCCTGGGTATATACCCAGAAAAAATAAAAACTCTAATTTGAAAAGACACATGCAACCCAATGTTCATAGCAGTGCTATTTACAGTAGCCAAGACATGGAAGAAACCCAGGTACCCATCAACAGAAATTGACTTAAGAAGATGCCATATATATGCACACACCATGGAATATGAGCTATAAAAAGAATGGAATAGTGCCATTTGCAGCAACATGGATGGACCTAGAGAATATCATACTTCATGAAGTCAGACAGAGAAAGACAAATATTATACCATATCACTCACATGTGGAATCTTTAAAAAATAATACAAATTAATCTGTATACAAAACAGAAACAGACTCACAGACATAAAAAACAAACTTATGGATACCAAAGGGGAAAGGAAGGGGGGAGGGACAAATTAGGAGTATGGGATTAACAGATACAAACTACCATGCATAAAATAGATAAGCAACAAGGATTTACTGTATAGTACAGGGAATTCTATGCAATACCTTGTAATAACCCATAATGGAAAATAATCTGAAAAAATATATATACCTATAATGAATCACTTTGCTGTCCACCTGAACCTAACACAATATTGTAAACCAACTATACTCCAATTAAAAAAAAAGTCACCCACCAAGTCAAGCTTCAGTTATGTGAGAATCACAGCTATGGTTCTGTTTACACTTCCAGTGTGAAACTGTGGACCCTGTATCAAATCAGGAGGATGCGTGCCAGCCCTGTTGCTCTCCATAATGTGTTACACCTGAGCAAAATGCTTTTTGCATTGTTATTTCCTAAAAATGCTTTGGATCAGATTAATTTGCCCAGCCTTGCAGGCCCACTTCACCTCCTGGCTGGACGCCCTGGTTGACCTGCACAGGTGAGTGGTGCAGGGGTGCCGGGAACCAACAGCCTGCCCTCCGATTTCCTCCGTGAAACTTTGATCTGGGGAAATGACCCGGCCAGAGGTCCCAGCAGCTAGTTTCTTCTCAACAAGACTAAAACCTAGATGACTGTATTTCTTCATCTAAATAACAGAGCACAGAACAAGAGGTCAAGAAACCCAGAGAAATTCTTTTCTCTAAATCATTTGCCTAACTTAAAAGGCACTCATCACAAGCTGCGAGGCTGGAAGTATCCCGGCAGCTTTCTCTGTTGCGTTTTTGATAGGAGAGTGATTTTACTTCTGTAAGAAGTGTGCGACAGGCCCTGGTGTGTGCAGGCACATCAACTATGGAGAGAGAAAGAGCTGTCAAACGTAGCTCTGCTATATAAGTAAGGTCTTGTCTTTGAGGCCTTAGGTGCTGAAGGGTTTCTCTAAGATGCTCGGGGCAAACGTTCAGGCAGTTGAGTAAAAGGGACTTGGGTACACATATGCATAGAAAAGAGACTGGAAGGAAAGACCGCAAAATATTAACCAATGATTATCTCTGTATGTTAGGGTTGGCTATAATATTTCTTTTCTTCTTTATGCTTGAGTACATATTCCAAACTGAATGCAAGGAGCATCAGTTACTTTTATCAGAAAAATAGTTTTAAAGTTCACGTTCTTCAAAGACAATCCCATCTGAGATGGACACAGGTGAGTGACAGGTGGGATGTGGATGAGATCAGGACATCAATTCATCAACACTCTTTATCCCAACCTCAGCGTGTGCCCAGCACGGTGTTGGGTGAGACAGGACAGGGGAAAAAAAGGGAATGGACACTTAGTATTTACGAGATCCCAGACACAGTCCGTTCATATGTTACTCCCTTAACTCCTGCAAAAAGCCGCTGGGTGGGCTGTTATTTTTCTCACTTTACAAGGAGGAAACGGAAGCCCAGAAAGTGAAGCAACTGGGCCAGGTAGCAGCAAACCCTGCACCTCCCACCCTGGCAACTCCGGGCCCATGAGAGTTCACTCACCTTGGGCAGAGGGTGCAGCAGGAGGCGGCATAACCCAGCGTGCCCTTCAGTCACTTACCGACCAAAACCAACCAAAACCGCCTGGACTTTCTCAGGAGGCAGAGCCCAGCTGGAGGCTGTTACCTGCCTGGCAATTGAAGGCAAACTGAGCTGGAGGTGGGGGAGGGGCAGTGAGAGGTGGGATGGCCACGTGTCCCCAATGCCCTTGGAGGCATTGCCAAGTAATCAGTGAAATGCACTTAAAGCTTAAAGACTGGCTGCCGAGTACCTTATGAAACGGAATTCCAAGTTGGACTTACTCTTATTGTTCTCTTTGTGCTGTAAATTCAGGCACTGTACTAATAAACCCGGTAAAAGACTAAGGCACGCATAAGACTTTTTTTTTTTTTTTTTTGTGGTACGCGGGCCTCTCACTGTTGTGGCCTCTCCCGTTGCGGAGCACAAGCTCCGGACGCGCAGGCTCAGAGGCCATGGCTCATGGGCCCAGCCGCTCCGCGGCATGTGGGATCTTCCCGGACCGGGGCATGAACCCACGTCCCCTGCATCGGCAGGCGGACTCCCAACCACTGCACCACCAGGGAAGCCCCATAAGACTTTTTTTTAAACATTAAAACCCACTAACCTCTCCGCAGATGTCAGACTTTTAACCTGATTCAGGGTCTGTGGTTCTCCTTCTCTGTGTGTAAAATCTACGTGAGCAAACATCAGCTTACTGCTGAGCGTGAGTCTTCTGACATCAGCAAGGAGCAGCTTGCTCTTCTCGGAAATTCAAGCTCTGAAGCCTGTTTTTCTTACAGAGAAACAGTAAGGTCACCGAATAACCCAATAACCCATCCCTGAGTCCTGAGGCCTTTCTGACCTATGAGTCTTTGAAAGCACTTCTGTTTACTTCTCCTTTGTGGTGACAAGAGTGTGGGTGTCACCTCAGGGAGCCCACTGAGAAACTTCACTGAGTGAGGTCATTTGTATGAGTTAGCCAGGGTTGTCGTAACAAAGTACCACAGACTGGGGGGTTTAAACAACAGAAATTTATTTCCTCACAAATCTGGAGGCTAGAAGTCTGAGATCAAGGTGTCAGCAGGGTTGGTTTCCTCTGAGGTCTCTCTCCTTGGCTTGTAGACGGACGTCTTCCCCCTGTGTCCTCATGTGGTCTTCCCTCTGTGTATGCCTGTGTTCTAATCTCCTATAAGGCCACTAGTCATATTAGATTAGGGTCCACCCATATGACCTCATTTTAACTTAATCACCTCTTTAAAAACCCTATCTCCAAATACAGTCACATTCTGGGGTGCTGGGGGTTAGGGCTTCAACAGATGAATTTGAGTGGGGGGGGCACAGTTCAGCCCATAACATTGCTGGGAGGAACAGAGATGCCATAGAAATGCTCTGCTTTATCCTTTATGGATCAGGGATCAGCCTATGAGAGGCCCCGTTAGGAGGCGACTTTCTCCACCCACTGTGAGCTCAGGATGGAGGCTCCGGTGCGGATGCTCCCAGCCCTCTGCTTCTACTAACTGGGACTCATGCTTCCAGCTCAGACCATGCTCTGAGGAAAGGGATCCCTAATCCAGGCAGCTCAGATGCCCTCTAGGACCCTGCAGATCTCTGCGACAACACCTTGCCGTCCTGGAAGAGGGCAGAGACATTCACACTAGAGCAGCCCAGGTGATGGGCACTCTACCTGCCCACTGCCTTGAAGCAATTCTGTATCCACAGGAGTTTGGGGGTGGGGAGGAGGGGGTCTTACAGGTCATCCAGAGTGCAGGGCACCATGGTGATTTGGAGACACAAATGCCACGCAGAGAGGCAGTCAGGGCCGCCCTATCCGGCTGCCCCCCATCAGCTCTAGAAGGCTGCAGCTGGATTTATTCACTCATTCAACTGAACTCTGCAGGGGCCAGATCTGCGCCGGGCACAGGTGCTTGTGATTCATTCACCAGCGAAACAGACAACCCATGAGCTCATGGAGCCTTTATTCCAACACAGAGGGATGGGAACAGACTCGGGCTGCACCCAGAAGTGTTTCCTGTGAAATGTCCACTCCGTCCCAGGGAACTGGGGACTCCCGGCCTCCTCTGCTGAGGGTTTCTGGGTGGTTTCCTGTTTCAGCCCCACAGCCAGGGGAAATTTCTGCTTTTTGCTCTTCTGAACTCTAAGCTGAGACACGCACATGCTTGATGAGGGATTTTTCTGGTCAGAGGGAAGTTTTATGTCCTGTGTGCATTTCTTAATATACTCTGAAAAACTCAGTTCAAGTGTCACTTCCTGTACGAAACCTTGTCTGAGCCCACCAGCCCTGCTTCTGTGCTCCTGCAGCGTGTCACCGTGTGGTGCGGTTGTTTGTCTGGATGAGCTGTACGCCTCCCCCAGCCCCTGGGTTCCACGGGGCAGGCTCTCTGCCTTACTGTCTATGTACCTGCCCTAGGGCTACTAGTGTCTGGCACAGAGAATGTGCTGGATTAAATGACAAAACAGAAAACCAGGTGGAGTACCTCCACCCTGCCTTCGGTCTGGTCCTTAGGGTCCAGCACCATCATACTCTTTTTTTTTTTTTTTGCGGTACGCGGGCCTCTCACTGCTGTGGCCTCTCCCGTTGTGGAGCACAGGCTCCAGACGCGCAGGCTCAGCAGCCATGGCCCACGGGCCCAGCCGCTCCGCAGCATGTGGGATCTTCCCGGACCGGGGCACGAACCCGCATCCCCTGCATCGGCAGGCAGACTCTCAACCACTGCGCCACCAGGGAAGCCCCATCATACTCTTTCTGATGCCCAGATGGTGGGTCTATGACCACGTGATTTCAAAGCAGCAACGAGTATAAAAAATATTTTGAGATATTGGCAACAACTAAAGTGTGGTGTGAAAATCTGTTATTTCTCTCGGCACGGCTAAACCTTAGGGATTGTTGCCTGTGTTCATAATAGAAGGCAATGCTCAATTTCAGTGAGAGGTTAGGGAAAATAAAGATGTAAATTTTTCCTATTTAAGTTCATGAACCCTCTGAGTTTTAGTCATAGATTCTTTGAAGGATCCACATACATGTGATTAAGATCCTCCAGACCAGAAGTTTCATCCCCCAAGTCGTACTTAGCCCTTTCCCCTTGTAACCCCCAAGCCAGCTCGGGTGCAAGGTTCTGTCAACTCCCAAACCTTGGGTTGATCTAGAAGTCAGATGCCCTCAGCTCCTATGCTCCACCTGCATGGCATCCTCCAGCTGCAGACAGAAGTTGGCCCTTTCCCTGCTCCCCCACTGGGCCCCAGATGTGCAAAAGCATCAGTCGCAGGTAACTACACCAAACAACCTATAGCCCAGTAGACAATCCCTTCTCCCCAGTGGCCCTCCTTGGCTGCCCCAATGCCAGGGTTTGCTTCCTTTTCTTTTTCTCCTTTCTCCCCAGCACTGCCCAGTCTCTTTGGCTTTCCCCTTCTACCTTTTCTTCCTCTCCTTTTCATGCCAGAGACAAGTCAGCTCTGTCCCAGCCCTGCCCATCCCAGCAGCTCAGGTTCTTAGCCCAACATGAGGCTCTTCTTGGGTAGACATTTCAACAATTGCAAACTGTTTATCAAAATGTTTCTTCCAAATGCACCTAGAACTCTCCTCGATATTAACTTGGTTGAATACAATTTTCTCCATCTTATTACAACAGGGTCAAAGGTTCTTTGAAGAATCTTGCTCCTTTGGGATTTTTCCCCCACTGATGTGCCCTTCTTGGAACAAAGATACGATCCGTATCTGTCACTATCTCTTCTGTTTCATTAGCCATTGGCCTCCTGTTCATTTGGGGTGATCTACTATATCTCAGTCTCTACATTAAACACAAATACTTCATGACAAGTAGGTTTATCTAACAAATACAGGAATTGGTTATTAGGGAACCTATCAGTGTAATTCACGGAATTGAGGCATAGTTATTTCAGTAGGCACTCCAAAAACATTTGACAAGCTGGATATTGTTGATAAACTCTTAGCAACGCAGGCACAGAGGCCACATTCCTAACCCTAACCAGGGTCTACCAGAAGTTTGCACAAATCATGACATGTAATAGTAAAACACTAGAAAGAAGGGGTACCTGCCATCACCGCTTCTCTTCAACCTTGTAATGTGGATCCTTGACAATGTAGGAAAATAAGACAAAAGGGCCTGAATCTAAAATGAGAAGAAAAATATTGTCACTATTGCAGGTGATGTGATGAACTACCTAGAGAATCCAAGACCCCGAATGAAAAACTAATGGGAGAATTTGGGGAGGTGGCTGGACACAAGACCAACATACACAGATCAATGGCTTTCACATCCATTTGTGTGGGTGTTTTTAAAAAACGATAGAATATAACAAGTACTGGTGAGGATGTGGAGAAATTGGCTCCCTGTGCATTGCTGGCGGGACTGCAAAATGGTACAGACACTGTGGAAAATGGTGTGATGATTCCTCAAAAAATTAAACAAGGAGTTCAAATTCAAATTCTGGATATATAACCAAAGAAGTGAAAGCAGAGACTCAAACAGATGTTTGTACACTGAGGGTTCCTACTCTTCACAGCAGCAGTATTCACAGTAGCCAAAAGGGTGAAGCAACCCAAGTGTCCATTGACAGATGACTGGATAAAACAAATGTGACATACATCATACATGTACAGTGGACTATTATTCAGCCATAAAAAGCAGTGGAGTGCTACGTTGTGGACGAAACTTGGAGACATTATGTTAAGTGAAAGAAGCCAAACACAAAAGGACAAATATTGTGTGAGGTTCCTAGATCAAATTCATAAAGATAAAAAGTAGAACAGTGGTTGCTGAGGGCTGGAAGTAGGGGGAACTGGGGTGTAAGTGTCTAATGGGTATAGAGTTTCTGTTTGGGAAGATGAGAAAATTCTGGAGCTGGATGGTGATGATGGTTGCCCAACAATGTGAATGTACTTAATGCCACAGAACCATTCACTTAAAAAGGGTGAAAAAGGTCAATTTTCACCTTTTACGTGTTTTACCACAATTAAAAACCTATGGTTTTCTTAATCACTAACTCTAACTTATTAGAAAAGGTAAGGGGAAAGGGATCCTACTCACAAGAGCAACAGAATCCATAATATAACCAAGACTGAAACCACTGACTCTCCTGTTACAGTCACTGTAGCTCTACAGGCAAATAAATGAACAAAGCTGAATGCAGAGTCCAGAACTCCCCCTCACTCCACTTCTAAGAATCTGTCCTAGTAACAAAAAGTGTAGACATGTGCCTGGGTACATATGTACAAGGAGGCCCACAGAAATGACATTTGCAGAAGTGAGCAACGTTGAGAGCGATGTAGGATAAAACCCATGGTTCAGTGAGGAAAGTCACCTCCCATTTTGCAGCTGTTTCAGAGACGAATCAGAGCTGTGCGTCCTGACGTGCAACGATCCTGGTGATATATTGAGAAGCAAGTTTTCACATAATTCCTCGAGCATAATCTCATTTGTTTATAGGCAAAATAAAAGCTATGTAGTTGTATATTACCTAGAGAGGTAAATGCATGGAAAAGTGTCTACAAGTATGCATATCAGACCGTTGTGATTTGTCCTAGGGGAACTGTCCTTTATGAATTTTCTATGAGAATGTATTCAGGTAATACTTGGGATTTTTTTTTTTCTTTAATAAAGTAGGAAGAACCAGTTTTCTCAGTCCTGTGACAAGCTGGTGTTGTCTATGCACCTACCAGGTCCTCTCTGTGGAGCCAGCATTAGGGCATCGGTGGAGGAGGTGAGGACGATAGTTACAAGGCCTCCTGCTGGCCTTCCAGAAGAGGAGGTCTGCGTGGGGCTGTTAAGGGAACACCAGGATTCCACCTGAGACCCTCCCTTCTGGTACAGCAGTCGGTTACTTTGGGCGTCCCGTAACCTTTAGCACAGTCATCCTTGACTTTGCCCTTGGCTGTACATTGGAATCCCGTGTGAGGACTGACAAGCTCCTGACCCTAATCTGCACCAGGGGATTCCCATTTCTTTGGTGCAGGGGTGGCCCTGACCTTGGGCCATCTCTCTGAACTCAGGGCTCCTCTGTTCTCCTGTTACAGCCCTCAAGGTGTTACCTAGTCCGGCACTTCTCACTTATGCAAGTGATATCTGAAACCAAAGGAGAGGCTTTTTTGACATTTGACCTAACTGGTTTCTGTTCATCACTCTATCCCATTGAGATGTGTTTTAACTTTTTCCATCCAGAGAATCTTCCTGCGTCTCCATCACCATGATGGGACATTCTCTCTGTCTCCTAGGCACAGAAGCCTCACCCGGACCAACCTCTCATTCATTTGGGTCCTTAGAGGAAGGCATGGTTTCTGTATGACTAAAAATATCTTTCCCTTCCATTAATAAGAAACCAAGACCCAGGAAGACCATTCAGCAACAAAAAGAAACAAACTGCCGAAACATGCATGCCACACATGAACCTCAAAATCGTTATGCTCAGTGAAAGGCGCCGGATGCCAAAGGCCATGTAGTGGATGATTCTGTTTACATGAAGCATCCAGAAAAGGCAAAAACATATGCAGAGAGAGCAGATTAGAGGTTGGCCGGTCTGGGCTGTAATGGGAGGGCCATAAACAGACACAAGGGATCTCCTGGAGGTGCTGACTTGAAACAAACCAACTGCCAGATATTTCTCTAGCGAAGATGGGTTTATCTGGGATCAGCAGAGAATTACACTTCCGCCTCTGCAGCCATGGCGAGCCACGTGCAAGTCTCCACACAGCAAGGGAAGGAGAACTCTTTTATAGAGGGGAAGAGGAAGTCTGGAGGGCTGCTGTTGTAAACAGAGTCCATGGCTTTTCATTGGCTGAGTTCTTGCCAAGAAAGAAGAGGAGTCTGTTTCCTTCCTGTTGGGCTCTGCTATGGCCACAGGACATGACAGCTGCCCCTTCTGACTATTTAATCGAGGTTTCTGCTCATTCATTTTTTACAGGTGGGATGTTCCGGAACTGGATCGTGGTGATGGTTGCCCAACTCTAAATTTACTAAACACCTAAATACCACTGAATCGCACTTTTATGGTATACGGATCCTACTTCCAGAGTGCACCAGACTGAGTAGAATTAAGCCCTCTTTCAAATGGATGCTGTTGGAGAATGTTAGACAGCTGGGGTTCCATGGCTGCTTGGGGGAAGGGTGCAGTTTAGCATCTCAAACAGCTCAGCCTTGGCTCCCAAATCACACACCCCTCCCAGCCAAACCAAAGCCCTAGGCCAGCTGGACCCACCCAACTTTTTACACTGCGCCCTGGGGTCTCTCTCTGTGCCCAGTCACCTTGGCGGAGGTCCTCTCCTAACCTTTAACTTTTGACAGGGCTCCCGCCGAGGGCGGCGGGCTCTGCATCTCCACCAGGTCCACACAGCTGCCCGACTGGCCTCTGGCAGATGTCAGGTGCCCCTGTGAAGCCCATGAGGCTTGTTCTCCGAGGGCAGCGGGAACCCGAGGGCACACCACTCACTGGCTCCCAAGCTGACTGGTTAGAACAGGGGAAACTGTAAACCCATTTTCAGGGAGTGACAGAGGGAGAGAGCTGCTCAGTTCTTAATGATAACTGGCCCCTCCCCCTCCCCCTCCCCTCCCCTCCCCTCCCCTCCCCTCCCCCTCCCCTCCATCTTCTCCCGGCATCCCCTCTGCTCTCCTCTCCTTCCCCTTCCCCTCTCTCCTACCTCCTCCCCTCCCTCCACCCTCCCTCTTCCCACCTGTATGGTATTGGGCACCATCTCCTGTGCAGACACTGAGCTAGGAGGTGGGCATACAGCAGTGAGCAAAGCCAACCTGGACCTGTCTTCAGAGTTCACAGTTTGTTGGGGGAGATATTAACCTAATAATCACACAAATCAAACGCTGACACACACATAAGGTGTTGGAAGGAAGGGCCCATCGGGCAACAAGAGGTTCTAATTTACAGGGTCCTTGAAGAGCACTTGGCCCAACAAGGTGATACTGAGGTGGAGGCTGGAAGGCTGAGAGGAGCTGTAGGTGAGGAGCAGAGAGAAGGCCCTGGGTGAGGAGGTGCACCTGGGAGGAGTGAAAGGCGGTCAGTGATTGGGGGGGAGGGGGACTCTAGCCCCTCCCCCAACAACCTCCACGGCCTTTCTGCCTCTTCCCACCAAAGCCAGGCCCCCGAGGAGAGATACACTCCCCGGAAAAACAGGGGATGCCGTGCAAATACAGCCTCACGTCACCTGCTCTCCACCCTCTCCCTTCCTGCTGCGTCTACCTGGTCAAAAATGATGAATCTGCCGTCGGTGGGCTGGGGGCGGGGTTTATTCTAAGACCTTGGGAAGGCACTGCTGAGGTTTGACTAGGGTGAGACACACCCAAGTGATGTTATAACACCGCTGATGGCTGAGGGGCGAATGACGTGGGAGTCCTTTTCAGCCGAGTGGCCCCGGGAACTTAGGTCCGAGGTGAGATGGATCCCTTTCCTCCCAGGGGCTGTCTTGGTGGACGTGGTGGTGGGGATTGGCTGGAGCTGGAACGTGGGGACCCAGGCCAGCGCACTTGGCGCCAGCCCTGGTTTTGATGGTGAGGAAGGGCCCCCTGAAAAGCCCTGCCAGGGCCCTAGATTTGGGGACGCACTTCCTCCTCCCCCAGCCCTCCCTTCCCCTCCCCCCCACCTCGAGGCCCCTTCTATTTATAGCGCTTCCTCTCCAGATCTCTGCACTTGAAAGGTGTCCTTGAAACACACACAAAAGAGAAAAAAAATTCTGAAAAATGTCAAACCACAGGTTCTTTCCCCACTCTTCAAGTTTCTAGGTTTGTACTATTCCTGGTTGACCCTAAAGTAGAAAGGGTCAAATGGGTGCCCCGAGTTTTAATGGTTCAGAAGGTGCTGGTTGTTGGGTCCTGGCTCTGGCAGCCTCCTGGGGACCAACTCAAGGGTCAGGGGACTTGAGATCCTTTCTCGTGGGTAAAGTACGGGGCCACAAACACACAGCACCATCTAGCCTGTAACTTTGACAAGATCAGCGGCAGTGATCTCAGGTGGTGAGATGGAAGTTGGAGAGTACACTGAACTGGAAGCCAGGATGTCATGGTCTAGTTCAAGCTGTGTTTAGAAACATCACTTACATCTCTGAGTGTACCTTCCACTCTGTAAATTTAAAAAGTTGGACTAGACCCGTGTTTTACAAGCTTTTTTGACCCAGAGCTCACACACCCATAACAAAAGTCCCATGAAATATTCAATAGTATTTATGTTTATTGTGACACTTTTTAAAAATTCTGTTCCATTAAAAAAAAAATTTGATCATGACCAACTAAAATAATTTCAAAACTTACTATAAATGGTTAAATAGTAAATTTTATGTTATGTATATTTACCATAATAAAAAAATTGAAAAACCCATTGTGAATTTTACAATGGCTGAAAAACACTGGGCTACACCATCCCTGAGTTCTCCTCCAATTATTATTTTTAAAATCTAATTGTGCAATCACAGAGGAAAAGTGCCTCTTTGATAAAATGTTCATTAAGCTTAATTTTTTTTTCAGATAATTAAAAATGTTTTCTCCCTTGCTCTCTTTTTCTCTTTTAAATATCAACTAAGTATGGCATCAACTAAAACTGCACCCATGCATACTCTGTGGCCCAGCAATTCTGCCCTGGGCATATCCCAAAGGAAATGAGTGCATATGTTCCCCCAAAGATGTGCTCAGGGATGTCTGTAGCAGCACTATTTGTAACAGCCTCAGCTGGATACAACTCAGATGTTCATCAGCAGGAAAATGAATAAATAAGTACTGATCTATCCCAGCAAAGGAATAAAGACAGCAATGGGAGTGAATGAACTACAGCTATTAACAGTATGGATGAGTTGCACCAAAATACTGTTGAGCAAAAGAAGCCAGAGCTGGAAGAACACATTCCGTGTGATTCCATTTATATCAAGTTCAAAACCAGGCAAAAATAATCTAGTATCATCACTAACATAGTAACCTTGGGAGTCAGTGACTGGATGGGGCTGCTGGGGTGCATAGACTCTTCTGGGCTTTTTATCTAGTTGCTAGTACATGGGTGCATTTCGTAGGGGTTCATAATGAACCCCCCGCCCCAAAATGTGTCACTTTTGCATGAGGATTATTTTGAGCTAAAGGCAATCGATACCCTGCGGGTTCTAGAGAAATTACTGCCCCTCCCCTAACTACCTAAAAGAATTTCAATTGTGGATTTTTCCCAGAAAAAGAGTTGTTACCAGAGTTACCTTTTACCAAAGTGGCCCTATCTGTATGTCAGGGAAAGCGCATCTAATTACCCAACATCTGCTCTTCTTCTTATCCCCACATGAATGACCCTCCCGTCCTTGGAAACCCCAGGTCCTGATGGCATTCCTCAGCTCAGGATGGCGTACAGACCTCATCTTACCTTTCTGTCTCTGACCCTCTCATGTATGTGTGGGTCTCTGACCTTCTCCTGTATGTGGGGTTCCTGTATATATGAAACTAAATGTGATTTTCTCCTGTTAATCTGTCTTATTTCAATTTAATTCTTAGACCAGCCAGAAGAACCTAGAAAGGCAGAGGGAAGTTTTCTTCCACATCCTCACCATTCATCTCTGGGAAACCTCCCTGACTACTCGGGACCAGGACAAGCATCCCCTCGGGTGGTCCCTTAGTGCCCTGAACTCACTCTCTCAGCTGCGTCTGTCTCTCCATAGAGGTCGCCTGCCTGCTCATCTGTCCACTTCACCAGAAGGAAGGACTCTGTCGCTGTTGTATCTCTAGCTGGTTCTGGAAGTTCAGCATAATGTAGACATTCACTCCACCTGAGGGAATAAATAGGTTACTCAAGTGTCTAGAAGTCTATCAAGGATTAAATGGATTTTAAAAAGGAGGAAGAAACAAATACATCTGTAACCACCCCCAATCCTTCTCCTCCTCCATCATTAAAAAAAAAAAAAAAAGGGCTTCCCTGGTGGCGCAGTGGTTGGGAGTCCGCCTGCCGATGCAGGGGACGTGGGTTCGTGACCCGGTCCGGGAAGATCCCACATGCCGCGGAGCGGCTGGGCCCGTGAGCCATGGCCGCTGAGCCTGTGCGTCTGGAGCCTGTGCTCCGCAACGGGAGAGGCCACAACAGTAAGAGGCCCACGTACCACAAAAAAAAAAGAAAAAAGGATAAAAGGCATTAGTTTTACAGACCCCCGCTCCCCTCCCCCAGCAGTGGCTGTACCCAGAACTAAGCCACGTGGTGCCTCTCTGCTTATGCTTGGGGCTGAAGATGCTCATGGAACAGAGCAAACCACAGAGATGAGATAGGGGTGCACCCCTGCTTCCCTTGGGCAGGCACAGATCACATCAGAAATCAATGCCCTGTGAAGCTGCTTTAAGGGTAACACCCAGGGCGGTCGCCAAGCTCAGACATCACCAGCCTCAGCTGCAGTGGCTCCACCCGCCCCAGAAACAGCAGCACCGAGTCCTTCGTGTCCTTCATATCTGGGTGATACTATCCCTTGGCCACCTCCTTAACCTCCAGCCCCAGCTGCAACCTCCTTGAAATTGAACCTATCAGAAGAAGCACCTGGATCTTTGATGAAATTGGCTGTGTGGCCTTAGACAAATCACTTAACTTCTCTGAGCCTCATTTTCCTCATCTGTAAAATGGGACGAATAGTGCTTCTTTGTCGATGAACTGAGGTGTAAATAAATATATAATAGTTAAGGGCGACAGAGAGTAAGTCCTCAATCAAGGGTGCCACTACTATTACTGTCATTGGTATTGATTTTCTGGGCCAGGTGGAAGATGACAAATATTATAGATTACAAGGAAGGAAGTTGTCAAGCCACCTTGAGAAAAAATCAGGACAATCAGTGGGTCAGGGAGTCGTACCATAGGTCCAAATTCTAGCCTTTGGGGGACAGTATTTGCTGAGTCATCATGTGTTTGGGGCTGAGAGGAGGTGGGTGTAGGGATTAAAGGGCTCTGCATTGTGAGGAGAGCCCTGAAAAGGAACCAGGAGCTGAGGGTTCTGGTCCCGTCTCGCTGGAGAAAGCCAGGAGGATTTGGGGGAAAAAAAAATCCCATGTGTCAGTTTCTTCACTTGGAAGACAAAAATGTCAGACTAGATCAAGGGTTCTCTACCTTTTCTTGTGCCATGGACCCTTCAGGTGAAACTAAGGACCTTCCTCAGGGTGATGGTTTAAAATGTATGAAGTAAAGTACATAAGATGACAAAAAACTGCTCATGTTAAAATACAGTTATCCAAATGTTAAAAACCAGATTTCTAACATGATGTTCCTTCCGTATGATTATTAAGTAATAACAACTGTAATCTCAAAGCAGTGATGTGCAAACATATTTCAAGGTACTTGAATCACCTGTAATGGGCTATGAAGAGAGTCATGATTTCTGTCAGTGACAGAGTCACAGGTATACTTCATTCCACTGTGACCGGCTGCCAGGGCCTAGGCTGACAGGTTGCAGTTAGAGCCTAGTGAAAATAAAGAGGTAATTGTTCTCCCACCCAGGTTCACAGGCCTCCTGAATCCTGGCCTCCCAGGGACTAGGCGAGGTCTCCCACACCTTCCACTGTAGCAGCCCCTGTAGATAAAAGAGCCGCTGCACTTCCTACCGCTGAGGAACTCAACAGCTGGTTGAAATGAAACACCCCTGCCCAAGAAGTGACTGGAGAACAGCCCCTGAGAGCGTGAAATCCCATGCATAGTACAGGTGGTAAGCACAGGATGGCGGCCAGTGAGGGCTGCTACTTAGACTGGACAAGATCATAAAAGGGCAGGAGAGATGGTAACTTTGTAAGGGATCTGCTAGGTTCCAGGCCAAGCACGTGCTAGGGGACTGAGCGATGTGTTTCTATGAACACAAGGAGAGCCCACCATGTACTTCTCAGTCATGTGTACACACGAAGGGGACCAGAATATGCCACCCACTTGTGCCTCTTTGGCATAAGGATTATTTTGAGCTGAAGGCAACTAAGAAAAATAGCAGAAAGAGAAGGAAAAAATATCTCTGCCTTCTTCCTATTTGGCTAAAAGCAGGATAGAAATTTCCATTTGTAAAGGCATTTCACCCTCCTTACCAGGAAGACAGCAACTCTTAATCATCTGAGAGGACTCTAGTCTCTTAGCCCAGAGCCAAGAGAGGAAGGTGCATGATAAACCTTACTAGACAGCCCTCAATCTTCTACTCCTTTCCCCATCTATTACGGCATCCCCACACCCGCTCCCTGCTTTCCTCTGTCTTGTTAGTTTCCACCACTTACTGCTCTTTGTTTTGTTTTTTTTTAAACAAATTATTTATTTATTTTTGGCTGCGCTGGGTCTTCCTTGCTGCACGCCGGCTTTCTCTAGTTGTGGCGAGCGGGGGCTACTCTTCGTTGCAGTGCGCGGGCTTCTCGTTGCGGTGGCTGCTCTTGCTGCAGAGCATGGGCTCTAGGTGCACGGGCTTCACTAGTTGTGGCATGTGGGCTCAGTAGTTGTGGCTCGTGAGCTCAGTAATTGTGGCACACGGGCTTAGTTGCTCCGTGGCATGTGGGGTCTTCCTGGACCAGGGATCGAACCCGTGTCCCCGGCACTGGCAGGTGGATTCTTAACCACTGTGCCACCAGGGAAGCCCCACTGCTCTTTGTTAAAATGCTGTATAAACTTATTCCTATCCACTTTGGCTGCTCACTTCTTTTCTGTGAAGCCTCCCGGGCCAAGTCAGAGTAAAATTGTTAACGTCAGCTAAAATGTGTGCGCCCTTCTCCTGTTCGTTCGTCTCTTGTCCAATTAACGGACACAACTGCAGCCACTAAACCCAGGAGGGCGGAGGAAAAGTTTCCCCTCCCAGCACACACAGGTACGTACGTGTTCCCGGCTCGAAGCTGGCGCTCAGTAAACGCTTGTTGAACGACCCATGAGTGAACAGTGTGGGGTGAGGGTATTCCACAGTTTGTTGCCCTTCGTAGGCCTGCTAGTCTGCCCTTTTAGTGGGAGAGCCCTAAAAGTCTTGAGGACACGAAGGAAGGTTCTCCTGGGGTTTGCCATCTGTGTGTAAGTCAGGCACCTCTGGAAACGGCATTAGTTCTTCCTTCCGGGCCGTGGGAGGGAAGTTGATGGTAAAAGGTGCAGGTAAGACAGGGCTTCTTTACCAAACTTCTCTCCAACTGATCTGGAGCTTTGGGGGACATCTTTTAGGGACCAGTCTACACAAGGGAAAAATGGGGTCCCATGGCCTTCATCAGTGGGAGGTCAGTTAGGGGGGCGTGTTGACCCAAATTCTAGACAGGGGAGGGGTGGCGGGGAACCGAGGCGTGAGGGATGTCACACCAGAGACACAGAGCTCGGGGGTGGGGCTGGGGTCCAAGGCCGGGCTGGAGAGCCGGCTGCTGACGGAAGCGCCTTCCTTCCACGTGCAGAGAAGCTCAGAAAGAAGCTCACGCTCACATCCCTGGGGCGGCAACTTGGCAGCGTTACAGCCCTGATCCGGGGGTGGGTCTGATGCCTCATTGATTCGCCAGCTGTGCGGTAGGGAAACGAGGGGGGCGCGGGGAGAAGGGGTGGCTGGGGAACACCCTGGTTTCATCTGCTGTCCAGCCACCGCCAAGTGCAGCCCTTGGGAGTGCAGCCCATCAGAGCTGCACGTGGGCTTTCGGGCTCCGTTAGAGCGCCTCGCCTGGATCACAAACCCAGGGAATCCCGAGCCAGGCCGAGTCTCCCCTCGCTTCCCGACCCCCAGCCTGAGCTTGGCAGGGTCCCCAGACGGTACTTCTTTACTTCGCTCATCACCCCCTCATGGGGGGAGGGGAGGGGGGGAGAGAATGCTGGCTGCTTCTGAAGTTCCTGACTCTGGTGGCTTGGGAGTAACATCTATGGCCTAAACCCCTGCCTGTGGGGGGCAAAGAAATGGAACAGAAGGGAAACCGCTTCCTAGAGCAACATCCCCCCACTCCCTCCTTCTCGGGAGGTGTGGGAGACAGGCCTGCGTGGGAGGCCATGTGTCTGAGCGAGCTTGTCCTGTGGCAGGAAGATCACCTTGGCTGATACCCTGGGTGGTTTTTTTTCCCCTTTCTTTCTTTCCTTTTTTTTTTTTTCAGCAGGGGTGGGTGAAGGGAAGAACAGTGTGGAGGCTAGTGCGGTGCACTGATTCAATTCCTGCAGAGGGGAGAGTGCTCGGGGCGCCTTCGATGCTCCAGGGCCCCCTGGGAAGGCAGCTGGCCGCTGCACGAGACTCCGCCGGGCTCCCTGGCGTCACCCTCGGTGAGTGAGGTAAGTGGACCAGAGGTGAGTCTTTTCGGGCACCGCGGGAAGGACGTCCCTTGCTGGGGCTCAGAGAGATTGTTCTGCTCTTCACACACCCTCTCTTTCTGCTTCTGTTGGGAACAGGTAGAGCATCCCTATCGACCCCAGCCACCAGCCAGGACCCCTGCCGTGCCTGACCGGGAGGAAGGACACGTCAGGCCAGGAGGACCAAAGGTCAGTGTCAGTCTCATGTCATGGAGCAAAACCGGCTGACAGAACTGGGCTGCTTTCACTGGACCACACCCTGGGGGTGCAGACCCTTAGAACCTTCTGGAAGCTCTCTGGATCATTCTTCCCTACATGGCTGCACTAATTGATAACCCCTAACAGGGGCACACCTGGCCCTCCACAGTCACAGCTGGGTGAGTCTCAAAAGGCACATACTCTTGTGAGTGGGAAATGCGTCAGTAGCTTCATAGTAAGACGTAAAAGACTGTAGGGGAGGGGACATGTCCCTTCTTCCCTTCTGGCTTCTTTGGCTGGCCTCATCACGAAATGGACAAGAGACAGATTAACAGGAGAAAAAACCCAAAAGCTGAATAACGTGTATACGTGGGAGAGACCCAGGAAAACTGAGTAACTCGCCAAAATGGGCAAAACCATCATCTTAAATGCTTTCCTCAGCTGAAGACAACAGAAGATGTTAGGAGTGGGGCAGCTAGAGATGAGAGGCGAGCGGGAAAAGCACAGTAAACAAGGGTAAGGGAGCTCTGCAGATTTAAGTCCTTGCCTTCTGCGTTGACTAGAGTTTCTACAGATTGAGTCATTACCCCTCTTCTTGGTACGACAGGGGAGACACTCTTACAAATATAAGCATCTTTTACAAAGGGCAACTTCGACTTGGCTTTCAGAGCTTCTTCTGTGCCTGTGCCTTCTTAAAAATAACCAGCTTAAAAGAATCCTTAGGCCAAACACGTGTATTTTGGGGTGGCAGATTCTGCTCCCCTACAAACCAACAGTGGGTCATTTCCTAAGAGCAGATGGGATGGAGTTGGAGAAATGGGATACTTTGCGCTTGTGGGGGGAGAACCCGGGGGGCGGGGGGGGCGGGGCAGAAAGGGGCCAAGGAGCACACCTTCAGCAGGTGTGGGCCAGAGCCCACGGTGCACAGAGCAACCAAGCGGTCAGCCACTGGGCAGTCAGTGCTCCTGCTGGGGAAGGGACGCTCACGCGGAGGTCTGCACCCGCATCGACAAGCAGGAAGGCCAGAGCGGCAGGTCCGAGGCGTTAGGGCCCTCTCTCGACGGCTCCTCATTTGGGACTGATCTCCCCGGACTCACATATGTGACAGCACCCGCCTGCCTCTCTTCGGGATGTGGATGTGACTTCTCCGTGGGTGCCCTGGGAAGGGGGACCACGGGGCTCCCAGCATCACCCACCATCCAGACAGCTTGTTTTGTGCCAAATACCAAAACAGGAAGAAGATTCGGAGAGGCCTGAGGGGCACGGGGTTACGGAGGTTGCTAAGGCGCTGAGGGGTGAGTCACGGGGAGCAGGTACCTGTGAGTTGCCCTCAGATGCTCGAGCACCAGGTGTGGGGGCTGCTGCAGAGACCGGAGGTTTCGGGGAGGAAGTGGCGCTTGGTGGGGCCTTGGGGCTGTGCGGTGTACCCGGCGCCCTGGGCTGCGGGCCGGCGTGTGGTTTGCCCTGGGGAAGAGGCCCAGGAAAGTCAGGAAGCGGGGGACACTTGCTCAGGGTGGTGTTTCCTTAGGAGCCAGTCGCACCCCTGTGCCCAGTGAGTCCTGAACAGACAGGAAAAGGGACACAGAAAGTTCCAACAGGCGTCAAACCGCTGCTCTGTGACTGATTGCCAGTGATTCCAGCGGCTGAGTCGACCTGTGGCTGAGACCCTCCTGAGCTAAACTGGCCCCTTGAGACACCCTCCTCGCCCTGCTGGGGGCACAGAGCCCATCCCCTCAGCTCCCACCTCAGTGCGACCTGAGGACCGGATTGTTCAGTGAAGGGATGAATAAGAAGCGCCTTCCCTCTGGATTCAGAGCTGGCAGGACCCCTGGGAGAGCGTAACTACCACCTATCTCTATCTAACTATCTATTCATCTATCTCTATCTGTCTATCTAGTCACCATCTCTATATCTATCTAATCTATTATCTATCTACCATCTATTTACCTACCCACCTATCTAACCATCTATCTATCTATCTAATCATCCTCACTATATCATCTCCATCTAGCCATCCATCCATCCATCCATCATCCTGAGGTTCAAAGGACTTTTCAGTGTTCCTCTCTCTACTGTTCAGATGCACTTTTCTTACTTTCCATTTGAATGGAGGCCCTTATGCTTATAGAGACAGAGCTCTCTATATGCATAGGTTGCAACGAGGCATAATCTACAGCAGGGTCCCTACTAGCTAGCCCCAAATCGGTAAAGGAGGGAACAGCTGTGTCCTGACTCAAGTGAGGTTTTGGGGCTCACGGAGCTGGTGCCCTTCAAGCCAGCACGTGACTGCAGGAGTTCAGCACCTCCACCTGGATCTCTGGTCCCGTGAGCTATTGTGGCCCTTGGGTAAACAGCACACCCTCTGCAATCACAGCGCTCACATGTGCCTCACAGGGACAGTCACTCAGGCTCCACCTGCTGCACGGAGAGCATGGGTTTTCTCCAGGTATATGCCCAGTAGTGGGGTTGCTGGGTCATATGGTAGCTCTATTTTTAGTTTTCTGAGGAACCTCCATACCGTTCTCCATAGCGGCTGCACCAATTTACATTCCCATCAACAGTGTAGGAGGGCTCCCTTTTCTCCACATCTGGAATCTAGAAAAATGGTATGGATGAACTTATCTGCAAAACAGAAATAGAAACACAGATGTAGAGAACAAACTTATGGATACCAAGGGGGGAAGTGGGGGTGGGGTGCGTTGGGAGATTGGGATTGACGTATATACACTACTATGTATAAAATAGATAACTAATGAGAACCTACTGTAGAGCACAGGGAACTCTACTCAACACTCTGTGGTGACCTAAATGGGAAGGAAATCCAAAAAAGAGGGGATATATGTATACGTATAACTGATTCACTTTGCTGTACAGCAGAAACTAACACAACATTGTAAAGCAACTATACTCCAACAAGAAATTTTTAAAAATAATAAGAAAAAGTTAATGATAGTAGTAGTGGTAGTAGTAATAGAACAATAATCATAATAGTAATAACGTCTAACATGTTAAAAAAAAGAAGATATATAAATGGCCAGTAAACCTGTGAAAAGGTGCTCACTGTCAGTAGTCATTAGGCAAATGCCAATTGAAACCACCAGAAGATACCCCTGCACACCCACCACACTGGTTCACCTGAAAAAGACTGACCATGCCCAGGGCTGGTGAGGATGAGGCACCATGGGAATCCCATACGCCGTCGGGAGTACGCAGAGCGGCTGCTTTGGGAAAGTGATGGCCAGGACGTACCTACTAAAATGAAACGTGCAGAACCTGTGATTCACCAGCCCCACTCCTAGCTATGTACAGTACTCAGCAAAATAGATATTTATGTGTCATCAAAGACATGTGAAAGAACATGTATAGCTGAACTTGATATAACAGAAATGTTCACCAACAGTAGGATGGATGTAAATAGGTGGTGATGCATACATACAATGGACTATCATACAGCAATGAGAAGGAACAAACCACAACTACACCACACCACAACTACACTACAGCGTGGGTGAATCTCACAACCTAATGCTGACCCAGAGAAGCTCTGTGGGTGAGAATACACATACCCATGGCGTATGATTTCATTTACTTAAAGTTCAGAAGCAGGCATACTGAGTTGTGATTTTAGAAGTTAGGATATTGATTACCCTTGAGTGGAGGTAGAGGCTGTGGGGGCAAAGGAGAGCTTCTGGGGGTGCTGGCGAGGTGTCTCCTAATCTGGGGGCTAATCACACAGACGTGTTCACTTTATGAAAATCGTCAAGCTCTACTTTTACGATTTGTGCACACTTTTGCATGTGTGTTGTGATTTGTAAATGGCTGCAAATTCTTTGACCTGCCTCCTATTGAGAGATGGGAGCTATGTCTCCTCTTCTTGATTCTGGGTGGGCTTGTGACTCACTTGTAACAGCAGAAGGCGGACATGCTGATACCACACTTCCCAGGCCAGCTTAGAAAAGCTGATGCAGTGTTTTTGAGTACAGTGTGTTCATAGAAAATCTGAGGGTCAGTAAGGCCCACAGATCAGGGGATGATTGCTGTTGAAAAAGAGAGCTCGTTACTTACAGACCCCAAGAAGAGGGGCCATGCCACATCACGGGGGGCCACAGGGGGAGAGCTGGGGTTGGTCAGGAGACAGAGCCAGAGGAGCAGAAATGTGGTCACGAGCCTCTACTGTGGTTTCGGTGGAAGGGAACAGGCAAGGCAGGGTCAGCAGGCTTAGGATTGTTTAAATCATCTCAGGGGGCTCTGGGACACAGGGGCTGCCCCTGGTACCTGGCCCTGGGTTGATTAGGGCAGGTGGTGGGAGTGGTTGGTTTGCGTTTGAAAAGTACACTCAAGGGACTGGTTAACCCAGGGAAGGGCAGCCCCTCCAGGGTCAGCCAGGCCCCAAGATGTCAGAGCACTAGAATATAGAAAATAAAAGGCGTGGTTAATAGACGGAGATTCTACCTAGTTTCCGGGACACTTTCTTTTGGAGCCTCCACCTACTGTGTAAGAAACTGAGGTACTTGCAGGCCACCATGTTGCGAGGAAGCCCCCGCCTCACGAGGAACCCTCGTGCAGGTGCTGTAGCTGACAGTCCAGTTGAGGCTTCGGCCCAAAGTCAGCGTCATTTGAGTAAAATCACCTCCGGGTGGTCCCAGCCCCTGCCACTGAGTAACCCTCAGCTGTCGATGCTTCCCAGCTGAGGCTCCCAACAGTGGGCAGCAGAGAAAAGCCAATCCCACTGTGTCCTGTTCAAAACCTGACCGTGAAAATAACAAAGTGTTTTAAGTTGCTAAATTCTGGGGGTAATTTGTTACATAGCAACAGTGAGTGGAACGGTATGTCACACGTCCACATAAATTTACTTCAAAAGAGGTAGGCTTGTATGTACCACATCTTCTTTACCCATTTACAAAACAGAAACAGACGTACAGATATTGAAAACAAACTGATGGTTACCAAAGGGGAAACACTGGGGGAAGGGATAGATCAGGAGCTTGGGATGAACATACACACACTACTATATGTAAGATATAACCAACAGGGCCTACTGTAAAGCACAGGGAACTCCATCTGTGATAACCTATATGAGAAAAGAATCTAAAAAAGAATGAATATATGTATATGTATATGTAACTGAATCACTTTGCTGCACACCTGAAACTAACACAACATTGTAAATCAACTATAATCCAATAAAATTTAAAAATAAAGATATATGCTATTCATGGGCACGTGGCTTCAGCAAATTATTAAGTATTACTTGATAGAGGCGTTAACCCCACAGATACAATGTTACATTTTAATTTTTTGTCTCCCCAAGGACCTCTATGACATGGCTTCCTGCACGGCTGACCCAGACAGCCTCGTCCGCCACGCCGACGCCTGCCTTCCTCGCCACCCACCCCGGGTGGCCAGCGTGATGCTCTCTTTGTTCTACACAGCCCTCTTGGTCTTCGGCACCCTGGGAAACATCCTTGCCCTCCGCCTTGCCTATCAAAAGGGCAAGAAGATCAACTCAACAAATGTCTACCTGGTCCACCTGGCAGTGTCCGACCTCCTGTTCACCCTGGCCCTGCCCGGAAAGATCGCCTACTACGTGCTGGACTTCAGCTGGCCTTTCGGTGAAGGGCTCTGCAGGCTGACGGCCTTCATATCCTATGTGAACACTTATTCAGGGATCTACCTGATGGCACGCGTGAGCGTGGACCGTTACGTGGCTGTGGTCCGCACCCACCAGTGTCTCCGGCTCCGCGGACCCCGGCGGGCCAGGCTCATCTGTGTGGCTGTGTGGGTCCTGTTGTCTCTGCAGACGGCGCCCCTGCTCCTGCTCTCCATGACCAAGCTCGTGGCCGGCAGGCTGACCTGCATGGAGTATGACAGCGTCCAGCCGGTGCTCACGCTGCCCGCCGTGGTCCTAGTGATCTCCGCTCTGAGCTTCTGCGGGCCGGTGGGCGTCATTCTCTTCTGCTACGTGAGGATCACCATGAAGCTGTGAGGACGGCCCGGGACAACCCTCTGACAAGCGGGAAGGGGCACCACCGCAGGGCCTGCCTGCTCACCCTGGTGGTGCTGGTGGCCGTGCTTGTGTGCTTCATCCCCTACCACTTCAATGTCATCCGGGTCATGGTGAGAAAGGTGCTCCACCAGCCAACCTGCCCCGAGCAGAGGGCTTTCAAACTGTGCCTTCAGCTCACGGTGTGCCTCATGAACTTGAACTGCAGCATCGACCCCATCATTTACTTCTTCGCATCTACGCGTTACAGGAAATGGCTCCTCAGCATTTGGAAGCTCAAAGCGTCACATCCTCCGACTCCCCCGCTCCGGGAAAAAGTTCCTCAGAAGCACAAAATATCAGCCAGACTGGAGGCTCCTTGCCCTTAGAGGAGAATGAGGTCTAATAGGTCGTGGGCTTTAAGACTGCATCTGGGGGTAGGGGGTCCAGGGTTGGGGGCTCAAAGCTTATACAATTTGGACGGGTGTGGGTTCTTTAAGAAAAAGAATACAAAACAATAGATGTAAAATTAGGTACAAGGTCTTGGATGGTAAGTGAGGAGCCCTGGAGCTTGCACTCATTAGCTTTACGGTGAACCGACCTCTGATGTATCCTAACAAACGCCACTGCGTCCTTGGCCTCTGAAGGGTGTGCGGTTTCTTCCAGGAAAAGAATATTTTCACAGCAAATGCAGTCACAACCAAAAGAATCATTGGCTGAGTACCAGATCCACAATTTAGACAAGGTTTCCAAATTGGGGTGGCAAGTTGTTGGAAAGAGTAAAAATACTCCCCCCCTCAAAAAAAAAAAACCCAAAATTTCTAAAAGCTTGGCGCTAACGTTTACAAAAATGCCAAGGTTCTCCTGAGAAAGTCAGAAAACATGGGGAGGACGCACTGACTCCAAGTTACTGGCCCAGCCGCCTCTGGCGTCGGGGGAGTGGGGCGAGGGACTGGGTGTTGTGCACTTTTGTAGGAAGAGTCTGAATCTGGTCCCAAGCCCCTTATGACATGTGTGACTGGGGACATCGCTGGGGGAGAAAGTCAGGAAAGTGGGCACGAGCTTTTCATTTGTTTTGTGTGTGTCAGAAAGTGCTTATCCATGGGAGTGTTGTTTCCATTCGGTCAAAACAAACCTTTCCGGTGCTTTCTTGAGTTTAAAACAAGGCACAGAGCGTTTCCACTTGGGCGATTTTGAGTTCTGTAAAATAAAACACGCATTTCCCTGCCAACGTGCGGGGAGCACCAGGGCCAGTGTGACGTCTGTCTCCGCGGCACGGGCCCAAAGCAACATGCTCACGGCCTCCGCGGCGCCCCCTTGACCCTACCCCAAAGCTCCGGCTCCAGACGGGTCCCCCCTGAGGTCGTCCCTGGTCCCTGACCGACAGTGGCCTCCTGCTCCAGACAATCAGCTGCTTCCACCTCCCAAGTTCCAAGTTTGGGGCACTTGACTCTCGTGCGCAGAGCTTCATGGTGGCTCTCCTGAGAGGGGGCTGTCTCACGGGGCACCAGACTGTCAGCTCCTGAGACGTCCGGGGCACGGCCTGCTCCTCTCAGCCCCCCGCATCACAGTCCATGTTACTCCTGGGACGGGAGCTGGTGCTCAGTCCGCCCTCGCTGGTTTGAGCTGATGAGCTTCCTTCTTCTCACGCTGCTGTGTCCCAGGAGAGGCTCTCAGGGGCTCATGTCGAGGCTCTGGGCGCGCTTCTCTTCCATCCAGCCCCCGACTCTGGCTCCGCTGGGCTCGGGGACGGGAGGACACTCAGCTCCAGAGTGACCCACAGACACGGAGCTGTGGCCCCTGTGGCCAGACAGGTCCCAGCACTGAACATCGATCCTGGGGACGTGGTGCTCGTGGTAGAGGGTGCTTCCTGCCTGCGGCTGGGGCAGGAATGGTGTTTAAAGGCTGGAAGAATTTGCAAGTCTGCTCTTGGGGCCTGTGGATTGAAGGTGCAGAACCTCAGCTGAAAGGCCCATCTCTGCACCCTGAGTACCTCTCACAGGAGCCCACAGCTCATGTCCACACCTGGCTGGGGTGAAAAGCTCACACACCTTGTTTGCACTAACCCAGCCCTCATCAAAGGGCATGGAGGTGGCAAGAGAGGGCCTGGCCAGCCTGCAGTTTGCTGCCCTCACAGCCAGGGGCTTCCTCCGTGGAGAGCGGCCAGGCCAGCAGGGCTGCAGACCTGTCTGACTCCGGACGTTACAAATCCTTCTTGGCCATCCTCCTAAGCATTTCTCATCACCTGTCCTCGAGGCTCGTCAGGCTCCTCACATCCAAAGCTGCTTGGGGCTGGTTTGTGCTGAGCACCTGGAAACAGAAAGGAGGAAGTCACATCCGGAGGGCAATTGGGAACAAAACAGGATCAGGAAAGAGGACGAGATCGTGAGCTCCGGCCGGAAGCAGCAACAATGGGTCGGGGAAAGCCGAGGCCCGGTGCACTGCCGGCTTCCAGCACTGCCGCAGGAGGAGGGTGATGGCTCTGTATTCAGACAAGGCGATGACGGGTGTGACTTACAAAGAGGGAAATCTGAATTCTGAGGACTGAACCAGCCAGGGATGTTCCAGAGCTGGGCTCAGAGCGCAGACGCCCGAGCCCAGGGACTCAGGAGGGAGAAGCGTCCTGCTGAGGACTCACACCCACGCCTGAGCCTCATTTTCCTTGTCTGTAACAATAGGGACTATAACATCTACCACATGGGGTCAGTGTGTGTGTGGTGGAGGTGGTGTTTCATGAACCAGCACCTGTGTAAACCACTCAAAACTACAGACAGCATTTAACTGAAAACTGGCTGTGGCTACGGAAGTTTGCCAAGTGGGCTGGCACAACTCATATCAGCAGGGATAGACATCTCATCATTACCGGGACCAGAAGGTCCCAATGCCCAGCCCACACCCAGGCCCCCAGAGCAGGGGTTCTCGAAGTGTGGTCCCTGGAAGAACAGTGTCACCACCACCTGGAGACTTGTTAGAAATGCACATTCTTGGGCCACGGCAGACCTGCTGAACCGGCTGGTCTGGCGGGGGGGGCCCAGCGCTCAGTGTCCTAACAAGCCCTCCTGCTGCAGCTCAGCCTTGAGAAAACTGGCCTGAGGGGTCCTTGGAGACGCCAGCAACTCTCTCGCCCACGGTATGAGTTTGCTGGGGCTGCTGTAATAAAGTACCATCAACCAGGTGACTTAAAACAACAAAAACCTTCTCTTGCAGTTCTGGAGGCCAGAAGTTCAAAATCAAGGTGTCGGGAGGGCTGGTTCCTCCTGAGGCTGTGAGGGAGGCTGTTCCAGGTCACCGCCAGCTTCCGGCGATTTGTTGGCAGCTGTTGGCGTTCCTTGGCTTATAAAGCATCGCCCCATCTCCGCCTCCATCTCCACATGGTCCTCTCCCCACGTGCCTCCGTCTTCATGCGGCATTTTCTTCTTTTGCTAAGGACACCAGTCATTTTTTTTCAACATCTTTATTGAAAGAAAGTATAATTGCTCTACAATGTTGTGTTAGTTTCTGCTGTATAACAAAGTGAATCAGCTGTATGTATACATATATCCCCATATCCCCTCCCTCTTGCGTCTCCCTCCCACTCTCCTTATCCCACCCCTCTGGGTGGTCACAAAGCACCGAGCTGATCTCCCTGTGCTATGCGGTTGCTTCCCACTAGCTATCTGTTTTACATTTCATAGTGTATATATGTCCATGCCACTCTCTCACTTCATCTCAGCTTACCCTTCCCCCACCCCGTGTCCCCAAGTCCATTCTCTACGTCTGCGTCTTTATTCCTGTCCTGCCCCTAGGTTCTTCAGAACCATTTTTTGTTTAGTTTCCATATATATGTGTTAGCATACGGTATTTGTTTTTCTCTTTCTGACTTCCTTCACTCTGTATGACAGACTCTAGGTCCATCCACCTCACTACAAATAACTCAGTTTCGTTTCTTTTTATGGCTAGTCGTTTTGGATTAGGCCAACCCTTATGACCTCATCTTAACTTGATTACACCTGCCAAGACTTCACCTTAACTTGATTACACCTATTTCCACATAAGGTCATATTCACAGGTGCTGGGGGTTAGGACTTAATCTTATTTTGGGGGACAAAATCCTACTTATAACACCCACCCATTTCTGAGCACCCCTGTTTCCAGACACTCTTCTCTGACTCTCATCCCATCCCTGACCCCTCTCCAGCTCTAAGCCCCTATTATACCACATCAGAGCCCCATGTCCAAGATGAGACTTGGAGGAAGGAGTAAAAGGGGTCTGTTTTAAACACTAGTTGGTCCAAAAAAAGTTGAACTGCCATGGTTTGTTTTTCAGGTCCAATCAAGACAACCTCATGTCAAAATGGAAGCATCAGAGTGACCCCCTCGGAGGGTCCCCTCACTCTGCATGTGGGACCTGAGTTCAGAGGAATGTGTAGGGCCCAGGGCAGCCCTGTAGGCATGGGCTCTGTAATGAGGAGCCCTGAGTCCCATTCCGGGGCACAGACAACCAGAGGAGGTGTCGGGGAGATTCTCCCCTTGGGTGGAGGGTCTCATGATGATGTCTAAGCATTTTAATTGCTTGACATTTTAAGGAGGAAGAACGGAGTTTCATAAATTGAGCTGGTAGATACCCAAATGTCTCTACGGGCTCTCGGCATTCTCCAGAAATCTCATTTTCACTGAGAATTCCTGCTCCCCTGGCATCGCCACACACCACAAGTTAACCACGGTCCAGCTTTCACTACAGTTTTCTCTCTTCGCCAAGTGACTGCATACGGGGCAGACACAGAGACAAAGTCCCTCTGGCGTGTGTGTGGGTTGTGGGCCCAGGCTCAGGGATGGGCTGTGCCCCCCCGTGGGGACTCCAACCCTGAAGGTCAGGTCACACCTCAGGCCACATGAATCCCTCGTGACAGGGATGCCGTTTCCTCTGTAATTGTTGAAATTTTGAGGTCTACACCACCTTCCAGTGCTCACATTCTTTGATTCCAGGAAGCCCGGACATGTGCCCTGTTGCCTTGGTAGCTCTGCAGTGGGGCAGGCAGGGGAGGTGGCCCGTCCCAAGCCAGCGAGGCGCCCTCCTGCGTGTCTGTCTGTGTGCTTAACGCTAATGCTTCACAGTATTCCCTTTGGCCGGCTGCACATAAAGGGTGAAGTCCCAGAAACTGACAGAGGTAGGACATTACCAGACATTCAGTCCCAGGAACACTCATCAGCTCTATCTGCTGCTGCCCCTGACAGTAGGTGGCAGCTCAGGGGGACGGGAGAGAGCCCTGCAGAAAGGACAGGCTGGCGACACGCCGCTTCTCTTGTAACTTACAATTCTGTCTCGGGGCCAGATTCCTCCCCAACATTCACTTCTTCATTAATTCATACATTTATCAAGTATTAGCCTAGGCTCTGAGGATACAGTGGGGATAATGGAGCCACGGCCCCTAAAACTCATGGATCACAGACCAGAAGGTGACACATACAATTGTAACCAGACAAGGACACACAATGTGCTAAGTGTCCAGTGGAGACTGATGAACTACAGGAGGAGAGGTTGGGGAGACCAGGAGGACTCCCAGGTTTGGGGATAGACAGTTGGATTGATGGTGGTATCACTCCCAAGGTTGGGAGCAGAGGAGAAGCTATAGGGAGAAGGTGGGCTTGGGTGCCCCTGGGACGGACGTATGGAGGTGTACAGTACAAAGCAGGACATCTAAGGCCTGAAGCCTAGAAGAGAAGTCTAGGGTCAGACTTCAGTCAGACTGGGGAGCATGAAGTGGATGTTATTTCCAGGGGGAGTGGACGGTCTGCTTTAAAATGTAGGTTTTATTATTATTCAGGTGCGATGAGGCAGGTTACCTGCCTCCTTTCTGCATCACTGTGGAGTCGGGTGAGAAGGGGCATTTTGTCAGTGTCGTGTCCTTTTTTTTTTGCGGTACGTGGGCCTCTCACCGTTGTGGCCTCTCCCGTTGCAGAGCACAGGCTCCGGACGCGCAGGCTCAGCGGCCATGGCTCACGGGCCCAGCCGCTCCGCGGCATATGGGATCTTCCCGGACCGGGGCACGAACCCGCGTCCCCTGCATCGGCAGGCGGACCCTCAACCACTGCACCACCAGGGAAGCCCGGGAGACGTTTTTGACAAAATCAAAGCAATGGATTCTGAGGCACAAAACAACACTCTGAGGCACAAAGGAAATCCCAGAGGTGCTGCCAGCTCAGAATCAAATACAAAGGTCAGGAAAGGGCCAGGTGACCGTTATCAGTGTACTTCCTTCCAGGTCTGCTAAGGCAGTGTGTGTATGTGCGTGTGTGAGGGACAGAACAACAATCCAGAAGCTGGAAAAGGTATTAGGGGCTGAATTGTGTTCCCCACTTCCCAATTCATATGCGCAAGTCCTAACCCCCCAATATCTTGGAATGGGACTGTATTTGGAGACAAGGTCTTTAAACAGGTAAAATGAAGTCATTAGGGTGGGCCTTAATCCAAGATGACTGGTGTCCTTATAAGAAGAGGAGATTAAGACACAAGCACACACAGAGGGATGACCATGTGAAGACCGAGGGAGAAGACAGCATCTACAAGCCAAGGAGAGAGACCTCAGAGGAAACCAGCCCTGCCGACACCTTGACCTCAGACTTCCAGCCTCCAGAACGGCGAGGAAATTAACTCCTGTTCTTGAAGCCCCCCAGCCTGTGGGACTTCATGGCAGCCCCCGCCAGACGGTACAGTAGTCTTCATCTCTCCACCTGATTTAAGGAAAGTAAGTGGATCCTGGTCTCTTTCAAACTTCACACCTCCTACCACCTGTTGAAAGAATGACGGAAGCCAAGACACAGTGAATGTTATTATTCTCACCGGTTTTCTTTCTTTCTCTAAAAGGCCTACTGGGCCCCGGGCAGCCTCGGTGAGTCGCTGGCAGCTCCAGAACCTGGCCTCAAGGGCGAAAGGAGGATGTTCATCAAGATGCCGGCTGATGTCCTTCCAGCTCTGAGCACTGGGATTTCTGCGGGCGCGACGGGCAAGCCCAGCAGGCGCAGCCTGGTTTCCTGTGAGTCCGCGGGTTTGCCCGGTGCCTGTCTTGGTGTATCTTTGGCAGCTTTCGTTTTGACTTCGGTGGGGGGACTTGATTCAGTTCAGAGGTTTAGCCTCAGGCTGGTGTCCGCCCTCATCTGGGAAAACAATGGCTGGCGTGGGGCTGGTATCAAACAGTGTTGGAGAGAAACCTGAAAAGAGAGGGGAGGAGGAGAGAGGAGGGCAGAGCCAGGGAGAGGGAGGCTGGGGACGCCCCGCTCAGCAACAACTGCGCGGAACGTCTGGTCGATGCTGTCGGGGCCCAGGGCAGGGGGCCCCCAAATGTGTCCCCAAATGTGCACCAATGGCATATTGGTTATTTTGAACTAAAGTTACTTAAGAAAGAGCTGATGTAAGAGGGACACTCTGACCCTGTCTGTCTCCCTGAAGGCAGGAAATAAATCTCTCCTACGAAAGGTCCACTCCCTGCACCTGGAAGTAGAAGGACACCCTAAACTCCAGAGAGGGAGAGTTCGGGCAGAAAGCCTGGATAAGCAAACCTTGTTGCTTATTTCATTGACTACCCCATGCCCACATTCTGTTTAGATTCTTCACTAATTAAGCACCAAAGCCAAAGTGTCTTTGTCCTGTCATTTCCTCACAAAGTTGTTTCTTTGTCTAAAAAGTATAGAAGCTGCCTCCTTTGGCCACTTCTTAGGTCTTGTTTCTATGAGACCTCCCTGCGTAAGAATTCATATTTGTTTCTTTCTCTCCTGTTAGTCTGTCTTGGGTCAATTTTATTATTAGTCCAGCCACAAGAGCTCAAGAAGGGTCAGAGGGGGAAACCCCCCTCCCAAACAGTGCTCTTCCTAGGACCTCGCGGTTGGAGGCAGGGAAGCTGGGAGCTGGGAGACAGGCTTGCTGCGCCTGGGATGCTGAGCAAGAAACCCTGTCCCCTAATCGTGGCACTGGAACTGGTGACACCCTGTTACTCACTTGTTCCAGCTCAGTGAGGTTTTGGGGGCCATCTAGGCAGCGGAATAAGGAATCAGGGGCAGAGGCCACTAAACTTTCTTACTGCCGCCCTTTGGGAGACCTCTTTGGCGGTTCTCCTAATATGAATGCCTTTCTCGTTATCCTTGATTGATGCTACGATAGAAATTCTCTTAGCGGACCGCACTTAGCCATCTCAGGAGTCGTGTGGGTCTGAGGGTCGCCCACCACTCACAGCCTGCTTGTGACTGGTGGCCTCTCCCCAGCCCCTGTTCTTCTGTGCCCACAACTGGGGCCCTGTGCACCCCAAGAGACAGCTGTGTTTGTTCCCAAACCTTTTCACATCAGTTGCTATCAAAATTAAATAAGTATTACATAAACCAATAAAGTATAAAGGCAAAAAGAAAGAGTTGTTGTTACAAGAACTCAGTTGAACGCTTTCGAAAGTTTGATAAAGGTGAATTGCTTACAAAACCAAATGTGCTGTCAAAATAGATATGAGTGTAACATTTATAGGACGTTGGAAGAAATGTAAAAATCCAAGATGACGCACAATCTGATTGCTTTGCTGAGTTCTGGGGCTAACTGTAATTAAAAAATCCAAACTGGAACTCATAAATGATGCAGTATGGGTGTGGATTATGAAAGACACAAGTTTCTAATTAGTACAACTATGATTAAAAAAAATAAAAAAGGCCTTGGCGACATCAACACCAGAAGACTGGTGAATTAATTACATTGACAAGTTTTAACTTAAAATATTCACTGTATGGGCTTCTGTGTGTATATACACAATACATAAGCATATGTGTATGTATGCACGTATGTATGTATATATACACAATACATAAGCATATGTGTATGTATGCACGTATGTATGTATATATACACAATACATAAGCATATGTGTATGTATGCACGTATGTATGTATATATATGTATGTATGCACGTATGTATGTATATATACAGGTCCTCCTTGCTTTATGATAAACCCACTGTAAGTTGAAAATATCCTAAGTCGAAATGCATCAATACACCTAACCCACCAAACATCCCAGCTTAGCTCAGCCTACCTTAAACGTTCTCAGAACACTTACACTAGCCCACAGCTGGGCAGGATCATCTAACACAAAGCCTACTTTTTAAAAAAAGTGTTGAGTACCTCATATAATGTACTGAATACTGTACTGACGGTGCAAAGCAGAATGGCTGTCTGGGTGCAGAATGGTTGTTGACCCTTGTGATCACAAGGCTGACAGGGAGCTGCGGCTGCCACTCCCAGCATCATGGAAGAGGATCGGACTGAAAAGAATATTGCCAACCTAGGAAAAGATCAAAATTCAGAATTCAAAGTACGGTCTCTACTGAATATGTATCAGTTTCATATGATCTTAAAGTCGGAAAATTATAAGTCAAACTACTGTAAATCAGGGCCCGTTTGTGTGTGTATATATGTTCTGCATTTTACCCAACTTTTTAAGATTAACTGACTGACTACCAGTTCCCAGCCTAGGATGAGAGGGCTTCTGGCAGGTGCCATTTGTATTAAAAATAGTGGAGCAATATTGTCAGTCATAAGAAATATATATATTTGGTCATTCAGATGACCCAAATTATTTCTCATATATATTTGGTCTGCATCCACATTTCCTGGCTCACAGCTCCTAAACCCTTGGAATATCCTAAGTGTAGAGAATGATGTAGGTGTCTTTTGTTAGGAGAATGAGGTGATTTTTGGAAGCATCTAAGGATGGGGGCTGATTGCCAGGAGAACTAACCATCTGATTAGAGGGTTGGAACTTTCTGTCTCACCCCCTGACTTGCAGGGAGGGAAGAGGGGCTGGAGGTCGAATCAACGGCCAATTGCCAGTGATTTAATCAATCGTGCTTATGTAATGAAGCCTCCATAAAAACCCCAAGGACAGGGTTCAGAGGCTTCTGGGTTGGTGAACACGTAGAGATCTGGGGAGAGTGGGGCTCAGACAGAGCGCAGAAGCTCCGCACCCTTTCCCCTTACCTCACCCTATGCATCTCTTCATCTGCCCGTGGATTCCTATCTTTTAATATCCTTTTAAAACAAATCGGTAATCTAGTGAGCAAATGAGTTTTCTTAGTTCTGTGAGCTGTGCTTGCAAATTAGCCGAACCCGAGGAGGGGGTTGTGGGGACTCTGATTTATAGCCAGGTGGTCAACCTGGGCTCGTGACTGGTATCTGAAGTGGAAGCATCTCGTGGGACCGAGCCCTTCACCTGTGGAATCTGATTCTATCTCCAGGAGATTGTGCTAGAACTGAGTTGAATTCTTGGACACCTGCTGGCATCTGAGAATGTCCTGTGGGGAAGCGCACACACACACACACACACACACACACACACACACACACACACACACACACACACACACACACACACACACACACACACACACACACACACACACACACACACGTCCAGGAATGCTTTACAGTGGCCACTCCCCCAGATGGCGGAGACTGTATTTTGTTAATTTTTCGCATCCTCACTCACTCGCTCGTCGGACCCCCGGGGAAGTGGGCGAAGCGGGGGCAGAGCTGGTGGCAAAGCCCTTGCCCACAGGGGTTTAGTGCGGTTATTTCATCCCTTGGTGCGTGAGGCAGGCAGTGGTGAATGACTGGCATTCATAGAATCGCTGGTTACCTGTCAGGTTCACCAGGAGCGTCACTCAGCTCAGGTTCTGGGAGGGTCCCCTGGAGCGCTGCAGCTGGTTCTGGAACGCGTCATCCTGCTCTGTGGGGTGCTGGCCCCAGGCCCCGGGTCCCAGCCCCTTCCTCAGTCCTCAGTCCCAGTAGGTCTTTGTCCTGCACCTGAGGCGCTTTTGTGTTCCCAGTGAATTTGAGGTTCTTGATGTCTTGCTTCATACAAAGAATTCAGTGGGAGACAAAGTGATAGGTAAGAAGTGGATTTATTCAGAGAGAAACACACTCCACAGACAGAGTGTGGCCCATCTCAGAAGGTGAGAGAGACCTGAAATATGGCGTGGTTAGTTTTTATGGGCTGGGTAATTTCACCAGCTAATGAGTGGGAGGATTATTCCACTTATTTCGGGGAAGGGACAGAGATTTCCAGGTATTGGGCCACTGCCCACCTTTTGGCCTTTTATGGTTGGCCTCAGAACTGTCAGGGCGCTGGTGGGTGTGGCATTTAGCAGCTAATGTATTACAATGAGCGTATAGTGAGGCTCAAGGTTACTGGAAGTCGTATTCCGCCATCTTGGACCTAGTTGGTTCTGACCAGTTTTTGTCATGTCCTATGGCTATGTCATTCTTTTAAAGGTTGTGCCTTGCCCCCTTCCCTCCTGTTTCAACTGGACCCCAACATGGTTAGGCTGGGAGCATAGATGGGACCGAAGTGGATTAATTCCCACCCAAGCCACAAGCCCCACCAGATATCACAGTCCAGGGGAGGCCTGGGTCTGGCACTCTGAGGATATCCACCAGCTTTGGACAGGTGGGATAAGGTTTGGACCATGTAAGGAATCTCCCGGAAAGTGTCTGAATCCATGGAAAGTCCTGAGGACATGCTGTGCCCTCCCCAGATCTCTACCAGGAGCTCGGCTGGAAGTGTCCTCACTGTGAAATGAGTGGCACAGTAGGAGAAGTTCCCCAAGGATGCTGTCTTCCCCCCACCACCCCCATTCTAATGCCCGGGGGCTGCAGCCACATTCTGCCAGCCTGGGCCCTGGGGCCCTCCCAATGTAGGGGATGCACTAGGCCCTCTTGGTCTGAACCTCTGGAAGAAGTCTGCAAGCTCTTAAGGGGGGATGCGAGATTTCTTTGGAGAGTTTCAACTTTTTGTTGAATATTTTGTAATACAGAAGAGTACTGTTGGTTAGGTTTCCTCTAACCTTCTACGTTCTTCAGGCTGGTCTAAGAATTAAATTGACATTAGACAGAGAAAATACAATTTAGTTTTTCGTATGTACAGGAAGCCCACATACACAAGAGGGTCAGAGACAGAAAGATAAAATGAGGTCTAGACGCCATCCTGAGCTGAGGAACGGGGTCGGGGCTTCTGAGGATGGGAGGGTCACTCACAGGACGAGAAGAAGAGCAGATGTTGGGTAATTAGATGTTTGTCCTGACACACAGATGGGGCCACTTTGGTGAAATTTGTCTCTGGTAATAATTCTTTCCTGGGAAAAATGCCCAGCTTCAACTCTTCTAGGTAGTAAGGGGAAGGGCAGTAGTTTCCCTTGAACCCACAGGATCTCAACTGCCTTTAGCTCAAAATAATCCTCATTATAGCTCATTCTGAACCCCTATACTACGTACAGCATCTATGTAAAATATTAAAAACAAGAGTGAAACAGGCACCCTGTATGCCCCATGCCCTCTTCCCATATATCCACTTCCTTCCCTCCTCTGCCCAAAGCAACAGTATCCTCAAATTTGGAGTGGTTTTGAGCTCCAAATTTAGAAATTTCATAGATGTTTAAAATGGCCCCTCATAGAAACACTCAGAAATAAGACAGGCTGGGAGTGGGTGTTGGGCGTTACTTGTTCTGCTGACACCGGGGCTGTCTCTGTCCACTCTGCTGAGGGGCTGGCTTTTCCAATTATTTGCTTGACTGTTTTGCTTGAACAAAACAAGTGAGCTTTGCCCCTTTAAACAGGTCCTTAAGGCACCAGCAGGTGTTGATTTATGGACACTTGATTTAGGTGTCATATTTATGTCTGTGTAGATTTAAACTGGACAGGACCCAGCCTGCTGAGGAGGGAGCCCTGACCCTCCATGCCCACTGGGGGGTTTTGAAAGGACCTCTGACCCTGGCGGCTTGATGCACAGGAAAGGCTGGGGTCAGGTACAGGCTACCGAAATAAGGGTTTTACAAAATTTGCACAGAGAGTACTAGGCTGAGCAATGTTCAGACACAACACAGTACTTCTGTGGAACGTCACTGCATAATCTTACAATAAAAACTCCGCACACACAGCTCTTAGAATAGCAAAAGAGCAAAACTGACCACGGTCCCCTGTGAAGAAATGAAATGGAAATCTTGTAGGACGGAAAAGTCAGACACTTGGGCTCGGGTCCCCCACTGCCCACCCAGGGGGCCCAGTGCATCTCCGCAGGGGCAGGGGGACCAGAGAGGCTGAGGAGCATGGAGTTGGGACCCCGTTTCCCACCACAACACAGGCCTTCGCCCCTGGGTTCCCTGCGGCCTTCTGATAACTCCTCCCCTTTACCTTTGGCCTGGAAGTGAGGGGGAAGCGTCACAGGGATCACCTGACAGCCACAATCTTCCTACTGAACTCAAGTGCTAAATTCAGAATAAGGGGTTTACAAAGGCTGTGAGGCGGCACCACAGGAACCCAGGGCCTCCGGTTAAAGACCCCGAAAGACATCAAGTCCAGTCCGCTGTTTAGCCATCAAGGCCAGTCTACCGGGCCACTTTTGAAAAGGAGACTTGACCTTAATGCCAATTTAATCTCACGGGGAGACACTGCATCACCACCAAGGCTCCTGAGAAGTCTGGGGGGTCAACATCCTTACCTTGAATGTTGACAGTGTTAGGAGAGCAGCTGCGGTTTCCCAGGAACCCCGGGTAGTTGGGGAGAGCTGGGTGGACCTGGCTTTGGGGACATTTAGTGGTTTGGAAAGACAATTCTGGCCCCATAGGAGGAATCCTGGCCTCGCACAGTGGCCCCGACATGGTCGGAGCTGCGGGGAGTGGGGCAGGAGGCAGGCGGCCAGGACAGTCCCCAGGGGAAAGTCTGGAGGTGGAACACATGAAACTTTCCTTCTTTCCTCCCACTGCCCCTGCAGGTTGCATGTGGGGCTGGAATTCCCCAGCAGGCTATCAGAGCCCAGCTCTAGAGCAGCCAGAGGGACAGATGCTAACTGTGGGAGGGGTGACCCGATTCCAGGAGCAGCCCTGGGCAGGGCCTGAGGGACTGGAGCACAGGTGCTCAAGTTCCCTAAAATGTTTACCTTTTGAATCCGAACTCAGTCTAGGTTTATGAATCAGGACTTCGAAGGCAGGGTTTCCTTTATCTGGGAAGGGGAGGGGTGGCTCACTGTGGACAATTTCTTCTTTCTTATTTTACAATCTGGAATCTGCTCACTTGCACATCAGGCCCAATCTGATAACTTTTGCACAAAATCAAAAGCCTAAATGATCTTTTCTTAGGAAACCAAACCGAGTGGCTCGCTGATGCACCCCTACGGCACGCGTCCCCATGCATGAACGCAAATGGGGTCCTTTAGGGGTCCCATCAGCCTGAAAGACTTCCGGGTGTCTTGACAAGAGGTGTGGGTGTCCTCAGGAACTCACACTCCGGCGGTGGGTGCCGTTTGTGTCAAATGTGCAGGAAGCAAGAGCAGGTCAGGGGTGGGAACTGCAGCAACTGGTCCGAGAGTGAAGTCAGACGTGGAGGGTGTGCAGGGGTGTGGGTGGGGTCAGGGACGCCCTAGAGGGTGGTGACAGATGAAGGGGGACAACGGCCTGGAAGCTGCAGGAAAAGGATTTAAAATAACGGGTCACCGCTGGGAAGGTGAGACCTTGGCAGCCGCAGGGAACTGGAAGAGATTGAAGGAAGCCAAACCTGAGGGGTCCTGGCTCTGCCACCGTCGGTGCATGTCCAATGGTCACGCCACCTGTACGGACCTCGATTTCTAGTAAAGGACTGAAGTCGAGGGTCACCGAGGCTCTTTTCAGCTGGACAAGGCTCTCTCATTTAGGAGGGAATCCTGACAAGAAAACAAACAAGAACTTGGGGTGGTGAATCCTCTTTGCACCTCACCCTGTGATCCCAACAGCGGGCTCTCTCTGCTCCCCATCCTCTGAGAGAGAAGCAGTGAAAAGTCTCGAGTGAGAATTTTGCCTCCGGTTTGATTTCGCTTCACTAGGCGCTCTCTGGAGGTGAGAAGGAACTCAGGAGATGGTGTATTTTTGGATACGGTCGCTCTTTTTTGCACTGGAAGCCCAGAGGGTGGGTTTAGATTTGCTGCAGAGGTCATACACAAATCCGCACTCTTTGGCCCTCTAGTCATGCCCTGCCAGTGACCGTGGTCAAGGACGTCCCATCACTGTCAACTGTACTTACACCTGAGATGGGGACACTCAGATCAAGTCAGGGCCTGTGCTTGGGACCAGCTAGGCTCCCAGAAACTCACCTCAGCCCTATTCTGAGCAGCCTGACGGCCCCAACAAGCCTCAGAATGGGGCCTCACAGGGCCAGTCCTACTTAAAGGAATCAAAGGACTCCTCTCACTTCAAAGAAAGCACCCAAATCTTCTGAAGAAAGATGAGCAGTCTGATAAAAAAAACATTTTTTTTTGCTTGGATCGTAAAGAATAGTACAGACTAGAACAAAGTTTTATTTAGGTAAGTCTAATAAAGAAACACCAAAAAGTAAAACACATTAAAAACTTTATTGTAAGTACCACGCATGTCTAAATTTGCATCGGTTTGCAACCCTTCTGCTGGCTTTGCAGAACACAAGAGTTGCAAGTTTCCTTAAATCTTGCTTTAGATCTTTTCAGGCTCATCTGCTCCGGCCACCCCCTCCTCCCCACGGTGGGGTCAGTCTACCCTGCCTCAGGCTGATATCCGATCACCCCAGGGCCAGGCGGAACCTGCCTCCAGAGGGGCTGGCCCTGCAGCTAGGACGCCCCGTACTGCTCCAGTGAGCCCACTCTTCTCTTTGTCCCATTTTTACTCCTAGCCTGAGTGGCTAACTGTGCATATTCTAAGCAAAATTAACTCCAGTTAAGTTTCATGGAGTATTCCAGAACCTCGAATCGGTACCTGATTATTATTTTTTAATGGAAGCAGGGAGTAGTTGGGAAAAATCCCCTAGACTGGAGTGGGCTGGAACAGGTGGAAGAGGGTTCAGTTCCCCGTCTCTCCTTCATTGGCCGGGTCTGGCCAACTCTGCGTGTGGCAGATATGAACTGCTCATCCCTAGGGAGGGGGGACCCTGAACTGCCACCCGGGTTTGAAAGCAAATTTGAGGGGGAAAAAAAAAAAGCAATGAAAAAAGTCCATAAAGAAAATTTGACAGGTCCTTTCTGAGTACCAGTCCCCTTTCCGGCGCGTATGATCAGATATAATGTAGGAAGATGCATTATAGTAAAAAGAATATGACAAGAGCAGTAATTTCCCATCTGGAGTGCTGTTCAACTGCTTGCAGAAATCTGTAATTTTAATGCATTTTAAACACATTAGGAATGGGAGATGAATTCTCCAAACCAAGGAAAATACTCCATAAAAAAATAAAGATAGAAAATACATGCTTCCTTCGTGGCAAACTTATCTTGGATACTTAATGGTAATGATCTTGGAATTAAGGGAGGGAGCAGCGGGGACCACCCTTTGCTCAGGAGGACAGGGAGGACATCTCGCCAGAGAGTGCCAGGTCCTGGGGCTGAGCCGGTAGCGGGATGGCACTGCTGTGGTCAGCAGCCTGCCGGCCCCTGTGCTGTCCGCTGGGACCGTTAGTGCTGCAGCAGGAAGTTGGTGGCCACGTTAAGGTCATTATTTGAAGCTCTCAGGGCTTCCAAAGCGTCACCTCTGGAAAATCCCATCTCCATGAGCCGGGCAACCTGAAAACAGAAACAAAGCCAGAAAAGCCTGATGAGGCTGACGACACTACCACTGACCCACCAGCCCCCAAATGTTCCTCGTGTGAGTTCTGTAGGACAGGTTAAACAGCAACAACAACACAACCGGTTTTCATTTTAGTGTGGAATCTGAAGCTTATAAAATTACAACCGGCTCACCTTTCACGGTGCTCACTATATACAGCCGATAAATACACGTTTCCTCACTGAGTCCTCACTTTAGAGACGAGGAAGGGGGCAGTGACCTGCCAGGGGGCAGCCGAGCTGTGGCGCGGGGCCTGGGAAGCAGGTCTGCACCAGCCACACTCCTTTAGGGTCGAAGTTGACTCCCGAGGAAGAGCGTATCCAAGCTGCAGGCGTCCCGAGGCTGGCGGGCTCCGAGGGTGCACGCGCCTTTGCGTTCCTGTTGGCTCAGGCAGAGCACGGCCTTGGGGAGCCCGCCCCCAACCCCAACCCCGGCGTCTCACGGCAGGTGCAGCGTCCCCGGAGTCCCCGCCGGCCTGCGGGCAGCAGCTGCGCAGAGGGGGCGAAGCCCGGACAGAACAGCGTGGAGGAGGCAGCTAAAGCCACCGAGGGCAGGGAGGCCGAGGCCTCCATCTTTAAGACCACAAATCCCGAGTCTGTGAACGTAGAGGTTTCCTGTACTTTTACATACAGGCAGTCTCCAAGGTCAAAACAGGCAGTGTTACTACAGTGTATTCGTAACCTGTTTTCCCACTTTAAAATGTATTATAAAAACATTTATGACCCTGGACTAGCCGCAGGTGGTGGTGTTTTTTGTTTTTACTTATTTTGAAATATACTACATTTGCAATAATATATAGTGAAAAGTGATACTCTTATAAATGTTGAGATTTCCAGGAGGTGTGAGTTGACAAGGGGCTGGGGACTTAGTCACCACTTCACCTTCCTTCCGGTAGAACGCGATGCCCTGGGGCTCCCCAGTGGTCAGAGCCCCGCTGCCTCTCCTTCCCCCCAGCTGAGGGGGGTGTGCGCGGGAGGGCGAGGGCAGGTGGGTCAAGCGGGTGGCCGCAGGGGTGACTGAGACCCCAGACTCCTCGTCCCTCAGGGGGCCTTAGGGAGAGGCTAACCGGTTGGGAGGAGACTCGGCCCACTTTTCAGAAGCTGGGGTTCTAGCTGGTGTTTTTTGAAACTGACACTCTGATCCCTCATCAGTGGATCGTTGAGACTAGGATTAAAAAAAAGCACACAGCGAGGGTCCTCCCTCTAAGGAACCTCATTCCAGTTCTCCACCTCCACACACGCCTCCTAAGGGCCGGCCTGGGGGAGGAGACCGCCGACTTCCAGCTCAACTTCCGGGGGTAATGGACCGACTGACTGCTGGCGTGGGCAGAACGGCAGGGATCCCTGCTTCCATCTCCCGCTCTGGGAAAAAGTGGCCCTTTCGGGAGTCTCAGGAACACTTCTTCACGCACTGGCCGGGATGCAAAGCTCTTCCTCAAGGGAGCCGAATCTGAGTCTAACTAGTTACCGCCCGTGGGACTTCAAAGGCCCTAATTTGTCTTTTGAAGCCACAGGAAACAGCCCCATTCCCTTCTCTGCACGAGGCGCTCGAGTGGCCTCCCCACCTCTGCAGGCACGCAGCTCCTGGTCCGTCCCAGGCTGTGTGGCTCCGTGTCTCCCACCTTTGCTGCCGGTGTGTCCTCTGCTGGGAGGCTCTCCCCTTTGCCCTTGGCCTGGTTAACTCGTCTTTATCCACTGATCTCGCGGCCTGTGGCCCTTTCCCACGTTTCCCAGCCGAGGAGAAACCCAGAGTAGGGGTCTCGTGGTCCCACTGACCGCTGTCCTGTGCTCCTCCCAGCTGTGACTTAGGGCCGACAGCTTCTCCTTACCACCATACTGTAAGGACCCTGGCTGCCTTCGTTCATCCCTGTGTTTCAGAATCCAGCACTTTCCAGCCTGCCCCGCCCCTTCCAGCGCTCGTCCATTTGTGCTGCTGCAGAATATGGTACTGCTGGCGTGGTCTGCCCAGGGCAGAGGGCGGCTAGACGGTGCCACCCCAGCCCTTGGCACAGTGGGTGTGCGTGCACGTGTGTGCGTGTACACATGTCCCGAGTGTGTAGCTACAGCATCCTGGGGTGGTGAGTTAGCAGGCCTGCTATAAACCCTGAGTGAAATGCGCTCAGGCTGGGCCTCCGAGTACGTCTGTATCTGTTCTTCCAGGGACTGGGAGCATCTCTGTCGAACTTCCTCTGATCGTTTTCTAGCCAACCAAAACTACTGTCAGCTTAAATTCTGTTGTTTCCTGTGCTAGCTCCCTCAAACTCTATCATCCCCACATCTGATTAGCACACTTGCTAAGCTCGACAACTCACGTCACTCAAGTTAAAATGCCAAGCATTCGAGGGCAAGGGCAGGGCCCAGCACTCACCAGCCCTCCCCTTTCCATCCAGCAGCTCATCAACAGGCTTCTTGAACTTTAACCAGTTTCAAACTTCGTATTATTATCTGTCGCAATGTCACTACCCTCTCTCCCAACGCGGCAAGAAGTGCACATGTCTTGGTGGCATCCTGTGTCAACAGGATCAGTTTGGTGCCTTCAGACCACAAGGCTCTTTACCTCTCGCAAGTATCTCCTCGATCATCTATTTCAGGCTTCTGCCACACGTGACGCATGAGTTTTGCCGTTCAATGATCAGAATCCACACTCTTGCCTTTCCCTGGGGTCATTTCACACTGAGCGGCACTCGGGGACCCGCTGGATGTGCGTCAACAGGGAGAGACCACCTCACTGGTCTGGGTACTGTGGCCAGGCTATTTCATACACTCCTGGACGGAAATGACCTTTTACGATGTTTATTCCAGTCACTTCCGGTTAAGGACCACTATCTTTAGTGGAGTGAACGTGGCCAGTGAGGGGGTGGGCAGCTCTGCCTGCCTTCTCTCTGTCACCCACGGACATGATGCCACGGGCCAACGATGTGGCCGCTCTCAGTGACGGTGAACAGTGTGGCAAATGCTACACTCGCTGTCACCTCTAGTACTTCAAGCATAGCTAACGCCTGGCTGCTCCTTTGCACCCAGCCGAGAGGAGCAAATCCACCTGTATGGCAATTCACGATTCATAGCCTGGAGCTGATGCTGTGTGAGCCTCGCCCCGGCGCTAGTACTGGGCGGGGCTGCCGGCCACAGCTTCCAACCATACTGGAGTTCTCTCTCCACCGACTCCCGAGTCTGGTCCGAAATCCAGGAGATGCTGAGCACAGGCTGCTGCACACACAGAGCAGAGCAGCCGTGGCACTGCGGCCCCGAGGGAAAAGCTCTGGCCGGGCCGCCCCCGAGGGGCTGATGTCTGGTGTGAGGAGAAACGCGTTCTCTGCACACAAGGCTTCCTCCGGGTTCATTCTCTCTTCAGAAACACAACCACACGTGCCGTCACTGGCTTTGACAGCTGAGCTGGGTTTTTCTCAGGTCTCCACTGAAAAGGATGTTTGCTGTCCTGTGCAGGCAGTGGCTGAGTGGCCATCGCAGCCCTTTGCCTAAAGCTGGCTTTGGAACCTTTTGCATTTCTTCAGGGGTGAGAAGACGAGTGTGATCAGAGGATTTTCACTGCTGGATGACCTGGTACTTTGACCAGATGAGAAAGCTCACAAAGTAGAAACAGTGTTAACGCTATTTAAAAACTGAACAAGCACAGGAAGAAAGGGCATCTGTAAGTTTCCTTTAGTGTCCAAAACTGTAAACATCTACAAAAAATGAAATGGCATGCCCGGGCGTGGGTATGAGGATAACAGTCAGAAAACCAGAAGGACAGCGAGAGGGGTTCCGACGGTGTTTCCTTGCTGCCCCGTCATCCTGCAGAGGACAGCGCTGGCTGGGGCAGCCGCAGCCAGGCAGGGGGCTGTGCCTCCTTCCCACTGCTGCCCTTCCTCAGGGGCTCAGCAGCGCACGGCCAGGACGGTAAGGGCCGCAGCAGACAGCTGCAGCCCCCGTGGTGGACACCGAGAATCACCGTCGTGGTCCTCCGTGGTTGGAACTTGTGCCCCTACTACCTCAAGGTAATTCTTACTCAAGAAAATGAATAAAACCCCACTTTAACACTCTGCTACTCTTTGACACAAGTGAAGTAGGACATTCATTCCAATGAGATTTATAGCAATTCCTCTCAGTTTGAAACACTCCTTTGCTTGTTTTGTTCAAAGACTGTGGTTTTCTTTAACTTCCCTTTAGCTAAGGGTGTCAGAAACAAATCGTTTTTGGGGTTCTTACTTCCCCAATTCTGACTCTTGCAGAAAACAACGCCCACCTGAAAGGTAGTCCCGACCAGGCCCCTGTGGGCTGCCCATGGTGGCTGACCGCTTCCCAGGCCATGTGCGCACCCTGCCGGGAGGAGTGACCCCAGAGAGGCCCTGGGAGGTAGGCTTGCCCTTCCCTGCCCTCATTATAGCTGTCATTTGTCACCAGTCAGGGCAAGCTCAATGCCAGACCCCTGTGGGTCAGTGCCACCCTCATTCCCTATCAGCTGACCCCCTCTCTCCTCCTTGGAACTGCTGAACTCCTGTGATCCCACGGTTGGCTGAGCGGACTGGACCTGCTTATCTTACGCTCCCGCCCGGCCGCAGGTGGCTCAGCGGCCCCTCATCTTTGTACTCTCCTGCTAGCTTCAGGGTTTAGTCCTGAGAAGGCCCTCGCTACAGGCTGGGGGGCTCGTTTGCTTGCATCTTTCAGTACTCAGCAGAATCAGGCACCCCCGAAAGTTGGTTTATTTGACTGCCACTCAATATTTCATTCTAATGGATAACATGTTCTAACACTAGCACTAGAGATTAGAGGTGGAAAGGTCTGACGAAGGACCACCCTCTAACACATTTTTAAGTGAAAAAAATTGTTCTTTTGAAAAAGAAGCCCTCCAACCACACCTTCACGTTCAGCCCTGCTCTAACCGCCACTGGGGCACCTGCTGTGTGTCAGGCTCTGTGTCAGGAGGGAAACGTGGAAGAGATGCTACTGGCCCTCGTGGAGCTCACCGTCTGCCAGGGAACCAGATGACATGGGCGTCTCTATACCAACACCCAACTCACTGTGGTCCAGATACTCAGAGCAGAAGCACTAAGTTTTCATAAGGTGAGCATTTTGAAGTTTAGACAGGTTTCTCAGAGGCAGTGGTGAGGACTCCAGAGATGAGGAGAGAGACTCACCGAGATTCAGATTCTCTCATACTGAATACATTTCACTACTTATCCACTATGACTGCGAGGGTCTGTGTGCCATCTCTCTTGGGCCGACGGATATTTCAGAGGACATGAATGGAATCCACACGACGGGTCTCACGTATTATAAACGTACGAAGTGGTACCATATCTCGAGTGGGCAAGAGTCTCATAAGCACCTGCACTGTAACATGTTCCCTGGGCAGGGATGGAAGACATTGCATACGTGGTTATGAGCATAACATGCCCCTTCTTTCACATCGAGTCCATCCTCCAGGGAAATCCAACACTGGGATTCCCTGTTTAAAATCCTGTATTGTTCCTTAATGCCTACAGCACGGAAGCAGAGGTCCATGCCCCGCTGAGGACCACTGGGAAGCCTCCCTACTTCTTCCCCACGTGAGGCCCCTGCCCCAGGAGTCACTCTCCGCTCCAACCTCATCCACCTGTGTAGGGCGCGGTCAGCTAACTGCCACGCAGCAGGAAGCTGAAGTAAGCTGAATCATCCTTCCTGTGGCCACTGCGCTTGCGCTAAGTATACTAATGAGGTTTTAAAGTAGCGACCTATCCGATGCTGGCTCACAAGTCGCACCATCGGCGAAAGCCAATCACAGAGCGACACATGTTCTTAATCCCTATATAAGCAGACTGCTATAGGATTGCGGTGTCTTCCTTCCATCTTTTCTTTAACCAAGCTGTGCTCCAATAAAGTGTGATACGAGAAGAATCTTGCGTGTGGCGACTCGTCATTCTGCTGGTCGGAGGCGGCTCGCCGCACACCTGTGCTTCCCCAGATCTGATGTGCTTTTCACCAGGCCACGTCTTTACAAAGAGCACTGCCCCCCGCCCTCCCACACTGGCAATCCTTCAGCAGCATCGGAAGATTTGCTCACAGTTGGCAAGAGCTGCCCCTGAGCCAGGCTCCACGCTGGGCTCTGCATCACGTGCAGGCAGGAATTGCTTGCCTTACCTATCTCCGTAGTTCAAGAACCTAGCCCAGTAGTTAGACTGGGCAGAGCGGACAGCTGATAACTGCTGGCTGACTACAAGGAAGGAAAGACGTGGCTGGAAGTGAGGAAGCCAACATTTGTGAAGTCCATGTTTGTCCTCCTTTCGTTAAATGCCAGCATTGGCTCAGTTAGTCCTGTTTAACTTCCTGGTCCGATTTCACCTGTGCGTCCCATTAAGCATAAACTGAAGGGACACCTTCTAAGCTTGGGGAGGGCTTAAGAGAGACAAACTTGGGAAGCTTTTTTCCCTTTTGATTTAAAACAAAAAAAAAATGAGGCCAATATGACAAAATTTCATTATTTGTTAATTTTGCGTATGGGTGTAATATGAAAATCCTTGGTTAAGAAGAAAAAGATAAAAAGAGACAGAAACGCAGTAATGCATACACTTATTTTTAAGATACTAGTAGGGTTTGGGGTGGCATCTGCAAGGGGTGATGAACTGGCAAAGGTGCTTGTTGAAAAATAGTAGGAGTGGATCGTGAAGAACTAAAAATCCAGAAACTTAATAGCAATAGTAGAAAAGGTGGCAAACATTTCTATGGTCATATGTTAGAGTCTTACTAGACGTAATGGGGGATGCACATTCTTTCTTATAATATTCTTTGTTTTCAAAATAGATGGACTACATTTCCTATCTTTAATAACTCTCACTAAAATTCCTGAAGTATTTGCTCACATCAGAAAAAACTCAAATAATCATTTCTCTTTTCCTTGGTTTAGAAAATTACTAAGTTTCTTAAATGCATTTAAATCACATGACTGATGTTTAAAGTACAGCACATCTAATTGAAAAATTAAGCATAAAAAGGTTTTGTTAATTCAAACTATCTTAATGTTACTAACAAATAATTTTTTTAAAAAATAAATTTATTTATTTAAGTATTTTTGCCCGCATTGGGTCCTCGTCGCCGCGCGTGGGCTTTCTCCAGTTGCCATGAGCAGAGGTCACCCCTTGTCGTGGTGCGCGGGGCCTCTCCCTGGGGGGGCCCCTCCCACCGCGGAGTATGGGCTCCAGAGCGCAGCCTCAGCAGTTGTGGCGAACGGGCCCCGCTGCTCTATGGTACGTGGGATTCTCCCGGACCAGGGCCCGAACCTGCGTCCCCTGCATTGGCAGGCAGATTCCCAACCACTGTGCCACCAGGGAAGCCCCAAATAATATTTTAGACAGTGTCTAGCCTCCAACTAACCAAGAGATTATATGTAACTATACACTTGTAAACGTTACTGTAAATGTCTTGAGCTAAGAACAACATCCTTCTTCTCTTTTACAGTCTCTTGAGCACCTACCACAAAAACTACTGAGGGTCTACAGAGATAATGTTGAGGGGGACCTCCGTGTCTTAATGCCGGGCAGTCTGTAAGGCCATTTCGGGATAATCAAGAAATAGAAAAGACAAGATCTAGAAAAGTCAATGAATAAGGAAGCACGTTAAAAACAACCTCTCACGTATTTACATCTTTTCATAACAGAGCCAAGAAGAAGTAAATGATATTTAGAACTGATATCGACATCGTGTTAACCTCGCTCTCGTCATTCTGGGAGGATCAAGGAGAATGATTCATTAAAAAAAAAAACAACCCTAAAGACTTCAGTTACACACATTCACCTTGTTATCATTTTTTGACAGTTTTTTTCCCTCAAGTGTCAAAACTAAGAACTATTTCACCTTTAAATACTTTCTATCATCAACGGTTGCTCTGTTGTGAGGGATGTGACCTGGGTTCTATCAAGGAAACAGTAATATAACAGAACTTTCTTTTCACCTGAATTTGAGAGTATTAGTTTATTTTTTAATCTGTTATTATAAATGCCTTACAAATGCTGAGTTACTCGGCTTTATTTTCTAATCGTGGGGCTAACAGTTTTTTGGAAATTCACTAATGGAGGTGGAAGAGAACTATAGGCTCCTTAATCCATCTCTCAACCCTAACGAGCTGCTAAAAGGATGAGTCTGAGCTGAGAAGTTAAGGGTGAGGGGTTGGGTCAGCTCATCAGGCATATTCCATTGGTTTCTCTCACTTGTGGTGGCCTAACCCAGAGGTGCCAGTGGGGGCCCTGCCCAGAAGCCCCTCCTGAGTTCCAGAAAAAGTCAGGATACATACAGCTTTGCCACAGAGACCGAGTGCCTTGGGTCGGACTGGCTTTTGTTGGCTCTGGGAACAGGGGATGGGAAAGTGGGTGACTCGCTATGAAACACTGACCTTGATTTGCTTTTATGAGAAGAAAGCAACATTTGCAGTATGAAATTTAAAAGGGTTGTTACTGAAGTGCTCTCAACTTACTAGCTTAGGTTTTCAGAAACTTTCCAGTGTGAAATAATTACAAACTTCTAGAAAAATTTCAAGAAGAGCACAAAGAACCCAATTACTCTTCATCCACATTCACCAATTATTACTTTGCCACAGTTGCTTTCTGTCTACACACACACACACACACACACACACACACTCCCATTTATTTTTCCTGAGCCACCTGAGATTAAGCTGCATACATCCTGTCCCTTTAGATCATCCTATTTCCTCGTTTCCTCTAATCTACAATACATACAATATAATTTCAGAATTGCTGTACTCATACCACCATGAAAGATAAACCCATGAAGAGTTTGAGGTTTGCAGTTTTCTTTTTTCTAAGAGGGCATATTATGTTCAAAAGTTACCGAAATTAATTTTCCCTCTCTCTTTTGATTATATTATTCACTTAAGATACAGCTGGAACATTTATTTCAGTTTCTTTTTAGCTTTATGATTGTCCCCATTGCTGATTTGCTTTTTCAGTATGTAAAACATTAACTTGGTTCCTAAGTGAAAACCATACAAACAGAGAAGCTCCCTGTCCTTCTGCCTCCTTCTCTCCCAGCCTGCGTAGTGAACCAACTTCAGTAAACATGAAATATCACAGATTTAAAAATAAGCGATCACAATGCATTTTTTTTCAAATTATGCCTTCCTCAGACTCATAAGAACCACAGTAGCCAATAAAGGGCCCAAGTATCTATCACTGGTTTACCTGATACCAGGTGGTTCACCTGATACCAAAATCTTTGTACTTATATGCTTGATTTCTTTCAAGTCTCGTTCACCAAAACTGCTTGGAGTGTGAAGCATGGGTTTAGGGTAAGTACCAGGTGTTACTGATTACCTGCTCCTCCGAAACCTCTAGAGGGGGGGACGCTTGTTGCTCAGACTGCCGACCATCCTGATAGTTTACGTTTCGTCGCTGACGTAGAGGAGGGAAAAGACGGTTCCAGTTGATCATTCCTCCCTAAAAAGAGATCAATGCACAGCGATCAGACAGGGGAGGAGCAGAAACATGGTGACGCACTAAAAAGCTTTCTCTTGCAATGCAGTCACAGCTGCAGACTGGAAATAAAATGTCTGACGGACCTGCTGAGTGGAAGCTGAATCAACAGGCTACAATCGGCAGCCTGCAGTAGGTGCACAGAGAGCAAAGAAGGTAGCAGGTACTGCCAAAGGGATTTGTGCAACTTGACTCCAGAAGGCAGTGGAAGACACATGCAGTCACTCCTAACCTCAGCCCCGTGGTGTCCCCACCGACACTGTCCCAACTCCGCTGGACTCGGGAAGACGCGAGTGGAGGCTCATTCAGGGCAGGCAACCAGAAACCTGGAGCTTCCTTCAGCAGCTCTTTAAGATGGTGCTTCTCCCCCTTTCTCCTCCAGCTCCTCTTCTCCCTGTTCTTGTTCTTTGTAAAAATTTGAGTAAATTCTGAGCAAGGTCCACGGAGAGAGACTGCAGGTGGAGATAAAACCCAGGTTGGGGGACAGGCTCGGGAATGTGACGGTAAACCTTACACACAGGGACAAGAGGTTCACACCTGTCTTCTGTGTGGCTTTATGGATAACTTCACATTGGTGGCGATGTCATTTCTTGCCTTTTCTACGTCATCAATGAAAAAAAGCCACTATGTGGCTAGACAGGCAGCCTCCTCCACCGCATGCACCGCTTTTTAAAAGCACTGCACGATGCTTTTAAAAACTTGACTTTCTTACCTATATGCCACCTTTTAAATTTATCAACTTAAATCTGTTTCTGGACGTCTTCTAGTTCTGGAAGATTTAGAGACTAAGAAAACCTAAAATTTTTCCTATTATAATACAGGAAAATTATAATACCTAAACATGCTAGATAAAATTTAAAAATATTTCATATGCATAGCTGAACATAAAGGGAAGATGGAGGCCCCAAGGTGCCAGAAACAAGCTCTGGAAAACCAGGGCAGTAAAGAAGAGAGGATATGGTGCGAGGGGGAGCACATCCTGCTAGTCCAGAGCTACTTGGGTTTTTTTTTTTTTTTTTTTTTCCGGTACGTGGGCCTCTCACCGTTGAGGCCTCTCCTGTTGCGGAGCACAGGCTCCGGACACGCAGGCCCAGCAGCCATGGCTCACGAGCCCAGCCGCTCCGTGGCACGCGGGATCCTCCCGGACCGGGGCACGAACCCGCATCCCCTGCATCGGCAGGCGGACTCTCAACCACTGCGCCACCAGGGAAGCCCGCTACTTGGGTTTTATCACCTATTTGGGTTCAGGAGAGGAGGCCTTGGGTCTGAAAGAGGCAGCGACTTTAAGCTCATTACCTCCTTAAAGGCACAACCTCAAATGGCAGCACCCCCAGTGAGAGAGGATGAGAAAAAAACCCACCAAAGAGCAGATTTTCCTGAGGGAGGGAGCAGAAATCTCGGTCTGCCTGAGAGGTGAGAACTGCAGGGAAATTTGGGGTTCAAGTTACACCACATATCTGCTCTAAGAACCCATCGAAAAGTACATAAAATTCGTTCTGGGATTGGAGATGGATACACCTAAGGAGCCAAGCAGAGGCAAATCTAAAGTTATTCTGGAGAGACACTCTCTCATCCTGGAATTAGATGAATTAGATGGGATTCACAGATACAGCTCCAGTGGGGGAAGACTCGGACCCCAAACTACAAAACCCATGAGGAAAACACCCATCATGAGCAGGAGTCAGTGTGTACAATAAATAGGAGGATTAGATCCCCAAGGACGCAAATTTACAACATTCTGAGAAAAACTATAAAATTAGAAGTTTTAAGATGACTGAGATACAGAAGGAGTTAAAAAAAAAGAATAGGACACTATAAAAAAAGATAGTTTTTTTAAAAAATAGGGAAACTAAAAATAGAGATATTATGCAAAACTGTTCTGGACAGATACTGGTAGAAATAAATTCAAATATATTAATGATCACACTAAATTTACACTGACAAACTCACAAGCTGAAAGGCTGAGACTGTCAGTTTTGAAATCTCTCCCATTCCCCCCAACCCAACAATAGACAAACTGAAAATATAAAGACATAGACAAGTTGATGTAAAGAGATGGAAAAAGAAATATTAAAGCAAACTGATGTTGCTATATTCATGTCAAATAAACAGACCTCAAGGGCAAAAGAGGCATTATTAGGGATAAAACCACTAAAATACATTGATATTATTTATATATAACATTACAGCATCAAAATACAGAAAGTAAAATTTAACAAAATTACAAGTGAAGTGGAAACATCTAGACATATATTTAATTTTTAGCATATACTGATAGATCAAGCAGACAGACAATTAATAACAATATAGAACATAAATAACAAGTTTGTCTAGATGGACATATATAGCCTGCACTCAATTTTTAGAGAATATACATTCTTTTCTGTTATAAGTAAATTATTTATTAAAAAAGTGACAGTGTACTAAGTCCTATATAAAATATCTGCAAATACCAAAACATAAATATTATACAGACTATATTCTCTGGCTACAATGCAACTAAAAATAAATATCAAAATTATAATATAAAACAAACAAAAATGCACACATTTGGGATCAAAAATGAAAAATCATAATGGAAGTTAGAAGATATCTAAAAGTGAATAAAATTGAGACTACTACCAATCAAAGCTTGTGGGATATAATTAAGTAGTTGATGTAATTTTAAAATATTGAGCTTAAAGAAATGAAGAATGAAAATTAAACAGTTAAATACAATTTAAGAAGTTAGAGAAGGTAACAATGGTCTAAAGAAATTGGTAAGAATGAAGTACAGAGCAAATGTTAATAAAGTGGGAAACAGAGACACAACAGAAGGAATCAATGAAAACCCAATGCTGACTGTTGAAAAAGTCAAATAAAATGAATAAACCTGATGCTTAGTGAAATGACAAAGAAGCACAAATTGTATTAGGAATAACACAAGGAACATAATGACAGATATTAAATAAGAATACTTTACTTGTGCTAACAACTTTGATGAAATAGACAATTTTCTAGAAAAATATAACTTGTCAAAACTCAAGAAGGAATAGAAATTGGTAATCAGTTTTTTTTTTTGTTTTTTTTTTTTCCTGTACGCGGGCCTCTCACCGTTGTGGCCTCTCCCGTTGCGGAGCACAGGCTCCAGACACACAGGCTCAGCGGCCATGGCTCACGGACCCAACCGCTCCGCGGCACGTGGGATCCTCCCGGGCCGGGGCATGAACCCCTGTCCCCTGCATCGGCAGGTGGACTCCCAACCACTGCGCCACCAGGGAAGCCCTGGTAATCAGTTTTAAAAATTGTTCAGGAACGTCGACTAAAGCTGCACATACGTGGATGCCTCAGCAAATTCCATTCCTGGGCAACATAAATGCAAACACATGCTCACCAAGGGCAGGGACCAGAACGTTCTCAGCAGTGTTGCTTGTAAACCTCAAAGACTGGAAACTACCCAAATGCCCATTAAGTAGAATGGATACATTATAGTATAGTCACATGATGTAGTATTATATAGCAGTTCAAATGAACAAACTACAATTATGTGCAACAATATGACTAAATCTCTCAAATAAAATGTTAAATAAAATAAACACCAAAAAGTACATTTGTATGATTACTTTTATATAATGCTAACTTTTCTGTATGTTATACTTCAATAGAAAGTTACAAAAAGAAATAGAAAACCTGATTAGACGTTTAGCCATTAATGTAATTGAAATAATACTTAAAAATCTACCTACCAAAAATCTACAGGTGAAGTCTATGAAAATTCTGAGGGCCTGCCATCTTACACAAGTTGTTCTAGAGAACAGAAAAGAAGAAGAGCTCCCCACCTAATTTTTTGAGGCCATATAACGCTGTTTCCAAAAGTCAGAGAAGGCTATTATGAGAAAGAAGAATTATAAAACAATCTATTTTTCATTTATGGACAGATGCAATAATCCTAAATAAAAGATTAGCAAACTCAATCCAACAATGTTCAAAAAAGATCATCATCTTATCCATTATGATATACTATATTAGGATTTATCTCAGGAATCTTAGAAAATATAGTAATGTAATTCACACATTAACAGATTAAAGGAGGAAAACCAAATGCTCACATTCAACAGATATAAAAATAATTTAATAAAACCTGATGAAGAGACAAGAATGCCTATTATCACCACTTGCATTCAACATGAGTCATGGCATAATGAGGATGAAACCAACCACTTGTGAAAGAAAATGCAGAAGGATGGAAAGGGAGAAACTGTCATCACACATGATGATTGTCTACCTAGAAAATGAGAACCAATGAGTACAAAATAAAAAAAAAAAGTAACATTCCTTGCCTGTGATCACTGAGAAAATATAAGTGCAAAAAATTCCTATTTACAAAGAGAAATAAAAACCATTAGGTACTTAGGAATTAAATCTAACAAAAAATTTGCAAGATCTCTATGAAAAATGGTAAACTTGATTGAAGGATATCAGAAGACCTAAATAAGTGGAAAGACAGCACATTCCTGCCTGGAAGACTCAATACTGTCATCTTTTCACACTCGGCCAATTCCAGGCTGTAGCAGAGACTGCTGGTTGACTTTCAATATCCACATTCCCTTTCCTTTAAAAATAGGACTTTTTTGGGGGGGAGTGACGCACAGTTAGTACATTTCTCAGCTTCCCCCACGAGGACTCAGTTCTGCTATTGGTATGCAAGCAAAAAGGGCACTTGGGACCTCCAGAAGAGATCTCTTTTTATTTCTTTTAAATGAGTTAAATTAAAAAAAAATTATCTACAATGTTGTGTTAATTTCTGCTGTACAGTAAAGTGATTCAGTTACACATATATATATTCTTTTTCATATTCTTTTCCATTATGGTTTATTACAGGATATTGAATATAGTTCCCTGTGCTCTACAGTAGGACCTTGTTGTTTATCCATCTTATAAAATTAGTTTGCATCCGCTAATCTCAAACTCCCAATCCATCCTTCCCCCACCCCGTTCCAGAAGAGATCTTAAAGGGAGGGATGCACCCTTCCTCATTGTTTCCTCCTCCTTCCTGGAGCCCAGGCGGGCTGAGGACAGGGCAAGAGCCAGAGAAAAGGAGCCTCGGGGTGCAACTTCATGCAGGGGCCCCACCAGCTCGGGGCTATCAACCTCTGACTTCTTTTAAACGAGACAAACTTCTGCCTTGTTTAGGTTTCTGTGATTTTGTTTTCTGTCATATGGAGCTAAACCTATTCCTAATGGGTATATATTCAAAATTCACACACATGCGCATGTGCGCTTTGGTTGAACGAGACAACCTCAAGGGTCAAGACTAGACCTGAATATTTTCAAGAAGTATAAGGGAGGGTTTTTTTTTCTACTAGTTATTAGGACTTACTGTTAGACTACAAGAATGAAAGTAGGACGGTATTAGCACATGATAGGTAAACAGGTCAAAGAAACAGGAGAGACAGTCAACAAATCAAAAGTAAACATGGGCACTTGGTATATGATGGAGGAAACATTGTAAGTCAGCAGGAAAAAGACACACCACTTAATGAACAGTACTAGGACAAATGGTTATAGAGATGGAAAAAGAGAGGACCTCCCTGGTGGTCCAGTGGTTGGGACTCTGTACTTCCAATGCAGGGGGCATGGGTTCGATCCCTGATTGGGGAACTAGGATCTCTGGGGAACTAGGATCCCACATGCTGTGCGGCATGACCAAATAAATAAATTAATTTAAAAAAAGAGATAAAATTTGACCTTTACTTCATATCGTATACAAAAACAAATTTATTTTATAATAAACCCCACAGGGACTTCCCCAGCGGTCCAGTGGCTACGACTCCGTTCTTCCAATGCAGGGGGTGCGGGTTCGATCCCTGGTCGGGGAACTAAGATCCCACACGCCGCGTCGTGCAGCCAAAAAATAAACAACAACAACAATGTGATTAAACCAGCCAAGATGACTAAATATAAAAATAAAATAAAATAAAATAAACCCCATAGATTAAAGATTTAAATCTGGAAAGCTAAACTGTTAAAAATTTTAGAAGAAATAAGAGGCATTCTTTATGTTGCTGGGATAGGAAAGGATTTCTAAAACAAAAATATAAAGGATCAATCATAAAAAAGGATTGCTAACAATTACTACAAACAAGAACTTTTGTATGATTCAAAAAATAAAGCTAGAAGGCAAAGTACAGATTAAGAGAAAATGTCTGTAACATATAACTGACAAAACAGTATCCAGAATATGTAAAGAATCAATGAGAAAAAATAAATAATACAAGAGAAAAGCGGACGTATATGAATAAATGTATATGAATAAACAATTTACAGAAGAGGAAACCCTGAGTCAATAAACATAAGAAAAGATGTTCAACCCCACTAGCATTAGGAAATGCAAATTAAAACAGCAATAAGTCATTTCATACCTGTAAGACTGGCAAAAATAAAACGTCTAACAATACCAAGGATACGGATGATGTGAAGGAAATAGGAACTCCATATATTGTTGATGAGAGTTTAAATGGGCACAAACATTTTAGAGGACAATGTGTCAAGATCTAGTAAAACTGAGGATGTTCTGATCTAGGAATTTCATCTCCAGGGAGCTATGAGTGCCTAATGGGGCATTTATGAGGATATTCTGTGAAGCACTGATTATAATATTAAGTAAGCAAATGTAAAAAATTCAACTGTCCCTAAAGAGGGAAATAAATTATTAAGTGGTTCTATTATATATGTGCAGCTAGAATAAATGAACTAGATCTAATGGATAAATCTCAAAAATACAATGAACAAAGAAAGTTGTATAAGAATATGGATGTACAATACCATTTACATAAATTAAAATATATTTAGAATAGTATACTATTTAAACTATTTTACGGATAGTTTACATATACACAGTTTACATATACATACGGCAATTAGTGGTGATTCTGCTTCCCAGGGGATATTTGGCAATGTCTGGAGGCATTTTTGGTTGTCTTGGGTTGGGGGTGGGAGGTTGGGGACATGATGGTGGTGCTGTTGGTATTCAGCGAGTAGAGGCCAGGGATGCTGCTAAACATCCTATAAGGCACAGGACAGACCCCGCGACAAAGGATGGCCTGGACCAAAATGCCCACAGTGTCCAGGCTGAGAAGCCTTGATATATACTCACAGGTAGCGAAGATACAAACACGCACCGGCAGTGGATACCATACAAACGCATCAGACACGACACAACTGCTATGGAACGCTGGGAAGAGGAATGAAACTTTGGCTGATTCTGTAACATTTTATTCTTCAAAGGGAGAGTGAAAGAGTAGGCAAAACAAAACAAAACTAAACCTCAAGCTGTGATAGTAAAAAAGTGCTTAAAAAGCAGAAAGTTACAGGAGCTCTAGGTTCTGGGATGTTTTGACACTAATCTGCTCTTTCTGTAGGTTCAGCCTGAGCCTCTGCAAACAGGAAACGCTTCCTTCACTTTGTCTTCTTCAAAAGCAATAACCACATATTCAAAAGAGGAAGAAGGAAACAGCTTGCATTTTGAACAGCCATTTTATGTTATTAGTTGTAAGGAGATCTTCAAATGAAGTAAAATTTCTTGTGAAAATTAATAAACAACTAATTTTCCAACTGAGAGCAGTAAACATTTGTTAACGGTTCATCAAGTGGAAGTCACATGGAGTAGAACTCCACCTCTAAAGGCCTTGGCGGGTTTCTGAAGGGACGATCAGGTCAGGCAGTGTCTATACCGAGAAGCCTGGTCAGAAGAGCCCCCCAGGGTCCTCTGGGGGCACTTGCAGCTCCCACGGGAGAGAGGAGCAAGGTGCACGTTCTGGTCCTTGCTCCCATGGAGCTCCTGATCTCCTCGGGGAAGGCATGACATCCAGAAAGGGAAAAGCCAGAAGCAGGCAAGATGGTCTGTAACCAGGAAGGAAGCCACGAGGCATCAGTTAAAGGGCACAGCCAAAGCTCGGGGGTAGAACTACAAAGAGGATGGGGGCTTAGCGGAGTTTTAGAGGATGAGGATGATTTCAACAATGGAGAGGAGAACCAGGCATTTTTTTCAGCCTGTTCAAAGACAGGGGACTGAGAATGGGTTTATTCCTACTTCAAGGGCCAAAGCAACGCTAAGGAGAAATAACAGAGGAACGAAAAATAGAGGATGCTGAGTGACCGAGAGCAGTCTCCAGTGCCAAAATACCTGGGTTCAAATCCCAGCTCTGCCACTTATTATGTGAACTTAGGCTTCAGTTTTTTTTTTTTTAAACTTCTCTGAACCTCAGTTTTCTCATCTGTATTATGGGAATAATAACTACGTTCACCTCATAAGGATATGAGAAATATATGAGTTAATATATGTAAAGCATTTAAAACAGAGCTTGAAAACTTCTAAAACCTTATTACATACACATTAGCTATTATTACTATCCAATATTTGCATTGTATCTTACAGTGGTATTTCTTGTCTTCCCAGCTAGCCTATAGCACCCTGGAGAGCTGCATTGGGGGTAAGATTTGCATGAAACTCCCCAGGTGGCCGGCACAGCTCTCAGCTCAGTGCAGCCTGAGCTGAATCCCCAGCAAAGAATGATTACAGAGCAGGCACAATGAATGTGATGGTTTAGGACAATTAAAATTCTTTCCAAAAGCATCCTCATCTTATTTTTAAAAGGTCAGTCACTGGGAAAAAAAAATGCATCCTTTATTCTCCATCTTTGGTGATCTGGAACCCTTTATCAGAGGGCTACGTTTTGAACTGTAAAGCAGGCGGGGCCGCCTCCACGGCACTGTCTGTGGCTGCCTGCGGACCATGTCGGGAAGATTCTGGGGGAGGGTATGGGTTCATCAGGAAACAGTGACATGACTGCTTAGTGATACCTGCCTTGGGCACGGAGGAGGCGAGGTGGCACCTATACAGGAACTACTAACCCTGCTATAGACCATGGCTGTCCAGTATTTTCCACATCATGGCACACACAGAAAGATATATTTGTGTGACACACAGGACAGAGAAAGCTGCATGCAATCAGCCTGGCAGCTTCAGGCCCTTCCCAGCTGCCCCAAAGGCTGAGGGGATCAACACCTCATCAGGCCATCTGTGACCGTGACACGGTGTTCGGGAAGTTCTGCCACAGACCTTAAGGAAATACTTGCACATTTAAGGTGAGCAGTTTACACCGGGGACGGGCTATCATGGAGTTGAGACGCAGAGGAGACCAGATTGTTTCAGGTGCATCAGTTAAGGTAAAAATCAATGGAATTATTGTGTGTCTACTCAAGTACCTGGTAGTACCTGAAACCATGAAGCTAAAAAGAGAACTAAGACAATGTCTGTGCCTTCTCGAAGCTCCCAGTCTGGTATCCTAACCATTAAATTGCTTTTTCTTTTTCTTCCAGGTTACTCGTAACACCCTCTGCTTGATCAGTGGTACCTCCTCCGCTGTCCGCCCGCCATGACCCCTGGCTGCACTGGGCCCTACCGTTCCCCTCCCGACACCTCTCTCTGGCTTCTGTGGAATCACACTTTCTTGGTCTTTCAAGCCGTCTGGTCTGAGCGTCCCTCAGAGACGCCTTCTCCGGTTCATGTCCTTTATACGCTGGTGTCCCTTAAGGTTCTGTTAGGATTATTCCTCTTCTCTCTCCATGTCTGTCCCGAGAGTTTTAGTCTCCCTGCGTGTGGTGGAGACTCCTACCCGCTTTCCCCCTCCAGGTGCTGCCCCTCAGAGCCACATGACCAACTCTCCTGATGCTTCCCCTTAGGTGTTCCAGAGACATGTCAAATGGAGCGTATCCCAAACAACACTCATCGTCAACCCCGTACCTCTTCCTCTGTCCCCAGTCTTGGGGAATGACACCAATGTCCTTCCACAGCACAAGCCAGCTCACCAGGCTCTGGTAATTATAACTCCTAAATACCTTTGGAGTCCATTCATTTCTCTCCATCCTGACTCTCACTGTCCTATTTTAGATGGCCATCAAGGGCGGGCATGGCTTCAGAGTGATTATCCTGAGATACAAAGCTCATCATGACAACCTAAGTGCCCATCATCGGATGAATGGATAAAGAAGATGTGGCACATATACACAATGGAATATTACTCAGCCATAAAAAGAAACGAAATTGAGCTATCTGTAATGAGGTGGATGGACCTAGAGTCTGTCATACAGAGTGAAGTAAGTCAGAAAGAGAAAGACAAATACCATATGCTAACACATATATATGGAATTTAAGAAAAAAAAAATGTCATGAAGAATCTACTTAAAAACTCTTCAATGGTTCCCCGTTGTCTTTTCATTAATCTTAAAATACTTTTTTTCTTCATTAATAGCAATCGCAAAAAATCACTATTTGGTGACATACTTTTATAAAAAAACGTTTTCCAAAACAGAAAAATAATTAATGAGAAGAATGTCATTATTTTCTATTTTTGTAAACTTCTTTTGTGTGACGTAACGAAATATAGTTGGATTCTCGTATCTGCTTCTGCAGTCAATTCTGTTACACGCTACTCTGGCTTCTGAAGTATATAAAAAAATCTAGCCACGTCTAGATATATAGTTAGAAAAAAAATCGGAGTATATTAAGAGCCTTTTCAGATAAGCGTAGGTATTCTTCTTTGATACTACTCAAGTCCCTACTGGCTTTAGGGTGCAATTCAGGTTTCTCACCAGGGCTCGCCAGCCTCCTGTTCACCGTTCCAATGGTTTTCCTCACCATTCCGGACTCACATTCTCGACTCCTGCCCAGAAGGCTTCTCTACTCCCCTGAGTCTGGGGTGAGCTGCTCCTCTCATGTACCCTCACATCTCACTGTACCTTTGCAAGGACAGCACTTGGTACATTACCCTTCAGTGACATGCTCCCTGGTAGGAATCTCACAGCAGGTGATGAGCCCCATGAAGGCTGAGATTATTCATCTTCTCTCTGCAGGCCCAGCCTTGCCTGCCACCTGGCATATTCAAGTACATAAGAAATAGCTGCTGAATGACTAAATCGTGGACAAATACACAGCAAAGCATATTGCTGAGATAAGTTCTATGGGATTTTCTTCAGCAAAGACCTCACAGCTCGTTGTAACACAGGCCCTAGTGTCAGGATGGACAGGGTGGGAGGGGATGACGCAAGGAGGCTCAGAGAGCAGAGCACACCGCATGGCTGATATGGTCTTTAAGGGCACGAGACACCTTCTCCCTCTAACACAGGAACCAGCAGTTTCAAAGGACCACTGCTGGGAGACTGCAGATGGGGACTCCTCGCAGAAGGGGGCATCTGGAACGCACTGGACTGCCCTGAGTGCCCCTTGGCGGCTACAGCTCACAGTGTAACTACGGATATGCTTGGCTTCATTCCTTTATCTTTTACTTGCAGTGCACTGTACTGGGGCCAGGTAAAGAGCGCTGTGACACACAGAGAAATGACTAATTTCCTACGGCCCTGGAAGAGCTTAGCTGAGTTGACAAAACAAAGGCACAATTAGAAAGTAAACAAGAGGCACTGAAGATGCAGCGTGTGACCAAGGGCTACGTGAGAGGTGTCTCATTAGACTTAGCACTAACAATAAGCACTACCAACATAGAGGAGAGAAACACTGCCAGAGGCTGCTGTCATCAGCTGATAGCTTCATGGCAAAACCCGAAAACAAAGGAAAAGAAAGAAAAACAAAACAAACCCCATTACCACCACCACTCCCGCAAACTAGCCATACATTCATCACACGGATGAAAGATGGAGGGACGATCACGAGGCCGAGAATAAATCCTATCACATATGTGGAAAGCAATTCAAGGGTCACGCCGTAGGAATACGGACAGTAGAAGCACGCAGGAGACGGAAGCTGGCCACGGCGTGTGAGGTGCCACGTCCTCACGTGTGCACAGACGCCACGGAAACAGTCATTAGAGTATCCTTCTGGGCTGCCGGGCAGTGAGCCGTCTCAGTAGGTGTTGGGAGAAAATAATCAGCTAGAGGGAAACTAGATGGTGACTTGAACACAGTCCCAGGCTAGTTTCACAGCTCTCGGTTCCACTTTTTCTTTGTGGTTCATCGGCCAGCTTGGGGGGCTCAGACACTTTGTATTGTATTATCCTTCGCAGCAAAACACAAAGCAGTTTCTGCGCAGCGAGGTGAGGAAGCAGAAGATGCTGCAGCTCTCTGCCATGGCTCCTCCTCGCTCTGGTCGCCAGGGCTCTGGGGACCACGGCACTGTCTGTCCGCCCCATCGCTGGGTTCGGAGGTGCTGGTCTAGGGGCTGAACCGAGGAGGCGGTGAGGAGGCATCCAGAGAGTCTACTATCAGGAATCTGTGCCACAGCCCAACACGCAACTCGAAGGCTTGGCCACTGCTGCTCCCTGCAAGGAACACTCCAACTGTGCGCGCCACCAGACGTGCCTCCTGCGTCCTCTGTGTTGAGTGATGACTTGTCTCTTGAGGGGCCGGGGCCTCCCACCACAGCTGATCCTACTTCTCCCAAGACATGGGTATGGTTTTTACCGCAGGCAGAGGAAAGGAGACTCTGGAGAAAGAGCAGCAGGCTTCAGATTCTCCCTGGCAACGGGCTCCCCGCCTCTGGGGGGCGAGGAAGGAGGGTGGTGTTGGGAACACGCTGAGCCAGACAGTGCTCATGTCTGCCATGTTTCCCGAAGGCTGCCTGACTCTCCTCTGAAGGGGACCTTCTCCTCCATGGACAGTCAGGATCAAAGGTGTCCCCACCTTTTGGGGGGAGGTTTGGTTTTGATTTGGGGAGAGAATGGGAACGCTCAGTCTCTTGTGAGGAGGCAGTGGTGGGGAGGGGCAGTGAGCTCCCCAGGTTGGGGACATCTGCTGTAGGAAGATGACACCTCTCTCTTGCTTTAAGGCTTTTTTACTCTCTTAATTTCATTTACGTGCTTGTGAACACTGAACACAAGTTAGTGAGAACTGCACAGGATAAGATACAGCTTCCTTGAAAATACGAAGGAAAGAGCACCTTCTGGCACAGGGATGACCGATGTCTGCGTTACATCTTTTGTTTCCTCCCTTCTTTGTCGGCCAATTTTCTGGTCATTTCTTCTGCTCCTTAACCTTAGCTCTACGCAGCAATTACCAAATAAAAGTCAAAATTACAATTAGTTCTGGTACTTGTTACCAGTAAATGTTTGGAGAGAAGAAGAGGTGAAACTTGTTATTAAAAATAAGACTGGGGATTACTCAGGATTTCCCCTCTCTTTTTACATCTCCTCCCTCAGAGTTGTCACTCATTTTCGCCCTTCAGCGATCACCTCTCACTCCCTTACTCGTCCTTCAACCAACACTGGGCCAGGGTGGACAGCATTGCCTGAAAGCCCGGGGACACTTTTGGACTCAACTCTCTCCCTGATAAATCAAATCCGGCCAGTTCTCAAGTACCACTGATTTTTCCCTTCAAGGGGGTCTGTTGAAGTCTTTGTCGTCCCCCTCTGAGATTAAGCCAACAGCCTCTGAGATGACCTCACTGCCACTAATACAGGCCTTGGTTTACAGTGCTTCCCAGATAACTGCATTTGTTACAAACGGAAGGTTTCTGGCAATGCTGCACTGAGCAGGTCTATTGGTGACATTTTTCTAACAGCATTTGCTCACTTTGTGTCTCTGTGTCACATTCTGGTAATTCTCGCAATACTTCAAGCTTCTTTATTTCTATTGCATTTGTTAGGGTGATCTGCGATCAGTGATCTCTGACGTTACTGCTGTAATTGTTTGGGGGTGATAGCAACACTGGGGGCTTATTTTAAGAAATTGCACAGCCACCTCAACCTTCAGCACCCACTGCCCTGATCAGTCGGCGGCCGTCAGCATCGAGGCGAGACCCTCCACCAGCATAAAGATTATGACTCCTTGAAGGCTCAGAGGATGGTTAGCATTTTTTAGCAATAATGTATTTTTTGATTAAAGTATACACATTTTTAAAGATATAATGCTATTGCACACTTAATAGACTACAGTGTAGTGTAAACATAACTTTTACAATGCACTGGGAAACCAAAACTTCGTGGGACTCACTTCATCGCAATACTTGCTTTAATGCAGTGGTCTGGAACCAAACCTGCACTGTCTCCAAGGTGTGCCTGTATTGTCTCCATCCAACCTGCACACCATGGCGGGTGAGTTGTGCATGAGTTACCCCACCAAGGCCTTTCACAACACCACTGTCTCAACTGAAAATCTTACTGCATCACATCTAGATTATTCTGTCCTGTTTTGAACGTCCTCCAAAACCAGCCTCACCCTAACTACTTCTTACCTCTTCCCTGCATATTCCTTCCACTGACTGTGTCCCTCACTTATTCAGACCACATTTGCTCCAATCGTGTCTGTTACCTAAAATGCCCTCCCCTGTCCCCTACGACCATCTGCCGCCCTACAGGTTTGTACAGAGCCCAGTTCTTGTTTTGTGCCTCTAACTGGCTTCTTTCTTGACAATCCAAATCCTTACTGGTCTCCCTGTCCGCTGAATTTCTACAGAACTAGGTCAAGTTGCCAATCTAGGAGAATGTAACACTGAGTCTAGGTTTCCTCAACTGTAAAACAGAAAACTGGACTAGATGGTCCTTAAATAATTATTTGTTGCTTCTTCCTAATCAGTATATTAAAGAATGTCTTGAAAGTCAAGCAGTTCTCTCTCAAAAAGAGACCTTCACTGTTGCAGCAGAAGCCCAGTGGCCTCCTGCCAGAGCTGTTGCAGGAGGGATGCCCAGACAGACACTGGTCTAGACACCCTCCATTTTATAACCTCCAGTACTGCTTATGAGTGTTACCTGCACTGATCAAGGAGCTCTAACGAGCATCTCTAATGATCAAGGATCCTTGAGCAACCACCCCTACTAGACGGCAGCGATGGACAGTTTACGAATGAGGAATGTGGATTTGTGGAAATGAAGTGCTAACTCTCACAGTGGTCTCTCACAGCCCAAAGCCCACGTTCTGAACTATCAATGAAACCTGCACCTGCACCCCTCACTCCACCCTGGGAATCCAGGCGCAACCAGGGTGCATACACCACCATCACTTAAAAAAGTATGATTTAAAAAAAATCTTGGTATCGCTAATCTGTGCTCTAATCTCGGACAGGAGATCATGACTCATGAGTCCGGAAATTCCTGTACTCCTGCTTTCTTCACAAAGCCACATCTGTCACCCACAGCGAAAGACTGCAGGGTCTGAAGCTGGGGTGGGTTCCATGAAATTCAAGGCTTCTTGAGATGATCAGAAGGGTTCTTGCTGAGACACTCACAGGTGGTCCAGGGGTCTGTCCTGCACTGGAATCGTATTCTGGTTTTTGCGGTACGCGGGCCCCTCACTGTTGTGGCCTCTCCTGTTGCGGAGCACAGGCTCCGGATGCGCAGGCCCAGCGGCCATGGCTCCCAGGCCCAGCCGCTCCGCGGCATGTGGGATCTTCCCGGACCGGGGCACGAACCCGTGTCCCCTGCATCGGCAGGCGGACTCTCAACCACTGCGCCGCCAGGGAAGCCCCGTATTCTGGTTTTAAAACCCACAGGGATGACTTTTTTTGAGGAGGAAAAATTTACAAAATGATTATAGGGACAATTTTTCTAATATTCCCCTGTTTGACATTATGTCTGCTTCAAGGTACATCTCTAAATTCATTCATGGTTTTAAAAAGTGATTAATAAGTGAGAAAATAAAAAATTATGAAAAGAATTAGGATTGCTGATAACTTCTATCTCTCCAAAATACCAGGTATGTCATCATCGTTTACTTGTTTCCTTAAGTACCATGAGATTGTACCACACTCTCCCTTCTCATGAACACCAAGGCAGAATGAAAAATAGAAATGATTTTCTTGAGGTCACTTAATGAGTCAGCCTTGGAAAGGGATTAGAATTTATATTGATCCTATCTTTCTGTTCTGAATTTTGTCAAAAAGGTCAGTATGACCAACTACAAGAGCACCAAATACATAACAGTAGTTTCTGCAGGGAGGTACAGATTGAGATAAACAGCTTAGCTTTAATTTCACTTGAAAATAGAGTTCTTGCACCTAATTTTCATTTAATTTGCAGATTTTTATCAACCAAGCACTAGTAACTTAACTCCGCACCTGATACTATACACTTCATACTCACAAAAGAAAAAAGTCATAAAAGAACTAACTCTAACTGATTAGATTGCTTTGTTGACAAGGCAGCACAGCAGCTTGAAAAGGATGGTTTTTAAATCAAATTGCACCAAAACGTGAAAGAGCAAAGCTAAAAAGGAAAAGTGCTGAGAAGCATGCCACAGGCCCGTGTGCTGTCTTCAAGGCTGCTTGGGTTCATCTTGGCTGGGAACGTGCTCCCTTTGGATTCAAGGTGGACTCCTTTGCTACACACACACACACACACACACACACACACACACACACACACACACGTGCTCCCTTTGGATTCAAGGTGGACTCCTTTGCTACACACACACACACACACACACACACACACACAGGTTTAGGTATACAGTTTTCAGGGCTCCACTCCAGACACACTTTCTTGACCCTCCATGGCTGGGCAAGGGGCTTCTCCTAGAAGAGGACTTGTGACATTTTGCTGTAACTGCCTCTTCCTACTCTCAGCTCAGGGAGAGGAAAGATTGTGCTGTCTTGTCTGCTCCCCAGAGCCTGGCTGAACACTAAATAAATCTTGTGGAAAGGATGCTCATGGAAACTAAGAGGTGAGTAAGCAGCTTCCTCAGAGACCAGATGCAGGGGCGCTGATGGACACTGGCTCCGTGGGGTGGCACCCGCCAGGAGGAAGGACAATCAGACATGCTGCCACATGGACAAACCTCAAAAACATGAGGCCATGTGAAAGACACCCGTCACAAAGGACCCAAAAGTATATGATTAGATTCAATGTCCAGAATAGGCCAATCTAGAGAGTCAGATGATAGACGCGTGGTTGCTCAGGGAGAGGTGGGTGGTAGGACTGGGGAGTGACTGCTAATGGGAAGAGTCTCTTTTTGAGGTAATACCAGCGTTCTAACATTCAGTGTGGTGCTGGTGGGGTAACTGTGAGCACACTGAAATCCACTGGACTGTACTCTCTGTTTTGGCCACGCCATGCAGCTTGCAGGATCTTAGTTCCCCGACCAGGGATCGAACCTAGGCCCTGGCAGTGACAGTGCGGAGTCCTAACCACTGGACCACCAGGGAATTCCCTGAGCTGTACTCTTTAAGGAGATGAACTATATGGTATGTGAATTTGATCCCAATAAAGTTATTAAAAAACTTAAAAAAAAAATGAGAACCTGAGAGCACTTTCAATACACTAAAAATATTTTACTAAATTAAAAATCCTTGATTAATAAAAGGAACTCACATGATTTGCAAGGGGGATGTGACTCATAATAATGTATATGTTAGATGTTACCTAACAACGATTGCTGGGGTGGATAAAGAGAAAATTTTCACAGCCGCAAAATGTTTCTAAGTGAGGGTGAGAGAATACACCTCACCCTCGCTTAGAAACTTAGCTAACCATTCAACCAAATACTGAGAAAATAACTGAAATGCACGTGTGAATAATGGTGAGCTGCTGTAGGCATCAACATCTTCTCTCCTTGCAGGTCAAATAAGCTGCTCGTTACTGTTAACAGAGGTGATAATCAATCAGGAAACACGGGCAGCCGGAGGAAGTGAAGACGTAATGAAAAAAACGAGCACCAAACAACTTCACTGCTTTGTTGACAAAATTCCCACTTGGCTCATACCAAGCAAGACGCGTTCTTAGTGGGCTTCACCGTAATTCTACTTCTAGAGTAAATGGACATTTTACAGAAATACCTTAGAAAGTCTTATCACCAAGTTTATGTTGTGGTATGTGATGGCATTATCACCACCAGCCAACAGAGAGAATAGGGGTCATACAAGTAACAGACGATCACATCTCAGAGAATACAGACTTCCCGGGAAACAGAGCTGCTTGGAAAGCTGCTGACTGCATAATCTTCTAGAGCAGGGGGTGGGCAAAGTTCTTCTGTAAAAGGGCAGGTAGTAAATGTTTTAGGTTTTGAAGACCAATAGGCAAAACCAAAGATATTATGTAGGTGCTTACAGAGCCACTAAAAATGTAAAAACCATTCTTAGCATCGGGTTTGGCCCATGGGCCATAGCCTACTGACCCTTGTTCTAAAGGTTACAAGTTTTAAAGAGTAGTAACTATCCAATTAGCTCCTAAATCAGGACTCTCTCTCAAACTTCCTGAGAGCCCCAAAACAGATCCCAATGCAATCAGAATAACTAATATTTGACAGATCTTTCTGGTATATCAAGTAATTTTGCATAAATTATTTTATCCTCATGACAACCCTATTAGATAGACTGTGCACAGATCTCCCCGTCAACCCAGTGTTGATTCCTGAACTGCAAATTTCTTCCCCTTTTCATTTATATTCTGCTTTTCTATCGTGATGGCATCATGACCAGCAAAAAGGGGAATCCATGCTAAGAAGCTGCAGAGACTCCTGCAGCAACCCTGCTGTTCAAATGTTCATCATTACAGGGCATTTCAGTGACTGTTCTAGAGGTGTGAACGCACAGAGGCTCGCAGAGCTTGACTGTGGCCATGTAGTCTCATGCAGTGAGGACACGCTGCCTCACCACCAGAACTCAAATCCTCACCATCTCCCGACTGGTCTTCTTCCTCCAGTATCAGCTTTCTCAAGGGTATTCATGTCATGGCCAAAGTAGTCTTATTTATTTATTTGGTTGCGTTGGCTCTTAGTTGCAGCAGGCGGGCTCCTTAGTTGTGGCATGCAAACTCTTAGTTGTGGCATGCATGTGGGATCTAGTTCCCTGACCAGGGATGGAACCTGGGCGCCACCAGGGGAGTCCCCAAAGTAATCTTTATTAAAGACAAATCTAACTTACTCTTCTGCCTAAAGCCTTCACTGACTCACTACTTCTAGCAGGACGAAAGAAAAAACACTCCTCAGTGTAGCACCCCCAAGTGCTCAGTGTAGCACCCCTCAAGGCTTCTGCCTAAAGCCTTCACTGACTCACTACTTCTAGCAGGATGAAAGAAAAAACACCCCTCAGTGTAGCACCCCCAAGACTCCCGATGTCCTGGCCTCGGCTTTCTCCCCAGCCTCTCTTTCACTGCTTCCTCCTTAGGGGAGCCCTGAACTTAGGCAAATGCAATCACTTGTGTTCCCACAGCTGTCTCAAGCCCTTGTGCTTTTTCTCACACGGTTCTCTAGGCCTGAAATGCCTGCCCGAGTGCTGGTCTCTTCCAGATTCCCCTCAACCACACAGGGCTTTGCTGAGTCCCTCAGGGAGAACCAGGACTCTTTTGCTGGCGCAAACTCCAATAGAAACCTAGCACTTCGCATTGACTCATCTCTCTTCCCCCAGGGGCTGCAGGCTTCCTGAAGCCAGGGCAGCGCCATTTTCTCCCTCACGGCTGCACACTGCAGTGGAACCAAGAGAGGCACAAATAAGTGGAGCACACAGCTCCTGTCCTTCAAGAATTCAAATGCTACTCGGTGAATGAATAAAGCACGAACCCATGAAGAGTTACGTAACGGTCCCAGCAGTAGAAAATGCTCCGCAGCTGCTGGTACCACAATGACTCGGCAACGTCACCGACCATGGAGCCAGCACCCCTACTGGGGGCGGGGAGCGAACCTGAGAGCAAGAAGCTGGTGGGAGTAGACTCAACGTGTGACTGGCACGCCGCCGCTACATCAATGGACAGAAGAGTGGGAAAGCTCTGCCGTGGGGGGAGATGAGAGCTGGAAGAAAGGGACCGGGCGTTATTATGTCGTCCACTCAATGAGTCCATAAGCCAATGAGCCGAAAGCTTCTGCGTAGTGACCACCGTGGAAGTGTCCAGAAAGGTCATGTCACTGGGCCTGATGATGAACTTCAGGACACTGTGCACTGACCTTGTAAGCTGCAGATGAAGCAAGGTCTGCAGAGCCATCACACTGCTCACTGCCCGTTAGAGCCATGGAGGTGTATTTGCTGCAGAGCACGTTACAACTGCTTCAGAAGGGCAACGTCAGAGTTCACTTTCAAGAACCAAGATGTGACTCCCGTGGCAATGTCCTAGGATGAGGCTGGCTGGTCAGGGCACAAGTGATGCTTGCCCTTCCTCTGCTTCCAAACCCTGCACTACTTCTTAACGTGGTGCGTGCGTTCCCGCTGAAACTCCTTTCAAGAGCGAGCCAACTCTTGCTGACTCTTGTGATCTTCTCCTCGTCATTGTCTCTGCCTGGCCTTTTTTGGGGGGTGGGAGGGTAGCCTCTGAATCTGTTGAGCACCCCCTCTCCCATTCTTCCTGAAACACTCCTCTCCCGGCTGCTGTGCTACTGAACTATCCTGGATCCCTCCCCGCCCCCTGGAATTCCTTTCTTCTTCCTCTCTGCTCTCCCTGAACATGGGTCTCGGGCTGTCTTTAGTGGTTTGTCCTCTCAGAGGATAGCTGTATAGTTTCCAGCCAGGACTACTCACCTGCATTCAGCTGGCCTCAGTACATTAAAAAATTCTGTAAATATTTATTATATACATATCGAGTCACTAATTCTCCAAATGTATGGGTGCCTACCACATGCCAGGCATTATTCACATATTAGAGACACAATGGAAAAGCCCCACCCCCACCCCAAGACACACCACAGGCACAGATGGGACGTGAGTCAATGGTGAGGGGTGGGAGTGGCAAGGTCAGGAAAGACGCTCTAAGGACAGACAGAGGGTCAGTGCTGCCCGGGAGGCTGGAGGAGGGGATTTCAGAAAGTTTACTCAAGAGTGAGCAAGAGTTGGGCAAGCAGAGACCGTGTGTGGGTGAGATGGGGTGCAGTGGGGAAGTCGGTACAGGGGAAGTTTGTTGTCGGCAGAGGGAAGGGTAGATGAAGAGGCAAGAAGTGAGAAACAACATGGGGCTGAGATGAACTGTGAACAGTTCGGAGTGATTAGCCCGAGGCTGCTGGGGGCCGGGGGAAGGCAGGGGCCTTGTGTAGCCAGCGAGAACTGCCTTGTAGGCTCAGGAGGGCCTCTGAAGGACTTTGGTGGGAGTGAGACAATCAGGATTGCGTCTTCACAGAGCTCGCCCTGGGGGCTGGAGTGTGGGGCAGGGCCGGAAGAGGGAGGCAGTTGTGACAAGCTTTCATTAGGTGAGTGACATCGGTGGCCTGAACTAAGGCAGGGGGATGAAGAGAGAGGGAGTGGTGGGTTTACGGCGAGAAGGTAGACTCTCTGGGGTGCAGGTGAGGGAGGGGACACGAGGGACACGGATGCAGGAGGGAAGAGTCCAAGGGGAAGCCACAGTGTTCTGGTTTGGGCCCCTGGGTGGACGATGGTGCTTTCCATCCGGGAGGGAGTGAGACAGAGAAGCCAATTTAGCAAAGCAAGGGTAAATTGCCGGTGCCTGTGGGGCATTCAAGTGGAGATGCCTGGCAGGCAGTAGGATATTTAGGTCTGGAGCCCAGGACAGAGGAGGTCTAGACCATAGGTCTAAGTCTGGGAGCCATGAGCTTAGCACAGAGGGGAGAGCCATGGACTGCGAGTGTGCAGGGGGAGAGATCAGCGGGCTGGACCTCAGCGGACAATGCCGGTTAGGAGCCCAGTGAGGAGCTGGCCATTATCCCGGCCAGGCATTCACAGAGCAGAGCGCTGGATTTCTAAAATCTCCTGTTGGTCTTTTCCTCCATGGTCTCTCCTTTCTCCACCCATCTCACATGCTGCAATGAAAGGAATTTCTCTGAGATACCTGTCCTACCTTTACAACTGACTAAACCACTTTTGACAACCTCCAATGTCAAAATCCAACTCTGCCGTCGGGTTGAAAAACACCTCCCTCGATTACAGTCGCTGTGTTACTTCTCTCTGTCACTAGGTACCCTACCACCTCAGCCCCCCATGTCTCCTCAAGGCCGTCCCCTTTCAGGCCTCCTTATCACCTCCACACCTCCCTCCCTCTGGCTGGTCCTCTCCTCTGGGATGACCTGCCTCATCCTGTCCACCCGCGCCACATCCTGCCCATCCTTCTAGCCCCTGAAACCTCCTCTCACAGTAACAGGACCCCCAGTGGCGCCTTCCCGGGTGTCTTCCTGCCCCACGCACTCTGGTCTATATTTCATCGTTCTTGGATATTTCTCTAATTCAAGTGTATCTGCTGAGCTCCCTGACGTTGATCACAAACTCATTAAGGGAAAAGACAGGTTTTTCACTTCTTAGGTGCCAACCGAGTCCCCACCAGTCTTGGTCACTGTCTCAATAATGACCACTGGCTGACTGCGACCGCAGAGCCAAGTGCGGAGCACAGGCGGGTAGGCGACAGCGAGCACAAAGCAGCAGCTGCCTGGCGGCGAGACAGAAGCAGGCAAAAGACGCGCAAGGGAATTACAGTCAAACAAGACTTCGGCGTTATTCTGGAGTGCTTGCAATTAAAAACTGCAAACAGATCAATCTAATGTACAGTAACTAGGAAGTGATTGGTTTTTTGACCAAATAAATTCTGGGTTCTATGAAAAACATTTGAAAACCCACAGTTTGTTAACAAGTGACAGACTTATCTTAAGTGCAATAACAGAATTTGAGAAGGCCTACAGTAAGATACAAGGACACTAAAACAATCAAAAAAGGTATTTTAAAAACATAGAAGATGGAAGCACAAGTTCTAACTTTGATTGAACACTAAACTTGGCATTGAGTGTCCTGACAGCCGAAGTAAAAAAGGAAAGGAAAAAAACCAACAACAACACACACACACAGAGGCCCTGGAATCGGACCCATCTGGGCCCCTAGTCTGCAGCCCTGCCGGCAGCTGTGTGTCTCTGGGCAGACCGGCATCCCCGAGCCTCAGGGGACACGGAGGAGACAGCTGTGTTTCTCGAGGCCGACGCTGGGAAGAAATGAGGAGGGTGCTGAGTAAGCCCCGGACTAAAGAACCACACGCTCTTCTCTCCAGCACAATGAGAAGTCTGCGGCAAGAGCCCAGGGGCTGGGATTCGGAACTGTGGGCAAGACTGACCTCGGAAAGTGGAAGAGCCTGCCACGCGGTGGGGAGAGCCACAGACCAAAGGACGTCACTTCACAGCTGCCCGGCTGGAAGGCCCTCTCCAAGAGGGTGGGGATTTTGGTCTGGTTCGGTCATGGATGCTTGGGCTGTGCAACCCGGCAGATACTATGATATTCAAAGTATCTGTGGTGAGGAAGACACCGGGTGGAGTCTGCAGTGAGCCACAGAGGACCACCATGATGCGGACGTCCAGGGCACTGGAGCACGGGCACACATACACAGCAGAGAATTACACACTTTCGAAACACTGCTGCTGGACCCTGGGGGACGGGAAGTGCCTGACCACGGGTACAGAGTGAGCGCATGGTCAGAAGTGTGAGACCTACCAAGTTCTGTGGTCAGGTGCGACCAAAGAAAGCCATCGTCCGACGTAAGTGGTGTATCCAGGGTCAGCACGAGCAGGGCGGGGGGCAGGCGAGCTGCACAAGCAGGTCCACCAAGACCACCATGTTGATAACCTCTGTTGCATAAAAACCTCTTCTCCAGTTCACACCTCCTGCTACATGGGGGTGGGTCCCTAACCACCAAGTGACAAGGAGGAAAATGGCCAAATTGGGTTCATAGATGGGTTGGCTTGGTACACAACTGAAAGCTGAAAAGAGACCATGGCTGCACTACAGCTCCACTCAGGGGTCACCTTGAAGAACAGTGACGGGGACAAATGCTCCCAATGGGTAGAGCTTGGGTAGTGCATTTGGTCGCCCGCTTTGCATGGAAAGAGAGGTGGCCTGAGGTAAATAACACCTAGGGACTCATTGGACGTGGTGAATGACTTGGTTAGGTGGTCAGGGGATGGGAAGGTAGGGGACAAGGAGGCCTGGGAAGAGTCATGTGGGTCCAGCCAAGGAACAGGCATGAAGCGTGACATCTAGGTTCCAGTGTTTACCGTGAACATCCAGCACAGAAGAGAGAGACAGGATGACTTGGCAGACTGACGTCAGCCAGCCTCTGTCACCGGCCATCCCAGGGCTGGCAGGTGAACAGAGCAGCCAAGATGGCCGGGAAGGAGCCCCACTGTGCATGGGCCCCACTCACTAACGTGGACTTAGCTTCCAGGGTAACAGAGAGCAGTGCTGAGCCCTGATACGTATGCCACCACCCATCAAGGAGAACCAACAGTCATAGAGCCAGGTAGACTATACTGGGCCCTTTTCAGTCTGGAAGGGGCACCGTTATGGACTGAAACATGCGCCCCAAAAACTCACAGGCTGAAGTCCCTAACCCCCAATGTGACCGTATTTGGAGACAGGGACTTTAAACAGGTAATTAAGGTTAGATGAGGTCATAAAGATGGGGCCCTCCCTAATCCAATGGGACTGGTGTCCTTATAAGAAGGGCCACCAGGAACACGCAGGCGCCAAGAAAAGGCCATGTGAGGACACAGCAGGAAGGTGGCTGCCTGCGAGCCAAGGACAGTCCTCACTAGAAACCAACCCTGACGGTATCTTGATCTTGGACTTCTAGCCTCTAGAACAATGAGGAAAAGTTTGTTACTGAAGCTGCTCAGTCCGTGGTACTCTGTTCGGGCGACCTGCGTTGACTATCACAGGCAGCAATTCATTTTACCTGGAACTGACACCTTTTCTGGTTATGGGGCTGCCTGCCTTTTCTGTCGCTAAGCACCACCTCTGTGGGTTGACAGAGGGCATGAGGTACCGACCAGGGCTCCAGATGACATCACATCAGACCACAAGGACCGCTTCTAGCAAAGAGGGCGCGGCAGTGCCAAGACCACGGGATACACTGACCCTCACACAGCACGACCCAGGCGCTACCAGCTTGCCAGACCAATGGGTAGCCAGGTGAAGGTGGGAGTGAGACGCCAACCTGGAGATGGTACCCGCCAAGGACAGCGCTTGAGGCTCTAGTGTGCAGTACAGACCCTAAATCAACCACCTTCACATGGGTGCTGTGTCCCCAGTAGGCGGAACACACGGCTCTTGTAAACAAGGGATGGAAGGAGAAGTTGCCCTGACTATCCTCCCTCAAGGTGACCCACTTGGGGAATCTGGGCTTCCTGTTCCACAACTCTGGATTCCGTGGTTTACAGAGCTCGGCTCACAGGAAGGGAACGCTTCCATCGGGGACGAAGCAAGAATACCGTTACATCTTAAGTTACAGCTGTTGCCCAGTTTGGGCTCTTGTGCCAAAAAGACCGGCAGGCACGGAAAGGAGTCATTATCCCGGCAGGAGTAATTAATCCTGACCACCAGGAAAAGCTACGGCCACGGGCACAAAAAGGGGAGGGAAGATCATGGGCGGCACTCGGATGATCTGCGAGGGCATCTCTTGTACTTCCTCACCCAGTTTCTACAGTAAACAGACAAGTGCAGCAGCCACAGCTGGGAAGTGCTTGGGGACCGGGGACCCAGACCCCACAGGGATGACAGCATGTGTCGCTTCATCACGTAAGCCTTCCAGCCAAGGGCGGGGACTCTCAAGTGGACAACAGACGACGGAGATGGTCATCAGTGTATCCTCGAGACCGCCTTCAGCAGAAGGGGATGCAGTCTGTCCCGCTGACCTTCCTCTTGAAGGTTTCTCCTGGGAAAAAAGCACCACTGCAATCTTGGAGGTGTTGCTCCGAGAACTTAAGTAAAACAAGAAGATCCAAGCAGCACGAGGGGCGAATGCTCTGGACGGGTCTGCGACCCAGATCCTCCCCCTCCTTCAGGAACAGCGCTCCATCTTCCTGCCGCCGGGGGGCGGGCACCTGATGGTTCTCAAGTAACATCTGCTCTGTGGATGGCGTGCACCTGGGGAGAGGCGCCTGCAACCTGCGCCAACACCTTTCTGAATCTGGGACGACTCGGAAGGTCTCTTGCAACTCCGGGGCTTGGGCACCTTAAGCTTAGCTTGGGCCTTCTTTGTGACTGGGGCTCGAAGTCTCCCTCTGCCTTTCACCTCCCCCCCCCAAAGATGCTCATCCTGACGGCATTCTCCGATTCACTTCACACACGAGAGTCTGCCTGGGGACACCAACCTCAGAAACACAACCTCTCATTTTGCTCATGAGCACAAGACCACAGCTATCTACCAGGGAATCTCCCCCCAGGTAGCCTGAAGGTACCTCAGTCAATGTATTTCCCATCGCCTGCTCTTCTGATGTTGGTGGGATGGTGCTGTCATTGATCTCTCTCCTTGGCTAAGCCAGAAACCTCAGGATCATACACTACTTCTTTCTCTCCCTCATAGCTCTGTCCATTCTATCAGAAAATATTTATACTCATTATTACTCAGTTTTTTGGACACCGGTTGTTCTGAGTTCTCATACTTTTCATTATTTCCTCTGTTTCCTCAAAGGATCTACCTCTTCCTCCTGCTAAATGCAGGCTTAGCCTGTAGCCTACATTCATCCTGGATGTGATTCTCCTACAGGACTCACCTCCCAACCCTACACACTTAATCCATGATCTGCACCTACGGCTCTGACCTCTCCAAGAGTGATGTCTGTCCTCCATGTTCAACTACATCAGGGGCACCTTTATTGTATGTTCCAGAGTCACCTCAAATTCAAATACACCTGTAGGGAACAGCCTTCACTTCTCTCTTTTACCTGCAGACTCGGCCCATTGATAAGGGGCCCCCTTCTTCCCACCCCAGATAGAAACTCTGGGACCCACCTCTCCACTGACGTCCAGGGACATCACACCTGATTTCACTTTCCAGACCACACACGATGAAGACCTACTTCTCACACGCAATGCAGGCAAGAGATCGGGAGATGGCAGGAGAGAACAGAACTCTCTCTCATACCCCAGAGGGTAAAGGGGATGGAGACAAGAAACGAGGAACCCAATGCACTGGATCACAGAAGTGCCAAAGAAGGACCAGGTATGAGGTTTCAGCCTGACGCAGAGTAACCCTGGGAAGACCAGTGTGGTGTTGGATTGCTTGGATAGAGCAGTTTTTGTGGATAAATGCTCAGTATTTCCTGACGATTAACGACAAGGCTAAGAAAACAGAGAATTTATCTGATCTACTTGTTGGTTGTTCCCTTGAAAATTTTCTTACCTTCATGTTCTCCATTGCAACCAAGGAAAATCAAGAAGTTTGACATTTGCTCTTCAGTCCAGAGCACACAATAATAAGCATTTTAACAGGAAGACACTGTGGCTTCTACAAGATGATAAAAACAGATAAATATCCCGTCTTGTTAACTAGGCTTGGTGTTTCTCTAAGAAATCATGCTTATCTAATAGAAGTGGAGCAAGAATGTCCAGTCTGACCAGTCTTTCAGCTGCAAGTTACTTTTTTTACCTTAAAAAGAAAACACTAACAATAGCCACTATCAGAGACCTACATTCCACTTGGAAACATGTCAAGGTATCTATGATACAATGCACAGGAATGAAATGCAGACTCTACCACACATACAGTCTCAAAGGAGAGGTTTACGCAGGCCCCTGAGTATTTCTGAATTTTCCATTGTGGTTATTGTTTACCTGCTGCTGTCTTTGCCGCCTCACTTGTGCAAACTGTGACAGCATCAGCTGCCGGTCCAGCAGCTCCATCCTCTGCTGTCTCTGAATGTCTACCGTGGCCCCCATCCCGATTCTGGCCTCGCTGGTGGGTTCTGAAGATGAGAAGATGGGCTCAAGTGTCCAAGAACAGAACTTTGCCATCCAGCTGGGGACGCAGAGCACCTCATGAACTTGCAACATTTTGCTGTTGTAGCAGAGCCCGGAAATCTAAAAGAAAAAGCGTCCAACTGGATTGTTGAAATGTCATAAAATGTTAAAGAACGTATTTAACATAGAAATCAATAACCGCAAAACACTTCAGATGGTGTTTTCCTTCACTGTTGTAGTGTTAGGTGACAACCAGAACTCCTACCAGGTTGCAGGATACTAAGCAGCACAAACCAACAAAAAAAATGAATTTACTCAGTAAACAAATGTGGTTTTTTTTTTTAACAAATTTATTTATTTTTTTTGGCTGTGTTGGGTCTTTGTTGCTGCAGGCGGGCTTTCTCTAGTTGCAGCGAGCAGGGCTACTCTTCATTGCGGTGGCTTCTCTTGTTGCGGAGCACGTGCTCCAGAGCGCAGGCTCACTAGTTGTGGCTCACGGGCTTAGTTACTCCGCGGCATGTGGGACCTTCCTGGACCAGGGCTTGAACCTGTGTCCTCTGCACTGGCAGGCAGATTCTTAACCGCTGCGCCACCAGGGAAGCCCAACAAATGTGTTTTTATTAAGTTAGAAGAGACAGCAAAATCCTAACTATTTAACACTCAAAGTACTGGTACAATATTTAAAAAAACAATGTTGTCTTTTGAAAAAAAGCCATGAAATATTTGATTATCAAAACACTTTCACACTGTACTAACTCTGTGGTTATTCTTATTGGCAGATGGCCATCAGAGAGAGATACTGAGAGAAAACAACTTTGATATTCGATGATGTGACCCAGCATCAATATCAAATATGTAAATACAATACATTTATCAGAAAATAAAGACTACCTAAAATGTATACAGTTGTTTTAATAAAATTTGCAAGTATTTTTCCTAGATTTTAAAATCCTTGCCAATAGTTAGCAATTAACAATTCTGTTTACGAATAAGGCTATTTTTCATCTTTAAGGCAATTTATATGGTAAGAGAAGTCTCAGGAGTCTCTATGGTTTCCTAGGTAAAAATGAGAATGGCTATTCCTTTGTTAAAGACAAATCTTTAATTTTGTGAATTTGATTCTTAGGATAAGTTATTCACACCAAATTAGAACATATTTGACAAATTTCTGTCTAACAAGAGAAAAGTACACTTTAATGTTTTACTAATAAAACTTAAATTAACTAATTAGGCAAAAATTTATTGAGCATCTGCTATATACCAGGTGTTGTTCTAGGCACTTAAAGTATAGCAGAAGACAAGATAAATAAAGCCCTACTCTTACAGAGGTAATCGTAATCAATACAGAGATTGGACAGTAAACAAGCAAACACACAAAACAATTCCAGACAAGATCTATGAAGGAAATAAAATAAGGTGACTTGGAGCAAGGACCTTCTTTAGGTCGGGTGGAAGTGACACTTGAGCAGAGTTCTTAAGGATAGTGAGGTGCCAGTGATTTGATGAACTGGAGGAAGAACGTTTCAGGCAGAGAAAACAGTGAGTGCAATGCAGGAATGAGCTTGGGAGTATCCATTAGAAATCTTAGTGGAGCTATCAAGAGGGTTGTTGGATATAAAAATCTGGAACTCAAGAGAAAAGTTTGCAGAGATAAAGATTTGGGAGTCAGTGGTATAAGACTGTGTTTAAAGCAACAGGACTACAGGAGATAATGACGGCGGGGGACGTTATTACAGAGGAAAGAAGAGGACTTAGGACTGAACCCAGGGTACACCAGCATTTTGTGGATGGACAGAGTAGGAGAAGCCAGTAAAGAAATCTGAGAAGGGGCTGCCAGTGAGAAGAAGGAAAACTAGGAGAGTTTAGTACCACTGAAGCTAAGGGAACAGTGTTTTAAGATGGGAATAGTCAGCTATGTCTAACGTAGCCCAGAGTTCAAGTAAGACAGAGAGAGGAAGAAGATGACTGTTGGATTTGGCAACATTAAGAACCGTTTTGGTGCAGTGGTAGGAGCAAAAGACACACTGGGGAGGTTGAAGAGTGAATGGAAAAGGACTTTTGGTTTCAAATAATTTCTATGCTACTTCTCTCAAAAATGGTACAAAACAACTAAGAAAACAAAAACAGAAACAAACTTCACATTCACTGAAACTAGAAAGCATCTGTAATCCTCAACCACACTAACAAAATGGAAAACACATTGAGTAGTTAGAAATACTTAGCATATGAGAAGGGTAAATCCAAACGAGGGAGAGGGTCCCACCCCCTGCCCCCACCCCCCGCCACGGACTCAGGGATTAGAGGCACCAGGTACTGTGAAGGTGGGAGTGAAGTGGAGGGTCACAGAACTCTGTGCAAGAAGCAACTCCAATGCCTCCCCTCACCCAGCAGAGCCCCCATCTACCCTCTCCCTTCTCTACGGGGAGAAGGTAAAAGCTCTGCAGGGCCTGCATCAAAGAGGCTCTGGAGCGGGCAGAGCAGGCCAACAGCGGAGGCCGGGGGCTCTACACATGTGGACTTCATACAGACAGAGAGGCCTTCCGTGTATGTCTCACAGAACTTCCAGAAGAAGACAACAGAAGAAATATAGGAAGAAAGGGACTATATTTCAACAGATAATAGCTGAGTTTTCCAGAATTAATAAAGAATATAGATACTCAGATTGAAAATGCAATAGTCCCAAGGTGGATAACATAATGAAATTTATATCTAGATCCATTATAGTGAAACAGAGAAAGAAATCCTTAAAAGTGTGAAGAAAAAAGAACAAAAGAGCGTAGCTCATTATATAAGGGTAAGTCACAACCCACAGCAGTCGCACGCTGACAGCGCACCCTGAGGAGAATTCAGGGTGAAAAATCCGGATGAGGCACTCTGTGCTTTAGATAAACACGCCCCTAAAGGGCTAGATGCATAACTCAGGGAGAATTTCAATGACCCCAGATTCTTGCACCTTCACATACAAAGAAAAGCACTAAAATTAACTTGAGATTCTGCTCTTTCTGATTGGCGGTAATCTTTGACTGAGATGTATGCTTGACTAGATGTATTTCACAGCCAAAAAATTCATAATTTATTATACTGGCGCCTCCCCTACTTCTTTGGAGCGGTTCCTCAGAGCTATGGCCCAGGCTACAGTCCTCAGTAAGACCCTGAATAAACCTTAAACTCACAACTCTTATGTTGTGCGCTTTTCTTTAAGTCAACAAAAGTAACCAGAGATCAAATACTGACTGCCTAGAGGAAGGAAAAACAATGAGCTGCGAGCAGACAACAGCAACAAAAACAATGAGATACTTAGGAATAAATTTAATAAAAAATATATAAGGCCTTTATAGAAAACTAAAAAACTATAATAAGGGACATTAAAAAAAACCTCTAGTAATAAACAAAGATATCATAACATCACATCTACGAATGGGAAGATGCAAAATTGTTAAGACATCAATTTTCACCATATTAATATATATATTCAATATAATACCAAAGAGACTCTTGGGGTTTTTTGGTTGGAACTTAAATAACAATCCTAAAATTTGTATGGAATATTAAGGTTTAAATTTTTAGAAACATAATGTTGGGAAAAAGAGGCTGGACCCAAAAGATTGCATACATTATGACCCCACTTTGTAAATGGATCAGTCAAGTGGAAAAACCATAAAGCGAAGCATGGCGGTGATGACCATCTGCGGTGCGCCAGGAGAGCAGTCACAGAAGGGAGGGGCACCGGGGCTCCGGGGGCCGGTAGTGCTCTGACCTGCACAGGGTTTTGCGGGTGCGTCCGCTTCATAGTGATTTGTTTGGCTTCATAACATTTATAGTTGACGCACAGTTGGGTGTGTGTTATGTATCACAATAAAAAGATTTAAACATAAAGAATAAGTGATCCAGAAGAGTCAAGATAATTTTTGGGAAACATAATAAGGCCTATCAGATTTCAAAGTATGCTATAAAGTCTGAGTGATTAAAACAGTGTGGTCTTTACGGAGAGCTACTCAAATCGATGTAAAGAGCAAGAGCAGAGAAAAAGACTCGAGTACAAGGCACCTGGTTCACAGCAGAAATGGGTGCGTTAAACGGGAAAAAACATACACGGGCCACACATAAGGATAAAGACAAAGCAGCTCTCCCTTCCTGACACCACACATAAATTCCCAATGGATTAAGGACACAAATATAATTTATAAAACTGTAAATCTTTCTGCACAAAATACAGAAGGAACATCTTTTTGGCACTGGGATGAGGACGGATTTTTAAATAAGAAACATAAAGCCCAAACTATAAAAGAAAACACGCATTCATCTACTTTACAATTTAAAAGCTACAGTGGGGGACTTCCCTGGTGGCGCAGTAGATAAGAATCCACCTGCCAATGCAGGGGACACGGGTTTGAGCCCTGGTCAGGGAAGATCCCACATGCCGTGGAGCAACTCAGCCCGTGCGCCACAACTACTGAGCCTACGTTCTAGAGCCCGTGCTCCTCAACCAGAGAAGCTACTGCATGCCCGCACACCACAACGAAGAGTAGCCCCGCTCGACGCAACTAGAGAAAGCCCGTGCACAACAACAAAGACCCAATGCAGCCAAAAACAAACAAACAAATAAATAAAAGCTACAGGGGGCCAAAAGTTACCATAAATGAAGGGAAACACGACAAGAGCCTGGGAGAAGGTCCTTAGGATTCTTGTCCTCAAGAAAGGTAGCGTCAGAACATAAAGAAACTATCCATTTGTAAGAAGACAGTCAACCCAACTCATAAAGCAGATGAAAAGGCAATTTCAGAAAAGGAAATTCCAATGTCCAACAAGCACATGAATGGACGTTTATCCTCACTTGCCTTCAGAGAACTGCAAATCTTCACTGAACAATGTTAAACATAATAAAAATTAGCAAAAATGGAAAAACCTGGTTTCAAGTTTTCGTGAGGATGAGGGGGAACTGAGAATTCTCCCACAGTCCTGAGGGAAGGCAAAGTGGCCCGACCACTGGGGAGAGCAATTTGACAATACCCAGCAGAGCCGCCAAAGGTATATTTCAGGAAATTCTCAATTGCAAAGCTCTGTGTAACAGCTAGGGAACAGTGTCCCAGGAGAGGAATGGTTAAAGAGTGGTTTATTCATCCCACAAAATACTAAACAGCAGTTAAATACACTCGGTGTACATGTATTAATATGTTTCTAAAAACGTATTACATATTGTATTCATCTTTTTGCAAAACTTCAAAACACAACATGCTAGTATTTACTGCTTATGGACACATACTCATGTAGTAAGTACAGAACCACGGAATGTGGTTTCTTCTGCAGCAGGATGATAAGGGAAGAAGGAAGGGGAGGCGTCGGGGGCAGCACTCTCTGTAACAAATATATATATATGTAATAAAGAAAGAGACAGGAAGTAAATATGGCAAAAATATATAATGAATTGGAGGCGAGGAAGTAAGGATTCTTTTTCTGAAGATCTGGATAAAAAGGAAGATAGAAAATGGACCTGTATAACAGCAAAATCACACTGATTTAGCTGAAGATAGCAAAATGTTGTTATAAATATAACGAAATATGAAAAAATTGATCAAATCAGAACTGTGAGATTTGAATTAGGTGAAAAATTAAACACTTGTATTTTTTAGTCTCAAAGCGATTGTGAATTTGTCCACTTGTCCATAGTTGTGTTAACTTCATGTATTTGGAAAATGTTGGTGTATTTGGAAGCTGTCATTAGGCACACATACACTGCCCCTTTTATCATAATAAAGAATCCCTCTTTGCTCTGAGTAATACTCATATAGAAATCTATTTTGTCTTATATTAATATGGCCATTTCAGATTTCTATTTCCATGATTAATCTTTCTTCATTCTTTTTCAACCCTTTTTGTGTCTGTGTTTAAAGTGTGTCTTGTAGACGCCATATAGCACTTTCTTACTTTTAAATCCAGTCTGACAATCTCTGCCTTTTGATTAATGTGTTTACCTATTCACACTTAATATACTTACCTGGACATAGTTGAATTTTGCTGTTTGGTTCTATCTCATTTGCTTTTTGTTCCTCTTTTCTTACTTCCTTTTGTGTTGAGCAAATATTTCTTAGTATTTCATTTTATTTGTTTAATGGAATTTTGTTAGCAATATCTCATATTTTTTTCTTGTGTTTGCTCTAGGGATTACAATACACACATAATGTGTTTAGAGTTAATACTGAATTACTTCAATTAAAATATAGGAAATTTCAAGAGTATAATTCCATTTAACATCACCCCCATTCACTGTGCTACTTTTCTGTCTTAATTATGTTATACCTATATACGTTATAAACCCATTAATACAGTGTTATTTATGCTTTATGAAATCATATACCTTTTAAAGAAATACAGAAAAAAATAACGACAATGTATAATTGTTGCCTGTACTTAAGGAGCTCACAATTTAGTAAGGGGGCGGGTTCTTAATGGGGGGGGTTTGGTCATAGATTCCTTCAGGGAATTGATGAAGGCCGAAGATTTTCATTCTCTTGCCCATATCTATCCCCTCACCATCACATATACAGTTATGAAATTATGTGTTCAATATTAGTAGGAACGTCCTATGAAGAATTAGGACATCCTACCCAGTAATAAACAAATGCACGGCTGCAAATTCTGGCGGGGATAAAGTAGGGCTTTTGTGCTCATTGGCTTAAAGTTCTATTCTAAGGGTTACTTATTTGAATGTATGCTCTGGAAGGGGAAGAATTTTGGTTGGTTTTGATCACTGTTTTGCCTCTGCACCTAGAAGAGCACCTGCTGGGAGAATCGTGAATGAATGAATAGTCCAAAAAACCCCCAAAATGTCATCTTAGATTCTTTTAAAGAAAATTGGAAAGGTGCCAGTAGACACACTTTTTTGGTCCTAAGTTCATATTTCCCATGTGACAAAAAGGTAGAATTCACCTGTCCACACCTCTGATACACCAGCATGACCCCAAGCTGTCAGACAAATAAAGTGCTACTGTAAAATGTTTCAGGTGGTGAAATTAAAATTCATATTTTAAGGCAAGAAAAGAAAAATTTAAACACAAAATTTTCTCTGCCCGTTTTGTCCTCCTCCACCTCCTCTAGTGTGCTCTGTGCATCTGCATTATGTGTTAGCCAGACCTACCCTACGGCAGAAATACCTGCTCAACCACAATGCTCAATCTTTCTCCTTCTGGCGCTACTATGTAACTCCTCAGATGATAACACTCCTTACTCAATCCTGTAAATGGTCACAATGACCCACCACTTGCCTTGTACACGCAGACACCTTAGATGAACTTTATGTACAATGCCAACATATCATTTTCCTTAGAGATTGGTGCAGAATAGACTGGTCAGACAACCTGGGGAGATGCTGGGCTGCACCTTAGCTCTTAGTTTAGATACTGACTTATGACCTTATTAATTTTACTGGCTATATTACTTGTATTCTGCCTATTTTACAAGATTATTGTTTTTTTGCATTACCAAATGTGTGCTAAAATAAATGATGATTAGGTGACTTGAAACCACTGACCAAACATACAGTCCTATAAGATCAATGATTGTTAACAGTGTGACTCTGGATACGGGAAGAAGCAACAAGAGGGAACCATTTCCTAGACCATAACAGACTAGTGAGACAGGAGGTCCAGAGGCTTTTGGCTACTGTTAACAGGGCCTAGTCCAGTAATAGCACTGAGTAGCCTATCAATGAAATCCTCCTCTGACCTGGGAATGAGCATTCCTAAGCACAGTGGGAAAAACTGGTCACGAAATGCCTCCCAAACCTTAGTCAATACTAAGACTGAAAGGGAAGGGACTGTAGAATAAACAAAGTTGCCCACCATCCAGTTCTCCAAGAATCAAGTCATTAGCCACTGCAGTCGCTGACCTACAGCAAGCAGCACACTCTGAAAGGATTTCAAGGCGAAGTTCAGGATGAAGCACTTTGTGCTCTGGGAAAACTGACAGAACTGGATCTTAAGACAGTTAGATATTTCAGGAGAAACTGTTGTAAACTTAGTTTCCTGCACCTCTGCATACTTAGAAAAACACTAAGACCATTAGCTAAGGTATCTGTTCCTTGCAAATAGCAGGAGCCTTCTAGTAAGATGTGTGCCTGACTGCATGTGCTCCTTCGTCACAGTCACACGTGTATCGGCCTCCCCCTTCTCTCTGCGGAAGTTCTCAGAGCTCTCTGAAAGGCTGTCTCCTGGGTTATAATCCTTGGGTTGGCTCAGATAAAAATTTCCATGCTTTCTTAGATTGACTATTGATTAATTTTTTGGTCAACACAGGTATTCACACAAAGGATTAAAATATAAAGAGCTTTAAGAATTTAGTTTCCTATAAATATTTGATGATCACATTACCAACCCTTCTTATCCTGGGACTTCTGAATGATAGTTTTCTTGAAACCCCCAGAGTTTGTGAAAAAAGAGGCTTTAAAAATAGACCACCTGCTGGGATTTGCAGTGTCAAGAGGCCAGGGGAAATCCTAAGGGAGAGGTCTGGCAGGCCCTCAGAGCCCGGAAGCCCAAGATCAAGCTGAGAGGCCCAATGGCAAGGGATGAAGCAGTGGCAGTGATCTCGGGCAGGCCAGGACTCAGGGCCAGGATGCTCAGATACAGTGGAAATGAACAAGCGGGCTGTGTCTGTGAAGGGCAGGGAGAGCTGGAACCAGAGCATTCAAGCAGCAGGAGTTGGGAACCCCGTCCAGGTAAAGGGTCCCAGAGGTGAAGCAACCAGAGAGCATTCCGGACCTCTTGCAGTTGAAAGTCCAGGCCAAAGGGAATAAAGAATTTAATTTGCTGTGTGGAAACATGTGAAACTCCCTTGATTACAGAGAGTAAACCTCAACTGTCCTCTGGTCTTGTTTAGTGTTAGCATGAAACCACAGCCAGCGGAGATGAGAAACCATGACCTGGCACCAGCACTCAGGTTTCTGTTGATCTCCTTCTCCAGTCACCTGTGGCTGAACAAAAGCCTACCTGGCAAACTACACTGCCAGGGTCCTAGTGAACCACAGTCCCAACATTCAAGAAACTTGTCATCTAATGGGACAGTAGGACAAACACAAGGGGCTGCTTTCCTGGGGGAGAGCATTGCCGTCACAAGATAAAGAGGAGCTGAGGGAACAAACGTTCCCTTGTATCTGGACCCCTTCATGCAGACTTCATATTCACTCAAGTCCCGAGGAAACCAGGCCCACTGAGGCCTCACGTATTCATTCAACACATATTTTACTGAACTTCTATAAGGTGCCAGGCTGTGTTCTAAACACTGGGATACAGCAGGAGGCAAAACAAAGAAAATCCCTGCTCTAACGAACCTTACATTTTCCTGTTCCTTCTCCTTCACTGAAAAACACTAAAGAAAGAAGGAAGGAACTTTGGAAATTACTCATTTTATTATGCAAAGAGTATGTACACAAGTTAGAAACGCCCCAAGTTATTTGTGCCACTTGTGATTAATTATGAAATGACTGTTGTTTTCGTGACAGAGTCATGTGGCGTTAAGCACTTATTGAAAGAGTCTTGCTATCTTGTTCTTTGTCAAGTACAAGAGTGATTCAGATGAATTTCCCATAGCCCTCTTTTCTCTTTCAATATTATTTTAAAGTATCTATTTAAACACTGGGTATCCTTCTGATTCTTGAAAAGTTGAATAAGAATAACAGAATTAATTAACAGAATTAATTAAACTAATAATAGATTATTTGTTTCTAACAAATTGTCTTAGAAAGCTGCTCTAAGCTTTTTCTTTCAGAAAATCATGCGTCAAGAGGATTAGGTTAACTGCATAAAGCAGAAAACTGCAAATAACAGTGGCTTAAATACAACAGAAATTTATTTCTCCCTCAGGTTAGAAAAGCTCCAACCATCTTAACTGCATTCCAGGCAGCGGGGAGAAGAAAATGAGGAAGAACAAAAGGACAAAAGGCTACTTTAAGGAGCCTTCCTAGAAGTCCCACCAATACGTATGTTTATAGCTCATTAGCCAGGATGCCAGGATTTAGTCTGATAGCCATACCTAGATGCAAAGGAGACTGGAAAACGTGATCTTTTAGTTGGCGGCCCTGCTGCCTCAAATAAGATGAAGGTTCTGTTACGAAGGAAAAAAATACATTGGGAGACAGCTAGAGTCTCTAGCACATGGAAAAAAGTCTTAATCAAATGCTAAAATGTAAATACCTTTGAATTTCCCTTTCAACAAGGAGACCACCTCCCTTTAAACTTATATTCACTTTCGTAAACTGATTCAACAAACTAAAATCGAGGGGAAAACAGGCTTATGTTAAAAATTTGCTTCTTACATTGGACTAAAAATAACAAATTAAAAATGAATGTAAAGATCAAGAACAACTTACACATTTACAGATAGAGACTCAACAGGGAAAAACGAAATCCTTTTTTAAGACCAGGAACAAGGCAAGGATGTCTATTCACCACTCTTATTTAACATTATACTAGAGGTCTTAGCTAGTGCAATAGGCAAGAAAAATAAAAGGCACAGATTAGAAACGAAGAAGTAAAACATATAAACCAAACCTATTTCCTGATGACTTGATCATATATGTAGGAAACCATAAGGAATCCACAGAAACAACAAATTCAGCAAAACTACAGTATACAATAGCAATATACAGAAATCAACTGCGTTTCTATATACAAGCAGCAAACAAAATAACTCCATTTAAAATAGCATCAAAACCCCACAAAAAGGAATACATTTAATGAAAGATGTGTAGGGCCTGTACATCGAAAATTTAAAAATTAAAAAGGGGAATTAAAGAATTACTAGAAAAATGTAGACATATTATGTTTATGAATTGGAAGACCCAATATTGTTAAAATAGTTGTACTAGTTATCTATTACTGACTAACAAATTACCCAAAACTCAGTGGCTTAAAACAATAAGCATTTATTATATGTACAGTTTATGTGGGTCAGAAATCTAGGGACTGCTTAGTTGGGTGGCTGTAGCTCAAGGTCTCTCATGAGGCTGCAGTCGAGATGTCAGCCTACCTGCCTTCATCTGGGACTCCTGACTGGGGCTGAAGGACCAGCTTCTAATGTGGCTCAGAAACACAACTGGCAAGTCAGTGCTGACTGCTGGCAGGATGCCATCATTCTTTGCCATGCAGACCTCTCCACAGGGCTGCTTCAGTACCCTTGTGACATGGCAGCTGGCTTCCCCCAGAATGAGTGACCTGAGAGGGAGCAGGATAGAAGTAACGTGCCTCTTATCATCAGCCTTTTGGAGTCACACTCCATCCCGCCATATTCTATTCATTATAAGTGAATCGCTAAGTATAGCCCACACTCTAGAAGAGGGAAATTAAGCTCCATCTCTTGAAGTATAAAATAATCTGTGGCCATATTTTAAAATATCAAAATGGCAATCCTTCCTAACTGATCTATAGTTTCAGTGCAATCTCAAGCAAAATATTAACTGTATTTTTTCTTTTTTGAAGGAAATTATAAGTTGATTTAAAAAGGCATATGGAAAGTCAATGTTCCTAAAATAGCTTGACCAGTTTTGAAAAAGATGAACAAAGTTGGAATACTTATGTTACCTGGTTTCAAGACTTACCATACTCAAAAGTACTCAAACAGTGTGGTACTGGCATGAGAACAAACATATAAATCACTGAGATAGAAAAGAAAGTCAAGAAACAGACTCACACTGGTCAACGGACTTTCAACAAAGGTGCTAGGGTAATACGCAAAAGAGAAAAGAGTCTTTTCAACGTTGATGGAACAATGCTAGATATCTGTATGGAAAAAAATACATCTCAACCCTTAACTTCACAAATATTATACTCAAAGTGGATCTTAGGCCTAAAGGTAACAGCAAAAACCATTAAATTCTAGATGAAAACATAGGACAAAATGTTTGTGACATCAGATTAACAAATATTTCTTAAGATACCAAAGCACAAACTATGTTAAAAACTGAAACACTGAATTAGTCAAGTTAAAACTTTTGCTTATTGAAAGTCATAGTTAAGGAAACGAAGAGGCAAACCACAGACTGGTATAAAATTTTTACAAAATATATCCAACAAAGGGCTTATATCCAGAATATAAAAAGAACTCTTTTGATGTAATTATAATACAAATGTAACCCAACGAAAAAGTGGGTGAAAGATTTGAACAGACACAACACAAAGGAAGATATACAAATGGCTAATAGTCACAGGAAAAGATGCCCAAATCCCTAGTCATTAGAGAAACGCAAATTAAAACCACAAGATATAATTACACACCACCTAGAATGACTGAACTTAAAATGACTGACAATGCGGAGTTCTGGCAAGGAGGCGGAGGAACTGGAATGCTCACGCACTGACGGTGGAAATGCAAAATGGCACAGTCACTTTGTAAAATAATATGGTACCATATATTTTTCATATGATAAATTCTAGCAATTCTACTCCTAGGCATTTACCCAAGAGAAGTAAAAACATATGTCCACACACAAATGTGTACACAGATCTTCACAGCAGCATGAAAAAAATGTTTAGGGTGACGGGACTGTTTTCTATCCTGATTGTGGTGGTTACAAAACTGTATACAAGGACCCAAATTCACCAAACTGTACACTTCAAATTGGTAAATTTTATTGCATGTAACACTTTAATGAACAAAAAAGAAAAAATTTTTTCATAAAAAAGTAAATGTGAAGATCTAGAAAGATTAAGACATTTCTGGATGTATAATTCTCCTCTTATAAAAGAGGTGGGATTTTCAGAGACTAAAACCAATCTTTAGCAATAAAAAACTTCTGATACCTTATATTCCAAGCTAACATAAACTAACATAAGACTTTCTGATAATATGCTGTTGTTTATAATGAATATATTCAAAATCTCATGCACTGATTTTTACCATAGTTCTTTACCAGAGGTTAAAGTCAAGATATAGGAAAAATATCAACACAATCAGCTGCAAAGAAGAAGGAACACTGGACATTTCTATTAAAAAAAATCAGTTTAAAGAGATAATCAAAACCGACTCAAGACTTTCCGTCTCCTGATAGGAAAACAACATAAAGACCCTGCGAGAAAATGCTCTGTGGGGCAACTGCCATGTAATCTACCAGTAATCATCTAAAATGAAAATGCATGCGTGTTTTTCTTGCTAACTTCTTCCTTATCTCCATTTCTTTTTCCTTTGACCAGCAGCAGTAGTGACCCAGCTCAATATGTTTTATACTATCCTTTACGCTTTCCCAAAGCCATCCTTTACTTCGTTTTCTTGTACATGACAATGCCAGAAACACAAGACAAAGAGTTTGTTGAAGGTGAGGTTTGAGCTGCATTTTTTTTTTTTTTTTTCCTGCAGTACACAGGCCTCTCACTGTTGTGGCCCCTCCCATTGCAGAGCACAGGCTCCGGACGCGCAGGCTCAGTGGCCATGGCTCACGGGCCCAGCCGCTCAGTGTCATGTGGGATCTTCCCAGACCGGGGCACGAACCTGCGTCCCCTGCATCGGCAGGCGGACTCCCAACCACTGCGCCACCAGGGAAGCCCTGAGCTGCATTTTTAATCCATCATATGGAGGACCAGTTAAATATCTTTGATGATATTAGAAAAGAAAGTACAGTATAGCTATAGACAGAATTCTTCATAATAGGGAGAAGGCAGAGGCTGCCAACGGGATAAAGTTTTCTTGGATATTGGTCGGCCCACAACATTTTTAATGAAGGCTGCAGGAAGTTGCTGTGGATATGTGTCTTTCAGCACCTCTGGGTACTTTTAAAACTTCTTCATGACCAAGATCTCCCTCCAGAATCGTGTCTCTGTTGACGATGATCAGGGCCTCATCTTAGTGGTATCGTCAAGGGAAGATCTAAGAACAGCTTTGTACCTAAGTGTCTTGTGGTTGAAACAGACATGGATGAGAGCCTTGAAATGTGCAGTGGAAGGCACTGAACCCACTGAACCGCAGAACACCTGGCCTTTGGTCCTGGCTCTATCATCCATCAGCTGTGCAACCTCAACTTCAGCCTCCTCATCTTTCAGATGGTAAGCCCAGGTTCTCCACTGCCGTAGAGAGAGTGTCAAGAACCTAGTGAGGCAGTACACGCTGACAGCATCCCAACGATCACAAAGAGCTACAGCGTTTTATTGCACAGAAATAATTATTTTGATAATACTGAATTCTGAAACTCAACAATTAGTTATAGACTAAAGATAAAATGCCAGACATTTTGCTAGGCACTGGGGATTATAAAATAAAGAATAACGTATAGTTTCTAAACTGAAAGGGCAGACTCAGAAAAGGCTTCAGAGTGAGAACTTAAATGAATAAGTTTTTTTCTAGGAAAAGAAGGCATCTAATGGTGAAGGAATGGATGTAGTTGGAAGAACCTGCATGTGGTTATGCAAAGCCACCTCTTTAGAGCACAGACACCAAAGCTCCAGTACCTGCATTTGAATGTTGTCTCCACTACTTATCAGTTATTCTTGGCAAATAGCTTAAGTTCTCTGTGCCTCAGTTTCTTCATCTATAAAACGGGGACAACAGTTCCTACATCATCAGGTTTTCAGGAGGACTAATTAAATAATATTAGTAAACTGCTTAGAAAAGAGCTGTATTAGTCTGCTCTCTCTAGGTTATACTGTGGTAACAAATTATCCCAAATTTCAGTAGCTTGTAACAAAGGTTTATTCCTCACTCATCTTACATGTTGGCCACAGCCCTGACCCGTGTGTCTTCTTCATTCTGGGGTCTGGGCTGAAGGAGCAGCTTCTATACATCACATGCTTTTCTCATGACAAAAGGAGCAGAGCAATGGCAGAACCACACAATGGTTCTTAAAACTTCTGCTTGTGAAGCATTCATCACTTCTGCTCATGGTCCAGTGGCTCATGTAAGTCACAGACTAGAGTCTGATGTTAGCAGGGCACGTAGAGGCAGGCCCTTCAGGCAGGTGCCCGCAGAGACGGGCAGCAAATATTCTCAACAAACAAAACAGTTGAAGAAACAACATCATCTACCACAAGTGCCTGGTACATAGTAAGAGCCATGTGTTTGTTAAAGACAAATAAGTGATGGCACAGAATCCTGAGACAGCATGAGGTGCCGGGAAGAGCAAGACGCTCAGTGTCCCTGGAGCACAGGGTCCAAAGGGCTGAGAGAGGGGCCTGAGGAGGCCTAATTCTGAAAGCCTCCGAAAGGTTTTTGCCTAAAGAAAGGTAAGTTAGTAGAAGGTAAGTTACAGTAATGAAAATTTTATAGCTATACTTTATGAGGCACTTCTCTGACAGTTTTATCAAGACATTGGCATGATTTCATCTGTTCTGCAGTGAACATTTAAAAGTCTACTAGTCACTCCCTGTGTAACACTTGTCTAATAAGACATTCTGTCAGCCCCGGACTGAGTTGTAATTGTCATGACAAGGCAGAGGACAGAAGGTTTTGGGACAGGGGAAGGGGGCACAGAGAGGAAGGGAGGGAAAATGGGGGGAGAGAGAAGGTATGAATGAATCAATGAACGAGAGAGAGAGAGTTGTACAATGGATTGATAAGCACTCAATTTGGTGTTGGGATTGTAAATACTGTGTTATATAAGAAGGTGAAAGCACCCTCCAAATATGGCTGTTTCTTAAGGATCCACTGTCATCTTCCACTTCTACACTAGGTTCTTTCACAAGCCCAACCCACCTCACAGCTCTAACCAGCCTTGACCTCCCTCTGCAGCTTCTGTCCTCATTTTCTTTTTCTTTTTATAAATTTATTTATTTATTTTTGGCTGCGTTGGGTCTTCGTTGCTGCGTGCAGGCTTTCTCTAGTCGTGGCGAGCGGGGGCTACTCTTCATTGCAGTGGCTTCTCTTGTTGCGGAACACGGGCTCTAGGTGCACAGGTTTCAGTAGTTGTGGTGCGTGGGCTCGGTAGTTGTGGCCCACGGGCTCTAGAGCACAGGCTCGGTAATTGTGGCGCACGGGCTTAGTTGCTCTGAGGCACGTGGGATCTTCCTGGAGCAGGGCTCGAACCTGTGTCCCCTGCATTGGCAGGCGGACTCTTAACCACTGCGCCACCAGGGAAGCCCTGCCCTCATTTTCAATGAACTGCTAGAAAATCATCTTAGTCCCTGAAGTTCAACTGAAAACCTTGGGCATCAGATGAGTTACCTGACCTGCTACACTGTACCCTTCTTTTGGTGAATTGGGAAAAGAAATCTAAGGGAAGCAAGAATAAGGAAGAAGAAAAGGAAGCATGAAGAGCAGAGAAAGACATGAAAAGCAGGGCAAGGCTCAGAGGACCCAACTCCCCATCCTCGTTCACCCGAGATGCAGGTCAGGATTCGAAAACTTACTCCAAAGAAGTTCTGATTTCCATAGCAGATTATGCTAATTCCATAAGCTTTCTCCTTGATGATATACCATGACTTGGAAAGCCCATCAACATAAGGTTCTGTTTGATGCTTTTTCTTTTACAGTTACCATAAGACAATGTTTTATTTTTTTTTGTCTTTAAAACTCTTGTTGGGGGAAGGCAGACAGACAAATCACAAATGAGCCATCCTGACTCCTTCAAGGTTGCTCAACTCTCTCCTTCCCCCCTTCTTTGACTTACAAACCCTAATAAGACTTCTATAATCTTGCACCATCGTGAAGTTTTTTGTTTGAAAAGCTTTAAAGATCCTCACTGCCTACAGATAAAAATACAAACTCAGACCACATCCAAAGTCCTAACGAATCTGGTGTGAATCTATGTTTCTAATCTTGTTACTGAGTAGGACAGATTTTCTTTCACACTAAGGTTGCTTGATCACAAGATAATCAAAGTCTGACATACTGTACAGAACAGGTAACAAATGCAGGAAATGACTAGATGGTAAATGGACAGGTTGAAGGGGAGAAGCCTGGAGTCTGAGAAGTACAGGCCTGTCTGTTCATCTGCTGCGGAACAGCTTGAAAGAGGACCAAATGGTGATAAATATGTGAACTGTAAAAAGAGAAAAACTGGCAAAAGCAGGCTCCTATTTTAATCGTGCTAGAATCAGCTCAGGCCCGAGACATCAGCTTTTGAGAATTAGGGTACATCCCAGGGGTAATGACTCATAACTATGATTCATAAGATGGCAGAAAATGAAGAAGTGCAAGGATACGGAGGGCCTGAAGACTTTCTGCAGAACCACAAAAGACCTTAAATAAAGTTCGATAAGAAAGCAATATTTTCTTTAAGGAAAAAAAAAGTATTAATGTGTAACAAGACTGGAGGAACTGTGAACATATAGAGTGGCCTCAATTTTTGAAGGTCTCTCACCAAAGACGTGAAGAAGAGTAGTTAGACATGAGGTGCGAATATGATGAAAGTAGGTGTATACTAACATTTTCAAGCACTCACTTACACTGAAATATTTCACTTGGCTACAATAGCCAAGCTTTCCAATTACAATTTTGCAAACTTTCATGAAAACAGTCGTAGTTTAGATATTAAATGTTGGTGTTGGGGGCTTCCCTGGTGGCGCAGTGGTTGAGAGTCCACCTGCCGATGCAGGGGACGCAGGTTCGTGCCCCGGTCTGGGAGGACCCCACATGCTGCGGAGCGGCTGGGCCCGTGGGCCATGTCTGCTGAGCCTGCGCGTCCGGAGCCTGTGCTCCGCAACGGGAGAGGCCACAGCAGTGAGAGGCCCACGTACCGCAAAAAAAAAAAAAAAAAAAAAAAAAATGTTGGTGTTGGGAAGAATCCGCCTGCCAATGCAGGGGACACGGGTTTGAGCCCTGGTCTGGGAAGATCCCACATGCTGCAGAGCAACTAAGCCCATGCACCACAACTACTGAGCTGAGCTCTAGAGCCCGCGAGCCACAACTACTGAAGCCCACGCGCCTAGAGCCTGTGCTCTGCAACAAGAGAAGCCACCGCAACGAAGAGCAGCCCCCGCTTGCCACGCTAGAGAAAGACTGTGCGCAGCAACGAAGACCCAATGCAGCCAAAAAAAAAAAAAATGTTGGTGTTAGAAGCCAGAATTGTCAAAGGAAGAACAACGCAACATTAAAACATGTATCAATGGTACGTGTGAATACAGTTAAGTCCCCTACATACAAACGAGTTCTGTTCCGAGAGCACATTCATAAATCCAATTTGTTTGTAAGTCCAACAAAATTAGCCTAGGTACCCAACTAACACAATCGGCTATACAGTACTGTACTGTAATAGGTTTGTAATACTCTTCACACAAATAATACATGAAAAAAAAACACAAAAATAAAGAAAACATTTTTAGTCTTACAGTATAGTACCTTGAAAAGTACAGTAGTACAGTACAACAGCTGGCATCCAGGCGCTGGCATCGAGTGGACAGGCAAGTACCGGCTACATCACCACTGCTTTTACGCTTGCTTCCTGACATCCTGGGCTTGAAATAAAGATTCTGTACTACTGTACAGATACTGTATAGAGTACGGTGCTGTACTCTACACAGTACCGTAAAGGACACAAAAGCACAACCACTTGTAGAGGATGCACGCACGTGACAATCTACGCCAGACATGTGAACTAACTTGACTGGACATGTGAACGCGCACTGCCATCTTTGAAGGTTCGCAACTTGAAGGTTCGTACGTAGGAGACTTACTGTAATCTTAATCTTTACGTAAACCGAACGACCCTTATCCTTTCTGGCAGCAGCTGGAATCCCTGAGGGATCACAGAACAGGACTGTGGAGAGACAGCTGTCCTAGTCAAATTAACTCATTATTGCTCCTCATAAGCTAAACACACTTCCCCAACCCCCCTCCACCCAGGAAAAATATTTAGTCCTTATTCTTTTCTGTGACATCACTGAAGACAGAAAGTGCACTCCCACCTAGCAAAATACTGTCCTGATATAATTTATCTCCTCCTCCTCTTTTAGTCAGCGGGATATTTTTAAGCTATGTATTCAGAAACATTTCTAATCATGAAAGAATGGGTGACACAAGGAGAGAGAAAAAGCAGCCTAAGCAAAATAAATCCACCAATAACTAAATAAAATAAACCCAAAGCTGGCAGCTTTTCAGAAGAGCATGAGTAAAGGTTTTGGTTTCTATGACAGCAGATAACACATGACTTAGGTTTATACAAATGTCTTTTTATAAAAAAAAAGCTCTTTCTCTTAAAAACACAGATTGAAATAAAATTACTTCCTTACTACATATAGTATGTTAGGAGAACTACTGGTTTCAGAGCTAAAAGGTGATTATTTTATCAACAGGTTTTCTAACATTCCTCCAAAACACTGAAAACCATCTGTGCATTTCTTTCTGGTAGTAAAAGTTTTATTTTCTTTTTAGTATTTTATTTAGGATAAAAACAACCCCCCCCCCCCCCACCGCCGCCACAAAAAAAAAGGGAAGTTGCCTGATAAATACAGGGAGAGGAGAAGTCAGGTTGAGCAAGAGACATCTGGGACAAGCTGTGGCTTTGTGAATCTCAGATCTCCATCCCTCAATCAGTGGTGTGTAAACCAAACATTCACAAACAGTTTGAATACCCTCCTTTATAATTATCCTTATCTAAAGTATACCATATTATATTAAATATTTCATAACAAATGTATGATTTTTCTGGAAAAAGTCAGAAACAAAATATTCATTAAATTCAAAACAAGCACTAACATCTATGGTATAGCATGAAGGAAAACTGGTGTAATTATCCCTGATATTAATCATCTTAAGTAAACATAGTATCATCTAACTATGGTGGAATAATAGTAAAGAACAAGGCTGATATGAAGATTTATCAGATTTGTGTAATGGTAGGAGGTCAGTAATATTAGTTGAATTAGTTACTATAAAGTGAAGATTCAATTGGCTCAAAGGGGTTTACTAATAGTGGGATTATTCAAATGCTAGCTACATTCATCTGGGGATTATATTTCAAGTACTGAGCAATTCTATTCACTCTTCTGAAACTAAGAATTTTAATGTTAAACATTTGTTAAACTTCTGATCCTTTAAAAAATTAAATCAAGCACCTTACCACCTGTTAAGCATCTGTACGAGAAAAGACTGATCACAACACACATACTTTAGATTTTAAAAAGACTAGAAAGAGATGAAAAATGCAACCTCCAATTCTAGAGCACCGAATGTCACAAAGTGAAACTTTCTGAGGTGACAGCAAGAACTTATTTTAAAACCAGGAATCTGAAAACAGAATAAAGAAAGAAAATGGGATGCCTTAAAACAAACGAGTCACATAATGAGTTATTAAAGAGGGGTTCAGATAATGTGAGCAAATCAATTAACAGTAAACTAACACAATGAAATATAACACAATAAGGTACTTTTCAAATTTTTGAATGCTTTAGGAAAATATCCAAAAAAGGGCTCAAGATTATCACTGCTAAGAGAAACAGAACTTTATCATGAACAAAAGAGTGAATTCTCATGCTGCTTTCATTATGAAAGCAATGAACTACCTATTGTCTGCAGGCTGGTTAAGTACCTGCCAATCAAGCTGGCAGTTCAAGTGGGGATGAGATTAGACTGGGCAGAGCCTGGCCACTGTGCCCCACAGGATTAGTATGACCCCAGGCTGTCCTTTAGATCACTACAAGTCTTAAGAATACCAGGTGGCTCAGATGGCTTGAAGACCCCACAATGGAGTTCAGCTCTGTGTTCCTGAAGCAAATCTGGGCATCTGAGAAAAATGTTTAGGGAGGGGGAAACAAAGTGACTTCAATCCCCAGAATTCTGGCTGGATGTTTTGAGGAGTGAAGGATTAAGTTGTATATGAAAAGAATAAACATAGAAAAGGAATAAAACAGACAGCATAAAGGAAGGAAAGAAGTGAGCAGGCTTAAAGTAATGACCCAGTGTCTCAAAATACCATTCACCCAGGAAACAAGAATAAGTAGTGATAACTTACTTAAAATGTCTGCAGTGGAATGCAGTTATTTCCAAATCCTTTCCCTTTGATGTTATACATGTTACTATAAATCCAGTCTGTAATTTTCTTAGACTTTTCCAAGAAAGAAATTGAAAACTGTATTTCACATATACTAGTTATAAACTTATTTTTAGATAAATTTGGGAGTTCAAATTTAAGCCATGGATGAAAAATAAAGCTCAATTTCATGCTTTAGGTTCACTTTCAATACCTCATAGAGTTTATTAAAATAAACTTATATGCTTATTAAAATAAAATAAAATACAATACAGCAGGGTGGGGATGGGGAAGATGAAGGCGGTCTGGCACACAGAGGAGACGCCGCCCTCTTCCTTCTCTGGCCACACACCCTGATGAATCTTCCATCAGTTCCAATCCACCTGACTTTCCACTTAACCTTATTTTTCCCCTTGCATGACCATGTCTCTTTCCAAAACAAGCAGAATATCTCTCACTAATTTTGGTAAATCCAACTTCTTCATTTTCTTTTTCTGCCATTTTGTCCTACTATGAGTTCAACTACTAAGTAATTTAAAAATAACACTGACAAACTCAGCTAAAACTTTCATTAAAATTACCTTGAAAACTGAGACAAACTGGCTTCTTTCATCTCAATTATCCATGCAACTGGCTTTTTCATCACTAAGGTAGCTCTGAGATGCAATCTGACACCTGAATATGACCCATGATCTAAATATGACATTTTTCCTAAAGTTTGTTCAGAAAAGAGGGGGAATTGGGGGAGGGGGGAATCACACTTACAAGTCCACTTATGGCTACAATCCAGATGTAGGAACCAGAGGTGAAAAGCTATAAAAGAAAAAAAAAGGCAACTAAAAATGAAATTCGACTGCCAGTCACAGCATATTTATTTTTACATAACTCCAGCCATAAGCATTTATGTTAAGTCTTAATTATATATATCTTAATATAAACAAATAGAAAATTAATAAATATCAATTCTGTTATATAAAAGAAAACAACATACTAATTTTTCTTTTCTTTTCTTTCTTTTTTTTATACCAAGACCTAACTCAGCTTTTCAATAGCCTAAAACAGATTGGTTGAACCCAGCCCACTCCCGTGCAAAGAAAAATAAGTGAAATTCAAGCATATTCTTAACTACAAATGGACATTAATTGGCTTAAACAAAGTAAAATACTATATAGAAAGAAATTATTAGCATTAACAACATACAAAATATGTAGTCACCATCCAATGCTTGGTGTTAAGTAATGACATGTAATATTAGTTTATTTAATTCTCTCATTTCAATTTCTTGTTATTGCTACTCTAGTTTTAGATGGAAGACATCTGCTAGCATACAGGTCCATGTCCAATGCTGCTCTGCTTAACTGCTGACACTCTCATTCCGGTTTACCCAAGAAAGAGCAAACTAAGTAATGGTATCAAAGTTCATTAATGGCAAAAGCAGTTAGAATTGGGTCTTATGAAACCTCTCCCTTTGTTTTCCAAATCATTTACCTCCAAGGGTGTGCTCAGGGTTTAAAAAAAAAAAAGTCACAAGACATCTCAAAGTGTTCCTGCAAGAAAGAAAAGATTTGTTGCCTAATAACAGGATATTATTGGGACGATTGGTGAAATTTGAATAAGATAAAAATTTGAATAAAATTGTGTCAATGTTAATTTCCCAATTTTGTTAACTGAACAATGGTTATGTAAGAGAATGCCCTTGTTTATAGGAAATATACACTGAAATATTTAGGGAATAAAATAAAGTCACATATACAGATTAAAAAAAAAGACTTGTAGCTTAGCGTTTGTTCACATTTAGATCTTTAGATGGGGAGTTTAAGCACTTCTGCTTGTAGAGAAAGAAGCGGGTTCATTGCTGACACTGTGTTACATGAAAACCTCAAAGTGGTGCCCATTTATCAAGGATACATAGAAAAAAAGATACACAGAAAGACGACAAAGGTACGAGATGACAAAGCACAGGTAAAAAAAGAATCTGACAAGCTGTGCTCTTGTGTTAGCTAATGGGGAAATGAGCACTGGCTACAACTTCAAATTTAATCCCTTGATCTAAAATTTAATCCTTTGATCTAGCATGGATGCTTGTTCAGTGTGAATGACTGATAATAACAAGGATGAGAATTATGTGGAAAAATATTTTTCTGTAGTCTTTTTCTAAAAGTATAGAGAACAATAAAACAGCTAATACTTTCACAGCACTTACTGTATGCCTTCTCTCCTAGCTGGGCTTCTTGAGGGCAGGTGCCACATCTCATGCTTCATTTTCTCCTCCACAGCCCCCAGCACTGGGCATTACATGACTGGCTCTTGGGCCATGTGTACTTAAATGACCCTTCACAAATATTTTTGCTCTCCTGATCATGATTAAAGTCATTCATTCACTCATCCATTCATGCGTCAAACGTCCCTGGTTTTAAGAAGTTGTTGAGTAAGAGACAGAGGCACAGAAACATGTGCGAAGATCCGGAGGGGAGGGATGGAAGGAGAGAACAGAAGTTTTGGGAACAAAAGGTTCACGCTCATGTCAAGGTGGGGAGGGGTGGGGGCTGACATGGGACAGGCAAGAAGAAATACTGGATGCCATTCATGCTAAGGACTTCAGATTTTATCAAGAAGCCAGGGGCATTTCCACCTCTACTTTCTGACACCAGCTTCTACCTCACCAACAAAACAAAACAAAACAAAAAAAACAACCCACTCACAATCTCAGAAAAACCAAAGGTGGCAGCCACAGAGACATAAATGATTAATTAATAATAGGAACCAATTGACTTAGTTCTTATTATCTGTTCAGATTACCCTAAAAACTCAATGCTATAATCTCTAATCCTTCAAATGACCCTGTAAGATAGATATCGTTGTCCCCACTTTACAGATGGGCAAATGGGGGCTCAGAAAAAGTGACAGAGAAAGAAAATAATTACCAGAGCAACCAATTAAACCAAAGTCTACGTGACTCCAAAGACTTTCCACAATGCTCCACTGAATTCCTATTCCATAATTAATAAAACAATGTTTTTCACCCTCAAAGATGCTCTATAACTAGAGTCAACAATGAGGCTTAGAGGCTTCCATAACTCGACCCAAGTCTCAAGGTAATGTGTGCAATGTCAGAACTGGAACTTGGGTCTCCTGCCCCCCATCCAGGGTGCTCTTCTACCGTTGCATCTGCCTTCTGTTGTAACATCTTAAAAAAAAATTAAACATGCCACAGCAAATCCTAGTAGTAAGAGTAAAATGCGGAAATGGGCAATTAGGTTATACGAGTATCAGGGAGGATAAGGGAGAGTGTAACGCTATATAGGTTGAGAGATGAAGAATAAACACATTTCATGAGAAACGGCTGTAAACTGGTTAGGAAACACCCACCCCAGATGAGCCACTGCTAACACAGGACAGCAGACTAGAGAAGTTAGAGGAAATGCTGAAGGTTAAAAGGGGAGGGAGCAGGGCATTCTACAGTGACACTGGTATCCGGTTCCACATGCGTGGGGTAAGGAATGTTACGAGCATAATGGTGGATCGAAAGGCCAAGCTACACATGGTACCACAGGAAACAGCAGAATAAAAGTTTACATCAAAAGGTGTGAGAGTGAAAGAAAAGTGACAGGTACTACAGGTTGAAAACTGAAAATCACATATATCTTCTATTATTGCGCCTGGAACCCAGCAGAGAGCAATCAATATTCATGGAATATTGGTGAAGATAATCTTTTTCAATTTAAGTCGAACAGTCAGTCCTCTAATGGCCTTCATCTCAAACCATCTAGTGGATGGTGACAGTGCAATCAGGCCCGTGCAGCGCAGGAGCTATGAAGCTGGCAAAGCATATCTGGTTCCACTTCAGAGCTTTGTGACACTCTATTCAATACATTAATTTTGACAGTGGTTCTCCACTTTCCACCTTTTGACTGTTCTCATTTGTTTCCACTTCATACTATGATTTTTAAAAGACACTTAAACGCAATTGTACAATGAAATTAAAATATTTTCCACCGATACAAATTACAGTGAAAGCTCTTATCAGATTTCTAAAGGCTATGAAAGTATTCTAGTATCTTATATACCTTGACGTTCTTGTTCTGTAACACTTCCTTTGAACGTTTGATATAGATCACGAAGCCAAACTTATGGGAAAAAAACACACTGTTTTCAAGGAGATCAAATGAGAAAAAGACCAAAAAAAAAAAAAAAAAAAGAGAGAGAGAGATCTGGTTAAAGAAACATGAACATAAAAATGCATACTGTACCTGTAGTCCCAATATATAAATCAGCGTCTTGTTTGTGATGGACAACGGGCCCAGAATATGTGCCACCTGGACTCTCGGGATGGAGCAGTAAAACGGTACAAACAGAGCAAACACAGGTGCCAGGCTATGCAAACAAACACACAAACAAAATCACTATGGTGTAGCACCCGATTTAAAATACCATGGTAAATGCATATTTGAAGGAGCACTGCTTATCATTTTATTTCAGTCTGAAAGCATGGTCTTAGATACACAAGTGGGTTTCTATACGTACATCACATCCAAAATAATTTGTACATATATACATTTTATGAGACCTCTAATTATCTAACCCTTGTCGACCCTCTCAAAACTATTGCAGAGAGGTGGTTCAGCATCTACTAATGAACTGTCAGCACTGTGAGAAAATTTAAAGTTGATGCTATGTTTTCTTCTCACGAATGACTTGAAATCTGATGAAAGAGACTAGATGAACCAAAAGCAAGAAACATTACAATTCATCACACAGTCAAATCCAAAATCTTCATCTCAGACTTTGTCCAATTACATTTCACTCCAGCACCTGACAAGGCACGCTGCTCCTGTCCTCCCTTCCTCAAATTCCTTCCTGCTTTTGTCTTAAACCCTGTTTCTTGCTGGTCTGCCCATGTGTCTCCCACCACTCCTCGCCTACCCTCTCCAGGGTTCCATTAGAGGCTTTTCTTCTTGCTCCAGTCTCTCCTGGTATAATACTAAGCCCTTCTATGGCTTCAACTAAAAAAATGAAGTGAGTCCTCAAACTGTCCGGCTGTCCCCTCACCTTGGCTATGAAACTCGATTTGATACCTTTGACTTGACATATTCCAAAGTCACAAACGTCTTTCTACTTAAAGTCTTGTTTCTCTCTAATCCATCTGCTAACACTGCCAACAGTATTGTCTTCCCCAAATACAACTCTGATCATGTCACACCCTTGTTTAAAACCCTTCCTTCCACAGGTTGCCAGTATCCAAAGAGGAAATTCAAACATCAGCACGAAAGAGCAAAGTCCTGCGATTCTTTCTTACCAGTGTGGTTCCTTGCAACCGTCCTCCTCTCCCTTCCCCTGATCTGGCCCATCCCCTCTCACCCCCTCCCCGCCCAGATGCTCCCTGGGCCCCTTAGGCTCTGATGACTATTCACTGACACAGGTTATTGTTTCAACACAAGAGTGTCCGTTGCACTTTTCTGCTTAGGAAACTTACACTTACGGTGTATGACAGGGCTCAGCTCCTCTTCCCAGAGATTCCTCCACCCTCCTGCTGGTTAGCTGCTCTCCTTTACCCTCACAGCTACCCCAGTTTCACTGTTTTTTTTTTTTTTTGCGGTATGCGGGCCTCTCACTGTTGTGGCCTCTCCCGTTGCGGAGCACAGGCTCCAGATGCGCAGGCTCAGCGGCCATGGCTCAAGGGCCCAGCCGCTCCGCGGCATGTGGGATCCTCCCGGACTGGGGCACGAACCCGTGTCCCCTGTATCAGCAGGCGTACTCTCAACCACTGCGCCACCAGGGAAGCCCTCAGTTTCACTGTTTGAGTGAACCTGTGTGAGAGGCAATGGGCCAGCCACAGCAGCTCCGTCCACATCTCTAAGTAAGAAGCAGCCCCGAACCTCAAAGAACTAGAGCTCCAGGACGGCGAACTCACGTTCCTACGAGGGCGAGGTGGGAGACATGAATGAGGCATGTGGTCTGGACACACACTTACACCCATTCTTCATTAAACTCACGGCTTAATTTAATTAGTCTTTTATTTTCTCATGTTTTGGATAAGTGGCATCGTACAAAGAACGACTGCTTTTACCATAAGAAAAATGCAAGAAATATTTTTCACTTCCACAAAGAAATGTTCTCATTATCATCTCTGTGGAAACAACAGGTCCCTCTCGTGCATTTTCCCATCTTCGATAGAGAATGTATTTAATTATGTAAAAAATTATTCACTGTCCTCTCGATTCTATTAAAAACCAAACCAAACCAAACACAGGTTGAAGATGTGATAAACGGCAGCAGCATCTACAGGCAGCTATAAGAATGTAGTAAATGCTGGAAGAGGGAAAACCCCAACCAGTGAACAGCTGAGCGCCAGGCCCTGGTCAGGACCGGAGACCCGAAGACGGGTAAGATGCAGCCTCCCACGGTCTCGTAAGGAGACGGCAGGGACAGGGCAGCAGAGGTCTGCAGACAGCTCGGCGGACAGGTCTGGAATGCTTCACTCCTCTGGCCCTCCTCCTGGGCTGAATACATCCCAAGGCAGGGAAGGAGATACATGCCTGTGGTTATCCCAGCATTGGACCCAGTGCTTGGCATAGGAGAAAAGCTCATTAAATGTGGGGCAATGAAACAATTCTTATTCTTGAACAGCTGTATGATCTACATCTTAACTAACTACATAGGGTTTTTAAAAAAACCTCCCATTAGATTATTCATTTTATGAGAAAGCACCACGTTCTATTTAGCGTTGCATCCCCCTAGTGCCTAATGCGGACACTTACCCATAATCGACCGGTAACATTTGTTAGATTAAAAAAAAAAATTAACGAAAGCAATTTTAACAGAGGGTTATTTAAATTGTCATTCTAAATATCAATACTACACACAAACACAGCTGATGAAGCAGCTGTGCATTCTTTTCATTAAAAAGAACAAGTTAATCGCTCCTGGGCTTAAAATCCTGCAATGACCCACCACCAGCCAAGAGTAAAAGCCAAAGTCGTGACAAACACGCACAAGACCCTGCGTCCCCCACCCCGACCTGCCTTCTACTCCGCAGACTCCCCCTACTCGCTCTCACTGCTCCCCGGACACAGGACCAGGCACGCTGTGCCCCAGGGCGCGTGACGCTGCTTCCCCCTCTCCTGGCCATCTTCCCACAGACAAGTGCATCACTCACTGCCTTACACCCTTCAGGTCTTCACTCAAATAGCAACTTCTCCAAGAAGCCCTCCTTGACCACCCCACTCCAAACTGTAGCCCGCACTCACCTCACAGCCCCACCCCTACTCTGCCTTCTCTCTTTCCTCTCCCCACAGCACCAATAACCTCCGGATTTACTATGCGGCTTATTTATCATCTGTCTCCACGACTAGGATGGAAGCTCCTCGAAGGCAGGGATCTCTATCAGTCTGTTTGCTGCTTTACCTCCACTCTCTAGAACCAGGCCTGGCACAGGGTAGCTGCTCAGTGAGTACTTGCTGAATCAATGAATTTCTCTTTAAAATGGTAAAACCATACAGCAGAATTTGTCTTTTGTTTTAAAGAACCCCTTTTCTTGTTTTGTTGTTTTTAATGGGATTGAAACATACAGTTTCATAGATATACTCAAAATATGGCCTGTTGTTCTCTTGGTAATAATAAGAAAACTCTATTTTGGTTGCACTTGAGTTTCTCACTACAGAACATGACTTTAGGTACCTAACTTATAGAAGGTCTTCCGTTTACATTTAGCAATGAAGTGTAAAGAGTGAAGCTATAATAAAATCTGAAGCAGAGTTCTTGTTGAGGTTACATTCCAATGTAAACTAAGAAATACTGATAGGAATTTTAATGACCCCAGCTCATATCTTATATACCAAAATAGAAGAAGTTTCAAAATTCCTTAGAAGTTATTCATCACTGTGTAGTTTTAAATGATGACTAAACACTAAACCACATCTACCCATAATACAAAAAGCACATAGTTCAGACCACGGTTATACAGGTTGTTTTGTAGAAAATTTCCATTGCTATTTCTATACACACTGAGTGTTTTTAGTCACTGACCAGTTTTTCTCTTTTCCTTATTTTATGACAACATTTTTTCCTTATATTGGCAACAACAACTCAGCTTGACCTTTCTGTATTGTGAACAGCTAACTTCTGGAAGTCCTATCTGGCTTAAGCATATAGGGCTGAAGTTCAGAAAAGAGGAACACGGTTCATAAAGAATGCATTCACTAACGTCACTAATATTTATTGAGTATCTACTCTATACTCACAACTGTGCTTGACAGAACAAATAAAATAGTAGAAACTCTCAGTTCAGGTCACAAACGTCCATCTCTTCTACAGAAAAGGACATGGACTCCACTTTTACAGTACAACTAAAGAAATCCTGGTAACTTTCAACAATAAAAATAAGGTTTGTGAGCTCATGAAATTATCTCACACTAAACCTCAATGGCATCTCAGAGGACAATTACCCTATCACCTCTTCTTTATACACTTGACTACTCTAATACCAAAAAAGGGGGAGATCCAGTTTGCTAGAACATTTACTTTACCTAGATTTCATGATATAACAACGTTTTACTTAATAAAAACTATTTCAAAAACTAAAAACCAAAACCCCACCAGGATGGCTTTTCAACAAATTGAAAAACTTCTTCTCAACAGTGTCTTCTTCAAGGATTCTTCAATCCAAGTTTTAAAGGAAATAGTTCTAGAAGATTTTATCATATTGATCCACCAAATCATAAAATCTCTGTATTTCCCCCTCACAGAATTATTGGACTAGGAATTATCTTGGTGATCATTTAGTTCAATACTTTTATTTTATATAATGGGGTGGAGACCCAAAGAATTTAGGTGAGCTGTAGCTCTTCTGTTTGACAAGGTTTCTCTACAGATCTTCAGCACTTTAGAGCTTATAAGAACCCAACAAGCCTCTCAATGGAATAACACCGCTGAGAGGCTAAAGGTCCTCAGCCACTTGGACAGAATCCTGGAGTGAAGGGCCTCTGAGGTCACAGGGTTACAAATTCCTACCAAATGATTCAATTCTCTCTACGACATCCCTCAAAATAGTCATCCTGTTTATGCAAGCACCTGAATAAGAGACAACATGCCATTTTTGTATGATCTCAACTTTTGAGATCTACTTTCACATTTTGATTTGAAAGCTGTCTGGTAACCTCCTCTTACAAGGCCTTCCTTCTACTCTCTGGAGTTAGGAAGACTAACACATACAATCTAAACCCTTTACCATGAGAGCTTCCTAACACGTGAGGGTAATGATCACGTCCCTGCCAAGCCCAGACATGCTCAGTTTATTCCATCATTTCTCCTAAGACCTGGCATCGAGACCCCTCACCACCCATGCTCTAAGGTCATCCGTGCCCTGTAAAACGCAGCCTCCTGAGCTCACTGGGAATGGCCAGATCATCTCTCTTGTTCTGAGCGCTATATTTCCATTATTTTAGCCTGCAAATCAATTTGCATTTTGATAGCCATGTGACACTGTTGGTTTAAAGTGAGTCCATTAAGGCTTGAAGGTGAACAGCACAGGTCTCCTTCATCCTGCGCACGAGAGGCAATTCTAGCTGTAGGATGCCCCCTTCAACTCTTCCCTCGTCATGCATGTGTCCATGCAATCAGCGATCCAGTCAGTTGGTCTCCCGCCTGAAAATACTGACTAATCACTGTATACATGCAAAAGAGAATTTTTCTCCACTCACCACAGAAATTTCTGTTTCTTTCTCATTAAGCTGTTGATAAGATACAGAATGAGTGAACTACTCCCTGCACCAAGTTTCCAGGCAGACAGAATTGTCAAAATTGACATTTTTTCCCTTAAAACCTTTAAAAACTCACACTTTACACATAATATGGATACAAAATCATCAATAACTATGATTCTTTTTTTTTCCTGGTTAAGGTTTATTGCTTCAGTCTCTTCCAAAGGATTTTTTTTAAACTTAAATCTTTATAGAAAAATTTATAAAGTTCCATAGATATCAAAAATTCATAAATTCCAAGGGGTTTTTGGATAACTCTTTTTTAAAAAATCACTAACAGAAAAATTTCACTTCCTATTAACAAAAAAAAAGTGCACACGCACACATGAGGCTAACTGATCATTACTGTGCTCAGTCACAGGGTGACAGAAAAAAAGCCACCACCATAAAAGGATGTCTGCATGATCTCCCTTAAAACAACGTGCCAAGGTTAACCTACTTCAGTTTGGGCGAATACTGACTGCCACCACACAGAGGTCCCAACAAGGCACTAAGAGGTAAGTACCAGATATTTTGCTTTTTCAACAAGGTCTTGTGAGTTAAGAAAAACTTTGAAACCCTAATTAAGGTTGAAGGTAAAGGTAAAGAATCTGTTCAACAAAAAGCTATAAACATTTCTAACAAAGATTTTATCATTAATACAGTTGAGACTCTCTGGTGACAGGCAGTTCTAATAAGCTGATACTAAGCTGGGTGAAAGCAATGGATCATGCCAGAAATATCTTTGCCAAAAAACAGGGCTAACTTTGTACTTCTGTGTGAACTCACAATTACAAAAAAACAGTTTCAAATATTAATCATCAAATACTGCCAGTATTTCAGGATACTTTATGAAGGAAAGGAACAAAGTTATTTTAAAATGGAGTATTCCTACACTTAAATGTACTTATGTACTTATGTACTTATAACAAGTTATACAGCACAATTTAAAATAAAAGAGTTAGTACATGTTACTATTTGACCACATATGTAAGCACATAAAAGTCTTTCCTATACTTCTATTATTTCTCTACTTTTATATTTTCTATTATTTCTCAGGATAGAATCCCAGTAGTAGAATTCCTGGGGCAAAGGGTACACATCTAAAAAAAAAAACAACTTCAGATATAAATTGATATTTTTCAGTTTACAAAAACATTTTACCAATTTACTCTCCCACCAGTGACAGTCTGGGCCTCACTGCTTCTCAGCCAACATGAGTATTTTAATTCTAAATATAAACTATTAATCTAACAAGTGAAAAAAGAACATCTCTTTGCTTTATATTTATTTGATGATCAGAAAGACTGAACACATCTCCGTATTTTTTTCTAGAACTTCTGTGTGCCCAAAAAATATCACAAAACAATGAATTATATGCAGTGAATTGCCAGTATTTACGTCCAGGTTGGGAATGGAGGTAACAGAAACTTGGTAAAATATAAGCTGTGCAGAGACTTCCTCTAAAGGAGGGTGTGTTTTTTTTTTTATTTTGGCGGGGGAGGTGGTCTCACTTTAAGTACAATATAGTGTAGTGGTTAAGAGCATGGGCTCTGGAGTCAGGCTTGAACTGGGGCTCCATTATTTACCAGCTGCGTGACTCTGGACAAGTTACTTCCCAGGCTTCAACTGCTTCATTTGTAAAATGGGGAGTAATCATACTGCCCAGGTCTTACAGTACTGGCTCTCACAGTAAGTGCTGGAAAACTGCCTGTTACCATTCTCTCTTCCCTCTGCCCATTAAACCACGGAAGGATGAATCCAACATGCAAAGTTTCCTTGCCCTATCATTTCTATGGGAATTATTTTTCTTGAACTTATTTCTAGATCTTTAGAAAATATTTTACATAAAGACTGAGTCTGTGGATGATTATACATCTAACTGTGTTCTCTGTCTGGACTTTGCATTTGCGAGTATTTCAGTGCATGTTTTCTCTTGGGGGTTAATCATAGTTTTGGACATAATACTGCAAAGAGCACACCGCTCCAGAAAGCATTCTCACTCACAAGGTTCACCTATCATGTGGTGGTGGGAATTCCTTTTATAAATCACTTTCAACTAGCTTCTGAGAGCTTTTCAGTAACATGACCAGTCATTTAATAGAATAAATATGACTTTCATTCATTTATGCTTTCCAGAGGCATTTACTAGCTATCTGTTGCTGGCCAGTTCTGAAACACTCTATGGGATAAAATGAGATAAAGCCATCATCCTTAAGAAGTTTACATCTAAAAAAAGAGCTCACCATCCAGTAAAGGAGTTTACTAGTGACAGCTTTCTCTCTGCTATGGTTAAGGGCCTCCTGGAGTTGTTAAAATGCCCTGGTTGTGTATGTGCTGAGGATGTGCAGTACCCTCCAGTCTGTATCCTTCTTAGCTTGCCAGGAAGTTTGTAAAATAGTGGGCTTCAATGTAAGATGAAATAACACACGTTAAAATCCTCTGAAAACGACAGAGGTAACAAAGATCCTTGTGGTATCTGGAAGCCCAAAGAGAAGAATAAAAATATTTTGCTAAATATCTGCAAATATTTAAATACCAGTATAAAAATAAATTAACAGCATAAGAGCTATACTAGGTCTTCACCATCTTCTCTCAGTGGAAATTTTAGTCCAAACTGTTTTATAGACATCTTGTTAAAAATAGTAAAAATCTAAGTTTATTTATAAAACTTTTACTTACTTTGAAATATGCTACAAATAAATTAATGAATTCCTGATTTATATCAGCATATTTCCCTCCTTCCCTCCCTCCTCCCTCTCCCCACCTCCCTAGCCCATCTCTGCTCTCTGGTTGAGACAGGTGTATGAGTTGGTTTGTGTTAAAGTTTTGAGATGTCTTCCTATTTTACTTGTTTCCTACCAATAACCTCAGATCATGCTGGAAATAGGAGCTAGGGCTAAAACATACTACACTGAATGTGATTTCTGGAGCCAAACTGCCTGGATTAAATCCTGACACTTAGCAGCTGTGTCTTTAGGCAAGACTCATAAGTGCTCTGTGCCTCAGTTTCACCCGTGGCAATGGATTTGGGAAAGTTTTGTGAGATTCAGTGAGTGAACATACATAAGGTGCCCAGGGCAGTGCCTGGGACACAGTCTATGCTGAATAATACTGGTTACTATTATCAATCAAATGTATCCTGCAGTCTGATAAGAAACTTTGAGGTTCAAGAAAGCTGGGATTCTGCTATTCCTTAATGGATATTTATTGAGCATCAATCATGGGTCAGCTGGAGATGCACAAAATTAACAACACAGCCCCCACTCTCAGGACTTCACAGGCCAGTAGGAAACAGAAACAAAACAAACAGTACAGATGCCAGTACAGAGGGCAGTGCCCTGGTGAGGACACCCCACGCTGCCTTTCTGCGGGGCAGGGGGAGGTGCTGTCGGGGGAGCAGGAGAGGATAAAACCAGGGAAGCTTCCGGGAGCAGCTGATTCTGAGCGAAGCCCTGAAGGAAAGCAGGAGCTGAGGATCCAGGACCGGGGAGAGGAGGCTCCAGAGAGAAGGAAGAGGGTCAGAAAGGAACAGAGCTGTGAGAGAACACAGGACATCAAAAGACAGCAAGCAATCTAGTAGGGCCAGAGCCAGGGGGTCACAGGATGGAAGACGGCTAGAGATCCAGCTGAAGAGGGAAGCAGACCCCGAGCACGAAGGAGACCGTGTGGCGTGACAGACGGCTTTCAGTTTGCCTGGGCACCATCTGAACGGCACGGTGCGTGCTGCAACTGCAACTCCACGGAGAAGTGAGGGCGGCCTGAGGCAGGCAGGGCAGTGGGAGCAGCACGCACACAGGCAGACGGACAGACAGAAGGGGACGTGCAGAGGAGAGGCCGGGGGCCGGCGGGCTGAAGGCAGGAGGCAGCGGGGGACGAGGACACGGAGGCCTGCGTGGTCCCTGGCTTGGCAACTGTCCTGAGGGGGGACCCTAAGCAAATGATCCAATCTCTCCCGAATTTTGCTTATCCATAAAATGAGGATATTTAATGTTTCTGACTAAGTTCTATGAGGTAATAGAGACGAAAATCAAGATCTGAAACTTGCTTGAACTTTAAGGAGAAAGGGTTGTTTCTAGAAATATTTTGGATTCAGAGGATAAAGATTATACTGACTCAGTCCTTCATTATAAGGAGTCTTTGTATATTATGCAGTTGGTTATCCTACATACAGGTCAAATCATGCCACAGGGAAACACAGTATTTGTCTTCCTTACACTGAAATGAGTATTACGGTGGGATTATATTTTCTTCCAGTTCCTAAACATTATGCCATATATTTCAAGTCCGCAGTGCTACCACCTCCTCTGTCTTCATCTCTGAAGACTTTCATACCGTCCTAGTCAGTATTCAAGCTGCCAACAGCCACACAAGGAATAAATAATCAGTGAAAGCTGAAAGAAAACTAGCCAGACTGTGTAAAACCCCAAATGTGCAAGTGGGTGTTTAACCAGATAACACAAATGTCAGGCGCCTTTCACTTTCCCATCAAGTCCAACGTACGTGTTTACAGAAGGTGAAGTGTCTTCAGCGGGTGCCCACTGGGTTCAGGACCCCGCCGAGGCACAAAGAGGAAAGTGCAGATGGGCCAATGCTGTTTTTTTTTTTTTTTTCCCTGTTCTGAAGAAGCTCCCTGTGCACTGTCCTGCACATGACCCTGTGCAGACCTAATGAGAGGTGGGCAGGACCAGGCTGTGTCCTGGGGTGAGCCGCAGGGTCACCCTTCCACAAGCCGGAGGATGCAAGCGAGCGAGCTCCCTAGGAGACAGGGAAGAGAGGTGCCCTCAGACGACTCAACTCCTGACACAGACACTCTGGCACGTGGGAGGTTCCGTCTGAGAAAGTGGGGGCACCTGTCAGTGGTCACCCTTCTGGACAATCTTCCCTATATAGTCTCCCAAAAAATCAATCTTGGACACAGCTATCAACCTAGGACTCAAAGCTAGTGAAAAAAAAAAAGGTATCACCTGATAGTGTAGGAAGATCTCTTTGACTAGGTTATCGGGGTGTGTGCTGGCCGTCAGAGCGGTTGAGAACAGGGTAGTAGTCTGGAACGGCCATCAGACTGCACCAGTGAAGGGACGCGAGGCTGGGCCTATGCTGGTCACTGCCCGTCTGTGCCTCAGGGATGCCTGTTTCGCACCTGCCTGTTTTGTAGGCCAGTGGGACACACAACTGCTCAGGTGATGGTTGTTGAGTCACCGTAAAGCAGGTGAGAAACATGACTGGTTGAGTGCTAGGCCCCGGTATGTGTGACACTGGACCAAACTCAGATGTCCCTGTTTGCTCAGCTTCAAGAACAAGGAGGTTTTTTCAAGCAACTGACAAATACGTATAAAACTAGGTAACAGGAGGAAGCAGCAATGATTTCTTTCTTCCACGGGGTATGTTCGTCCTCAAAGGCAGTAGACAGCCCCAGCCTGCTGTCCTGATCCATCTGTGCTCATCTGCTTCCCGGGAGACCAAATCCTTGTTGCTCCTTTGAGCCTGGAGCCTTCCTCTGCCCCCTCCTTTCCCAGTGACTTTATTTTCCCACTCCAGAAATTTTCCCTCAATCTTATCCCTCTTCAACAAAATAACCAAAGGACAGTGTAGCAACAGAAATCAGACAAACAATGGGATCAAACAACAACACTCATCACTTAACAACAGACAAGTATCACTTGTATCTGCACGTCCATTCTTGGGTTGTTTTTGAGAGTGCACTCCTGTAACTTCCACTTTGGTGCAGGCCACTGTGGGCACTTTGAGTCACAGCATCTCAATGTGTAAACATGGTCCTGAGCAGACTTCATCTCACAGAGAAGTCACCTCTTATTAATGATCATGTCAGCATGATCTGACCCATTCGATTCATTGCTAAGGACTGAATTTAAACAAAATTACTAGAAGTTTAACCCCTTCTTACTTTTAAGTGTTGATGATTATTAAGCGAATAAATATTAGGGGTATCCAGGACATTTCAGGAATCTTAAAGCTAAATACTAAAAGCTGGTATTCTAGCATTTACTAAATCTTTGAATATAATGAGGATTTTATTCTGTTTCTGCCACAAATAAATCATTATCCAAGCAAGTAAATTGGGACTGCAGAAGTACCCTGTGAAAAGTCACAAATGCCTTCAAGTTGGTATCCAGGCTTTAGTTCTAGAGTACAAATCACATTAGCTCTTAGTTTTCTTTAATACTAATAAATGAGTTTTGAGGGGGCCTTTTATTTTTTCCTTTCTGTGTCTAGAAAGAACTTGACAGTTCATGTCAACATGTCTGGTTATGCAAAAATGACACGATAGTGTCTTAAGAAACACTAGCTACTCTATTAGTGAGGAAATCAATTCTAGAGAAAAGCACACACAGGCCCACTTTCAAAAATGTAAGTGAAAATACTTCGGAGGATATTTTGCTGTGGAAGAACTTGCTGTTTTACACGTTAGGATAATAGTAAAGTTAAAAGGATCAACATTGCGTTACAGAGACAAACCTGAGAATAGCCTTGTTTGCTTATTAACAAAAATGTTAAGAGAACTGGCACAGATGGCTGCCCCGTAGTTCCTTGGGTGGAACCTGAATAAGAACCCACACTTCCCGCAGCCCAGGTACTATCTGTGCCCTCAGGGCAAAGCTTGCAATCCTCATTCTTGTCTCTCAGCTGTGAGGCACTAAGGACAACTTAGGGACATTGTACATCCTTTCATCAGAAAGCATTATGAGGAAATTATAATTATTACAGGTACAAGTATTCTAAGGAAAAAAATTTAGAACAAACATTTCTTTATGCTTTTCTTAAGGCAAAAAAATGACGAGCCATAGTTTCAATACTTTCAAGTACAACTCAGTATATCTATCCTAAATACCACGTCAGACGCTGTTGTCTAATAATTACAACAAATACTTAAAATATAGTGAAAGAAAGAAAGAAAGGATTTAGTTATGACTAAAAGAGCAAGGACTAGATACAGTTAAAAGGGGAATTTGCAATCGAAAGCTTAGTAAAGGAGCACTGTAATGCAAAGAGCAAGCAGAACCCGGGTGTGTGTGTGGGAAGAAACATAGCAAATACTGAGATAACACCTCATTCAGACAACAGCACATTCCCAACATCCATCCTTCAGTGTGAGGTCCTCAGACATTAAAAGGTATCATTTCTGAATTTCCAGGATCTAGCATATAGAGGAGGCACTAAACCCAATTTTTGCTGAATAAAAGAATGGAGTAAGTCAAGGTTCAGGAAAGTAATCCTGAATCCTAAAATGATTAAAGGAAGGGATAAAATAATATTTCTGAGGGAAGATGATAATAAATTGGGATTGGTTGATATAAGAACAGGATAACAACAGTCAAGTATGTGAAAGTGGCTTTCTCTCAATTTGGAAAAGATAAAATGGACTAAAACTATAGCATTAGTAACACAGGATAAGTAACACCAAAGGTAATATACTAGAGCTGTTGACGGATGGAATCAACCTTCCAGAGGTTACTAAATATCCAAAAGAACACATTTCAAAACAGCCCAGAGTCTCCTTTACTTGAGATCCTCTGGGTCAGCCCATTTACACATCCACGTTGTGCAAGTGCCTTTCTTGGACCGACTCGGGGCAGGGGCGGGCAGCAAACAGCCCTTCCCCAGTCTCCCCCTCAGGGCTCCATGACGCAGCGTCCACCAGTCTGGCCTCCCACTTGGGAAGGCACCTCTCCTGGAGTGGGAGTCCCGTTGTCCTCTGGAAGAATCGTCTCCCTGCTCTGGAACGGCTAGGCCACACGTGCCCCGGCTGTTTGTGTACAGGTGAGGATGGCCCTGAAGCCTAGACCAGTTTGAAACTACAAACTCTCAGTTCTTGAAAGGCAGCGTGAAGCAGCTGCCCCTGCCGAGGACTGGACAGAGTAGGAGGCTTGAAGCCAGGTTGGCAGAGAGAAGGATCCAGCATGACCCTTACCTTCTCTGACAGAGGTTTCCTCGAGTGGAGAGTGGGTGCGTGATGGCAACACCTGGCTTGCAGGGCTGCTGGGACGGTTCTTCCAGACATGACTTAAGGTAGGCACCTAGCGAAAACTAAGGCATAAATCTGAATAAAGAGCACTAGCTTTGAAAAGTATGTCAGAGGACAAGGCTTTTGCAAGAAGAGCTGAATTTCAAAAAAGATTTCTTCAGATTAAAAAAAATTATTTACCTATTTACTCATTTCATAGTCAATTCATGTTTGGTGTTAAAAATTTAGAATATATGATGAAACTCAAAAATTACTTGTACTTGTGAACTATGTTTTGGCCTATATATCCATGCAGGGATGTGTGTGTGAACAGCTGCTTTTCCTACCGGCAAAGTGGCCTGTTGTGGAATCTGCTTTCCTTACTTAACATCATCCTCTGTCGGGAAACAGGCATCTACGTTGCCGTTTTCAGTGGCTGCATCATATTCTACTATACGGCCATAAAATACTTAACCAGTTCCCTAATGACGGACATTTGATTTGGTTGCAAATTTTCGCACTTAAAATTAACACTGTGTTAAACATCTTTTTCTTAACTTAAAATGTTCTGAAAACACTGCCTTTTGTGACTCTACTGGGTGCTTTATTTCATTCAGTGAAGCAGCTGGGCGTGCATTTGCAACTGGTAGGCAATGGCACATTCTCTGATTCATACTTTAGTGTAACTTTCCTAATCTCTACAATAATTATTATTCAGATGGAGGATTAGCAGACTCCACAGTGTATTTTTTCCCCCACCATGTATTTTAAAGGCAGTTCCCAGGAACCTGCTTTGGAAGACTCCTCGAAACAAAATTTACATGTTGAGATTTTCAGAAAAACATTTTTTTCACAAAAATTAGAAAAATAAAGGCAGCTCTTGATGCCTGTTCCTAAACTGCAACCCGTGCCTGGAATTTCCACCTCTCCCTCATGTCCGGTCTCGGCTCCTGAAAGCCACTTCTCACACGAGCGAAGCCTTTCCCTACTAACTGCAAAAAGTTTTCCTACTTTTATTCCACAACTGCAGTTTACACAATTTCCCTTTCAAGAATCACTCCATCCCCCCACCCCCACACAAAATATAAAGTCCATATTTATTGGTTTTTGTTTGTTTTGTTTTCTATTTCATTAATATCTCCAATTAATTTTATTATTCTACTTTTTTGGGGCAAACTCAGTTCTTTTCTAGCTTCTTGGAGCTGTATATTTAACTTAGCTATTTTCAATTTTTTAAGAAATGAATGCATTCAAGGTTTTGCATCAATCTCGGATTAACTCTTTAGCTGCATTCCACAGTTCTGTAGTATTTTTGTCCTTCGGTTCTAAGCACTTCAAATTTTGCATTGTGATTTCTTAACCCATGAGTTCCTCAGAAAAATATATCTTTAGATTCCAAGTGCATCCCTTATCTTTTTATTTTTGATTTCTAACTTAGTTGCACTGTACTACTCACAAGGAAAGTGAGCTGCTAGCTAATGATTTTCTGAGAAATCTGAGACACCTCTCATGATCTAGTACATGGTTACATTTGCAAATAATTCTAATGTGCTTTCAGCACAAATTCTGTTAGCTTTTCAGTCATGTTGGGTCAATCTTTTTTTTACCTGTCATATTCTAATAAAAATATGTTAAAATCTCCCATTATGGCTGTGGATTTGACCATTTCTCCTTTAGATTCTGTCAAATTTTGCTGTACACGTACAGTTCATGATTCTTTTCATGCCCTTGGTGAACTGTTCTTTTTAACTTGTGTAGCGACCTTCTTTACCCCTATTAATATTGATTGTGCCTTAGATTCTATTTTTTTCTGATGTTAATATTGCTACTCTGGCTTTCCACTGGTTGGGGTTTGCCTGGTATGCGTTTTCCCGTGCCTCTGTTTTCAAACTTTCCAAATCGCTCTGAGTTCCCTCTTTTCTAAGCAGCATACAGCTGGATTTTTAAAAATCCAAACTGACAGTCTCTGTCTTCTAATCGGTGAGTTCAAGCCATTTAAATTTGTTGTGACGCATTTCCTACCCTCTTATTTTGTGTTTTCTACCTATCATCCTCATCCTTTGCTTCTTCCCAGTCTCCTTTCTTGCATTCCCTTGATTAATAAAAAGCTCTACTTCCTTTGTTGCTTCCTTTTGCTTTAGGTTGTATTCCCATATTTTCATGATTAACCTATCAACGCTGTAGATAATGCACACCTATGGCATTAGTGCAATCCTCTCAGAACCCTCCTTGTCCGTCAGCATCACTGTTTTAAGACGGTTAGAACTAAGTTAGCAGAGCTCCAATTCATTTAATACTGCAGTCGGAGAAGTAGATTTGTAGTCACTGCTTTGATAAGGCTAGGGATAGAGTTCTTTCCTTTAACATACAGTACCATCATCACTAGATATATTCAACTTTTCCCTCAGCTTTGGTGACTTTCAGATTTGTGCATAGAGACAGACCTATCAGAAAATTATCTTTCTTCTAAAAATAACTTCACAGAATTTGTTGCTTCTCTTCCTTAGTTTTATCCAAGTTCAGCCTCATAAATGGAGTTTTATTGTAGGAGTTTTCCACTTTTCAACTGAGGACTTGAAATTTCATCTTAGACATTATTTATAACAAGAAAAGAGTTGGAAATAATCCAGATATTCATAAAGGGAGTAGGTAAGCAAATTATGCATTAACACACTGTAATACTGCAGAATATCTATCAAATGTCTATATAAGATCTACACATAGGACAAAAATATAGATTACACTGATCCATGAACATGGTAAATGAATAAAGCAGAACACAGAACACCACATGTGTAATGCGTCCTAAGTGTGTCCATGTAGGAACACATACTGCATGCATCAGCGGGGTATCTGCATTAATTTTAAAGTTTCCCCTTGAAGCTCTTACATTTTTTCCCTTTGTTTCTTTTTTTGTTGGGGCTGCTGTGGTCATCGTCTTCTTTTCTTTCTTTCTTTCTGTTCTTTTTTAAGAGAACCTAACAAAGGCCTTAGCTTGTTTCTCACAATTTTTGGGTTAACACAAATCAGATCACTGTGGTGAGTCCATATTTCACTACATAAATGTGTGACTGACTTCATTTCCTGGCAGTGACATGCATTTGGCGGAAAAAAAAAGTTCAACTGATATTCAGTTTAAAAGCAAAGTGTTACGCTTCCTGAAATGTGGGGTGCTTTACATGATTTTACTCTTAACCAGACAATGATTCAGAAAAAGGAAGGGGAAATTTCTGCCGAAAAAGTTAGTGCATTCCCTCTTCTCGCAAAAATACATTTGCCCTATTTAAACGGTTCTATTTCCTTTGCCAGAGCTTTGCCAAAACCACCAAATTGTGAGAGTAAAAACATAAATTTTATTCTCTGCTCTGTTACTATATAGTATGTAACCACATTACGTATCACAGATTATAAAAAATTATATCAATCTTGAAATTTTAAAAGTTAGATCTATAGGAGGCAGTTTTTATTGCTTTTAGTTAAATGTGCTTTTTTAATTAAACGTACCCTTCTTGGTTTTTTTAGAGACCTTGAACACTGCTGATGGATATAAAAATGGACAACTTTACTACACCCTCTGCAGCTCCTCTGGAGAGCGACTGTGACCTCTACGCCCACCACCGCACAGCCAGGATCCTCATGCCTCTACATTACAGCATCGTCTTCATAATTGGGCTCGTGGGAAACCTGTTGGCCTTGACGGTCATTATTCAAAACAGGAAAAAAATCAACTCTACCACTCTATATTCAACCAATTTGGTGATTTCAGACATACTGTTCACCACCGCTCTGCCTACACGGATAGCCTACTATGCACTGGGTTTTGACTGGAGAATCGGCGAGGCCTTGTGTAGGATAACTGCTCTCGTGTTTTACATCAACACGTACGCAGGCGTGAACTTCATGACCTGCCTAAGCATTGACCGGTTCTTTGCCGTGGTGCACCCGCTGCGGTACAACAAGATGAAAAGAATTGAACATGCAAAATGCATTTGCATATTTGTCTGGATTCTCGTATTTGCTCAAACACTCCCACTGCTCATAAACCCTATGTCAAAGAAGGAGGCTGAAAGGACTACGTGCATGGAATATCCAAACTTTGAAGAAACCAAACCTCTTCCCTGGATTCTGCTTGGTGCATGTTTCATAGGATATGTACTTCCGCTGGTAATCATTCTTATCTGCTATTCTCAAATCTGTTGCAAGCTCTTTAAAACTGCCAAACAGAACCCATTAAGTGAGAAATCTGGTGTAAACAAAAAGGCTCTCAACACAATTATTTTTATAATTGTTGTGTTTGTTGTCTGTTTCACACCTTATCATATTGCAATTATTCAACACATGATTAAGAAGCTTCGTTTTCCTGATCTCCTGGAATGTAGCCAAAGATATTCATTCCAGATATCTCTGCACTTCACAGTATGCCTGATGAACTTCAATTGCTGCATGGACCCTTTTATATATTTCTTTGCATGTAAAGGGTACAAGAGAAAGGTCATGAAGATGCTGAAACGTCAAGTCAGTGTATCAATTTCCAGTGCCGTGAAGTCAGCCCCTGAAGAAAACTCACGTGAAATGACGGAAACTCAAATGATGATACATTCCAAGTCTTTAAATGGAAAGTAAAAAGGAATTAAATCTTGGATTTATAGCAAAGTAAACTGTATGACAAACTTTGCAGGACTTTTCTTATAAATCAAAATGACTGTTTAACTTCTAATTAGGATTCTTTTAAATTCCTTTCATTGGGCACTATTTCTCACCTCCAACTTGGAAGTAAATTGATATATATGCATTTTTTTACACTCGAGAACGACATTAAGCAAAGTTCTAATTTGTAAATGAAATACTACACCAAAAGGGAGCATATTTTAATAACTCACAGTGTAGAAAGAAAAGTTTTGTGTTAATGAAAAATTTAATCATTAATATTTCCTGCCAATAATTTGGCAAAAGAAAAAAAAGACTGTTAAAATTGTATATTGCCAGTGTAGAAATGTTAATATTGTAACATATTTCTTTTCTTTTTTTTTGATAACATATTTCTTCAGTTCATGTTTCTTTCAATCTTAGACTTTATCTCCTCGATAATAAATTTTTTTGTTTTGTTTTGTTCTGAGTCATAAATTTTTGTTTCAAAAAGCTCTTTTGGAATAAAGAGCTGGATGCTACAAAATTATGAGTATGTCCTTCAGTGCTCACTGTCTACCCTCATCAGAAGTTACAGGGAGGATAAAATTAGCAGTAGACAGAGTTTGGACAGCAACATTATGGTGATGAATGCAATGAAAGCTCTTCCCAAACAGCCAGCATGGCATTCAAGGGCCACTGCTCAGGAATATCACGAGGACTTCCTGTGCAAGGAGGCACCATGTGCTAAATTCTCCTTGAGAATAAAAAAGTATACAAATAGCCTTGGTTTTTCTTGGGTCCCTAGGGGATGGTTTCTTATTTATACAGAAGTTGACAGTACCCTGTATCTGTATTTCAGGGGTTTCGGTTACCAGAAAGGGTAGGGAGGATGAGCAGTGGGGTGTAGTTGTCACTTGCCTAAAGAAGATGGGGAGTAAAATGCAAAATCATAAACTTCAGAGTAGCCAGGATTCTTTACAACATTATATAAATAAATATATAAATTTTATATAAATAAATACCTTTTTATGAGTAGCATGACCTCTGCAAGTACAATCACCCATCTGCCAGCTCAAATTTGCTTTATTGAATCCCCAAATTACCCCAATACAGTATCCATGTTAGCAATGATACCAAGTTTGATAACGGAACTAAAGAAATGAAATGCTGTGTCATGAGTCATACTTAAAATTTTTACTAGGCTTTATATCCTGGAAATATTTTCTTTCAAAGTCTTCTCTTACTCATTTTCAACTTTTATCCTGTAAGAAAACTAATCTTAATGGTTGATTCAGCACCATTTACTGAGTGCTTTCTGATTTGTATTTTGTTAATTTCATAGATAGCTAGCTGACCTTAAAAAGCCACTGTCAAAAATAGGCACTGGTCCTTGTTTCACCTTACGGAGACAGGTGAGACCACAAGGATGCAAGTCAGGAACTTACGGCCTCTCCTTCACTCCATCTAATAAACATTTCCAAGTGAAGGAGAAAAAAGGGCAAAACACTAAATTTTATGCAGGGTGGCACTTATGTAGTCATTTGAGTTGGATCCCAAAAGAGAAACCATTGTGAAAGTTGCTGAAGGAAAACCAGAAACAAAGCTTCCTGAATTTCAGATCATCTTCATGGCACACTAGCTCTATGACTATGTTCCAGCATAGACTATTGTATGTATAAGCCAACATGCTGTTTCATAGCAGATAAGAGAGGCCTCTCGGTGCTAATGGTCAGTTCCTAAGATCCTCCAAACAAGGTAGTAAATACCTATGTCACTTGACAAAGGAATGAGTAGTTTTCTCCCTCCTTCTTCCACTATATCACAAGTCTGCGCAAATGATTTTATCCAATCATCAGTAGTCATACTGCCAAGAAGGTAAACTTTAAACCTACTTCCAATCAATCTTTTAAAAAAAAAAAAGGTCTGTATTCTAGTCAATTCAGCTATTCGCTCTCCTTCAAAAGGACCTTACTTCCTATTTCATTCATGAAGCCACTGTTCACACACGGCCTTGGGGCACCCTCCCAGGGTCTTGTAGTATTAGTTGGCTTTAGGTTTATCTCCCATGCATTTCCCTCAGGAGTAGGTAAACTTGGAGAACAGGGACAATGCTGTATAATTTTGTGTTCTGTTACAGAAATAAGGAGGTGGCCTTATATATAATACATTATTTGAAAATCACAACCTATAAATATTTTCTCCAGCAGTCAGGTGATACATTATTAACAATTTTAAATAATAACATGTAGCTAGGAAAAATCATCTAGGAAAGCTGATAGTTACATGGCAGCTAACCATATTCACCTCTTCCATAATTTTATTTTTATTTCTAAAAGGATCATTTGATTAATTTAAAAAAACCTCTCAAAGCTACTTAATTTGAGTCAGTATAAACATGTAGACACTTCAGTGATAGTACAGAATAGATAGTATAGAATAGTAAAGGTTAGATTTTAGAAATGACATCATGTATATATGAAGAGTGCAATGGTTCACAAAAATAGTCCATGCAGTATGTAATGTCTTCCGTTTCACAATCCTGTGAAACAGGATGAGCAGATTGTATCACCCACACTTTATAAAGAAACCTAAATTCAGAAAAGGCACCTGGTAAACTAGAGGCAGCATCAGGAATGTAACCCTAACGTCATATCCCAGCCATAAAAAAGACAGAACTGAATCACACACAGACCCTGAAAAAAGTATTACAAGGCTTGTTTCGTTATAGGCCAGCAGGTTAGCTAACCCTTAAATAGGACAAATAACCAAGGTAGGTAGATTACAAACTCAGGCTATGAGTTCCCTGAGGATGAGAATGTCGTAGGTTATATACACAGCACGTGGTACAGAGCCTCTCCCACAGAAGGCTCTCAGATATCCATCTAATTGAATAGCACCTGTTTTGTACTATTACTAACAAAATACTAAAGCCCTACTGAAATATCTGTGAAGTTCTTAATTTTTCAATAAAATGAAAAGAAACACTCTAAATGCTTAATTACATATGCTAGAGAATATGTAATTGTGTAACTGAAGACAAAGACCCTCTAAGACCCTGCAATATAAACTAGACATATTAAAGAACAGAACTAATTTCCCAAGAAGCCAATTTAAATCTAGATACACAAATATGTTCTGCTTGAAAACAATTTTATATTTCAAGAGGCCACGGCAGTGACTCTTACCGATCAGTAAAAAGTACCAGGCAATTTTAAAAGAGGAAGCATTGACCTTAAATTAGCCTTTAAAATGGTCTATTTTGGTCACTCTTAGCCCACTGTAATTTGTTATTCTTTGCAAAGCTAAAAACATTTGCTCATTGACTATTCAGGTAAGAGTGAAAAAATGAAGAGCTGATCTGGTAACAACACAGCCCACTCTTTTGGATCCAGGGAAGACTAAATGCACTCATGAGAACCGATGTCACCGGAAGTTTGTTTTATGTTAAACTCTGAAGAACTGGTCACTTAAAAAATAATCCTCAAATTTCTACTCAACTAAAAGCTCAATTAGCTGAGAAGGAATGACTACTGACTGTTTACTATGTGCCACTTTTTCGAGCACCTGACAGGCATTATCTCATTTAATCCTCATTACCTTAAGAGGTGGGTATAACTTTTTCTCCATTTTGCTGATGAGGAAACTGGAGTGCCAGGCCACGGAGACGTGGAGCTGGGGACTCAATCCAGTGCACTACAGGCACTGGCCCCAGTGCCTGTAGCCTGACATGGAGCACAAGGATGTCACCTCCTACAGAAACATGTTCATTAAGAGATGGCTCCATTCCTCTGCTTCCTGTGGCTTCCCAGGCCTCAGACACTTCCCATCACCACATCGGACTTTCAGCTTATCGTCTTTCTCCACAGGGCCCCCCTAATTTCTCTGCAAACTCAAGCTCCATTCTCTGGGTCACCCACACCTGATCATCCTCTCTCATCCACGGTATTTGGCCAGTGAACCCTGCTTGGGTTTTCTCCTCTTGCACTCACTCTTGCCCGTCTTTTCTTTGTCCCAAATCATCATCCTAGTCCGGATGCTGGCATCACACACCTAAATTACTACAACTTCTTTCCCACTGGTCTCATCAACTGGAATCAGAAACTTTAGCCTTCCTTTCAGGTGCTATAGTGGAAGCCAGCAGATTAATAATAACAGCAATGGGCTTCCCTGGTGGCGCAGTGGTTGAGAGTCCGCCTGCCGATGCAGGGGACGCGGGTTCGTGCCCCGGTCCGGGAAGATCCCACATGCCCCGGAGCGGCTGAGCCCGTGAGCCATGGCTGCTGAGCCTGCGCGTCCGGAGCCTGTGCTCCACAACGGGAGAGGCCGCAATGGTGAGAGGCCCGCGTACCGCAAAAAAAAAAAATAATAAATAATAATAATAACAGCAATACTAAATAATTCCTAACAATTACATGGCATAATGCTCTAAGCAATTTATATATAATCAAGCCTCACAATAATTCTGTGAGGCTTGTCCCATTATTATCCTTGTTTTACAGATGACGAAATTATGCTCCAGAGAAGTTCAGTAAATTGCCCAGATCCACACAGCTAGTAAGTGGAGAGGCAGGCTCTAGCCTCTGGCAGTCCGGCTCCAGGGTCTGTCACTCTTAATCACTACATTGTCTCTCTTAAGCAAGTAGAATTATATGCCCAGGTCCTCAGAGAGCCTTGGAAGAGACACTTACTGCTCGAATATCCGCAGCTTCCCTTTGGGGGTGCACATGACTACCTCTGGCCAATGGGTTGGGGGCAAAAATGATATAGGTCACTCACTTCCAGGCTGGAGCTCTGGAGAGCAGCGATGGAGCTTCCATACTGCTCTTCTCTCCTGCCACAGCGACCAGCGAGGTTCTAAGTGGTGGGACCTTTGGTCAGCCTGGGTCCCTGAACGAGTAAATGGAGAACTCCCCACCCCTGTACGCTTTCCACCTGTGTTGGCCAAGTAGCGCAAATAAGAAATGCATTTATGTATTCAGCCACTGAGATTTCAGGGTCAACTGTGGCCACAACACAGGCTAGCCTCTGATCAACACAGTGTTTAACCTACTTAGAATGCAACTGACCAATACAATGAGTGTAAGAAAAGAAAAATGCACACACGATGCAGTTCTCCCGGCAAACAAACATAATCTTCCTTAATCCCAGTTTCATCGTGTCATTTCACGCTCTAGGACTGAGAGTATTTCCCCATGGACTACTACATGAAGTCCAAATTCTTCTCCCACACTTTCAAGCCTCTGCAACCTCATTTCCCTCCACTGCCCAACATGTACCTTTCAAGATAGTATAGTTGGTCTGTGCTGTGAATATAACAAATATTTGGTTCTCCTGGTTGGATTATTCTGCTTCTGCCATTTATTCTTTACACTCATAGTCTAATCATACCTGCTCCTTTAATTCTCCTTTGACTACTCAAAGCCACGCATCTTCCCTTTCCTCAACTTATTTGGCTTTTATACAGCCTATGCCACATAGTTTTAACTTTAAACAAATATTATCTTGAAAACAAAGGGAGAGAAAAAATACACTGGTCTAGAAACCTGGTTCTGGTTTGACTGCATGTCAGCTACATCACCTCTTTCATCACCAATCTTTCAGCCTTTGTAGATTTCCGTTATCTTATCAACGAAATAACGGCACTCCAGAATATGTATGCTCTTTGCTAACCATCAAACAGCCCAGGGTCTGTTATTTCACGTGCATCACTCTTATATCCCTCAGCTGAAACATAAACTCCATCAGGGCAGAGACCCTGACTTTTACTTCTTCCTATCCTGGGTAGCTCCGAGCACTGCACCTTGCACAGAGATAATGCTCAAAAATATATATGTTGACTACAGGTCATCAAATGTTAGCGGAGGACACTTTATGATTAGTACTATTCAAGTATGGGGATGAGAGGTTTTATTTTTGTGTGTTGTAGTTTGTTAGGCAGTAACAGATAACTAATAGATGCTCAGTACTGAAATACTAATCCTGGAAAATACATGAAATCAGAAACTGGAATGACATTTAAATTAGCCAAGATTTCTTTTCCAAAAAGAAAGTTTTCTGTTGAAAGTATAAGAGGAGTGCCACTAGCTTTCCTTCTTCTTCCACATACAAGGAAGCTACAGAGGACTACTCTCATTTATTTAATTTATCCCAGATAATGCACATCCAGACTCTTCAAACTTAGAGAAATCTCCGCAGCACTGTAATTGTTAGAAGGAAGAAACTGTATAAGAGGGTCTGTACATGGGAAAATACATGCTATGATGTTTCAATAGTTTATCTTCCCCCCAAATTGTAAAGACCTGCTTTCTCTATTTGCACACTTACTACGTTGCTTCTTGTTGTTAACAGCAATCTTCAGCTGTCTTGCCTACTTGAGTGAACTGCAAGTCACTCCTGGGCAGGAACTGCACCACCTTCTGTCTCATGTGGTACCTACCGCAATGGATCTGAACCAAGAACTCAAGTAATTTTTGACAGGCTTTTAACAGTTTTCTCAGAGTGTGAGAACATTTATTTCTCTTTCCATATCTTGTAAGAATGATTTTTCCCATGCAGGTTGAGAAGAAAAAAAGTGTGTCAGAATGAAACTACACAAAGTCTGCAAAAGCTTTTAATCCTACTCTAAAAAAAGTAACATTTTGATGTGTTCTTACGACTTCAGTTCCACAATTTCCCCCTTAAGTCCTACAGTGAAACATCTGCTTTTTTTTAAAATATGTAGTGAAAATATATGGGGTTACTGCCTGTGTTAGAGTTTAAAAAAAATCAATGCAAACAATATTATTGGTCTATCATATATTATAATTCAATGCAGTCCCTGTTGTGAGTCCCAACACAGGGTAAGGGCTCTACCTGAGACGGGGCCTATGATGGTGCCTGAACCCACGCACTCAGGTCCCCAGAGACCCAGGGAGGGGAAACCCTGGGAGGAGGGAGAGACCCCAGGGGGAGAGAGCCATGGAGAGGCCGGTCAACTGAAGGCAGGAGCAGGGCTGAGAGATACTGTAGGTCTTGGCCATGAAGAATTTAGAAAGCAAATAGTAAAATGGAAAAGAGAAAGAAAAAAAAGTATACCATTAGGGATCCAATTGTCAAATTATTTGAAGTTTGTGTGTTTGACAAAATGCTGATAAGGTGATGGGTACATGGTAGTCATTATATTATTCTCTCTGCATTCATGTATGTTTGAAATTTTCTGTAATAAATTTTAAAAAATGGTAAGTGCAGTCGCCAACACATTTCCCATACTGCTGTTACATCAGGGGTGGAAGCAGAAATTCAGGAATGGATTCACAGGGGACTGAGAGGCAGAGGCAGGTGGAGGTCACACGGCTGCTGGCCTCCATCTCTCACCAGTCAGCCGCACAATCCAAGTCATCTGGGAAGACAGGAATGGGATGCACGGGGCCACGTTCATATCCTAGGAGCACAGGGGAGGGTGGTGTCAACAGACCTACAAGAAGTCCTAGTAAGAGATGGCTTTTGTTGACAAAGTCACCAGCAAAGAACAGGTTACACCAGGAATCTGCATGAAAAGATTGTCAGGGCTTCATAAACACACACACACACGGGCAAAGAGCTGCTTCCTTTCCCTTAAACCACATCCCAGTTCAAATCTGAATGTTTCAGATTCAGGTACGTTGCTTTGTACATATACATTTGAAGTCAAAGATAAAAGTTACGTTCTTTTGATTAGCAGTTCTGTCAGTCAAGTTTCACTTACAGATAATAGAAACCTCTCCAGCTGTTTGGGGCAGAAAAAGATTTAATATACAGACCTAGGTGTTTGTGAAATTTCTGAAAGGGCCAGAAGGGCAGATCCAGGCTTCGCGTCCAGGAACAGGCTCCTGGAACGACACATAAGGACTGGTCTACCATGAAGACTGCTTCCTCTGCCACATTCAGGATGCTGGGAATCAGGAAGTCATTACGTCATTTCAGCAGAGTCTAGGGATCAGGAAGTTGTCTGAACACTGTAGCCTCCAGGGCCCTGTTGGGTCTGTAGAAATGGACCAGCAAAATGGGCATCTCATATGCTAGTGCCTTAGCTCACACTGAACTCAAGCACCATACAAGAACCTGAATCACAGGCAGCACTCTGGATGCAAGGGACTTTAGGAGAGACAGCATCCAGCTTTCCAACCTCTGCTTTATGTGGATATACACTAAGAGGACCCTGGAAAAGATAATGAGCAAGCTAATCCAGGCATATGCACTATACCATAAAAAATACTATTCTACCAAAAGGGAGGAAGGAGTGTCTAACTAAAAAGAGAGAGAGAAACTTAACAGCTATCACAACCAAATGCAATACCAAATGTAAAGGGCTTTTGCAAAGAGAAAAAATGAATATAGGAGAAATTTGAATATAGTTTTGGTAGTATATAATATTAAGGAATTATAAATAATTTTGTTAGGTTAAAGTAATATGTTTATATAAGCAAATGTTGTTACTTTTTAGACCTTACTTAAATATGGAATATTACGATGTCTAGAAATTGCCGCAAAATGCTTAGAAGTATTTAGTTTTTAGGGGAAGAGAATAAGAATAAGGAAGGGGAGCAAAAATGTTAATGATTAATTCTGGGTAATAGGGCTCATTTTATTATTCTCTCTGCTTCTGTGATTGAAATTTCTCATAATAAAAATCTTTAACAGGTTATACCAAAAAAAAAAACAAGGGAAGTGCAAATTATTTTCATCTAATGCTTCCTTCAAAATCTTTAATTTTACCACATTATTAAAATAAGTACCACCTTCTATAAAGTAACTAACATACTCTTCAAAATGTCAAGAACACAAAAGACAAAGACAGAATGAGGACTGTTCCAGATTAAAGAGTAAAGGGACATAACAACTAAACATAAGATGTAATTCTGAGATGTCCCATGGACCAGATTTTTTTTCTTTTTTGTGACAAAACTGGATAATTGCCAATTTTATGGTAATACATACTGATGTGTTCAGAGGTAAAGGGGCATTACATCTCCAACTTGCTCTCAGATGATTCAGAAAAAATACCATGTGTACATAGAGAGAAAATGATAAAGCAAACGTAAAAAACATTAATAACTAGGGCATCTGGGTTTAGGGTCCTATTCCTGTAACTGTCCTATAAGGCCTGAATTATTTCAGAATTTTTTTTAAAAGTATAAAACACAGTGGCAGCACTCGGAAGCTCTGAAGAGAAACAGCACAGATTTTTTTCTGTCTATTAAATTAAAATGAATATTAAGAGCTAAATAACTGGAGTACTTCATAGTGCTTTTTCAGATCCCATTCCATGGGGGATTATTTTTGTACTTCTCATTTTAGCAGCAAAATTTGAGTGTAATCATAAACATTGTCTTTAGAGACTAACATTTACTTTTATAAACATTTGCGACACTGTAGTTGAAAATCCAAATAGGAAGCCTCAGTTTGATGAGTCTATACACTCAAATTACTTTCTAATAGAATGAACAGGTGACCATTAACTAGATTTTTTTTTAACCTAAAAAAAAAAAAAAGAAAGCGGCACTGAGGCTGTGTTGCACAGAGGGGCATGTCTGTGCTAAAAGTCAGACAGGCATGAATTTCAATCTAGGCTTTGCCACTTAAATAGCCGTGACCCTGATGATTCGATCAATCCTCAGAACCTCCACTTTCTCACAAAGGATACAACCATATCAATATCTCCTCTTGCAAGACTGCTGTGGATGTTCATTTAAATCAGGAACATATGTAAAATAGGGCTCTATGGTACAAAAGAGTCATTCAATATTTATTTGTCAAGATAACTAAAGAAAAAGAATAAGTTTTGCTGCCAAAAAAACCCCTCCCAATAGAATGTATAATATTAACATTTCAACACCACTGTATTTTTTTCTCCATGTTGTTGCTGATACTAACGAACATATCCTCTGTCTAGTAACTTACTTATACAAAAAATATTTATTAAGGGCCTACTGTGAGCTAGGTACTGTTCTAGGTACCAGGATGTGAGAGCTGAAAACAACAAAGACCAAGGTGCCCTCATGAATCTTAGGTTCTATAAGCCAACATTAAACATTAAATACCCAAACAACATCAGCTTATGGGAGGGGATAAATTTAAGTATTAATTATGGTTTTATTGCATCAAAGACCGGATCTTTGCCCTCCCAAATAGTCTCTGAACTACTTTAATAATAAACCTCCTTTCCGCTAAAGAAGCCAGAGTCGGTTCTATCACTTCAACTAACAGGTATGCCTGTGTCTTGTAACTGAGAAAGCCTCTTTCCCTTTGACCTCAGATAAAAGAAGCAAATTAGATACTTCAGAACCCAACATGTACCATACACAAAAAAATCCAACCCTAAGGTAAGTATGAGATTATGTTTGTGTGTTGTATATTTTGCTATGGTTACCAAGGCGTGGTTAGCATTTTGAATTTTTCTTCTTAGAATAATACAATGATCTGAATCTAAAATCTTTCATAAGGTGCAACTTTCCAACCAATGATAAAAAAAAACAGGAAGTGAATATTGAATAGAACCAGACTTTGAGTTCCCTTCAGTATTATCTACTCTGCTGTCATCTAGCCTGATTAACAACATTAAACTTTTCACCATCCTATCCTAATTTAAAGTTACTAACATTTTCACTTCTGTTTGAATAAAACATATTTCCTACCAAACTAGAAATTTTGACATATACTCAAATATTTTAAGTCCTAAGAGGAAGAGAGCTAAAATACAGGAATTGAGTAGCAAAGCAACTTACAAAAGCAGAAATGAAAACAGATGTTAAACTTCTTTGAAACAAATTTTTACTAACAGCCTCAACCAAAGCTATTTCAGTCAAGTAACTAGAAATATTCTACCTAGTCAAAAGATCTCAAGCTTCATAGGTCATCGGCTCCTCAAGGGTGTGCGCCAACTCTTTTCAAGGTTCTGTTTACCACCCAGCACCATGCATGGTGTGGGATTTCAAAACAGGTGATAAGCTCTGTAAAAGCTTGGTTTAGGTCAGTGGCCCTCCATCGGGGTAATCTTGAGCCCCAAATGTCATCTGGCACTATCTGGAGACGTTTTTAGCTGTCATGACTGGGCTGGGGTGCTACAGGCATCTGGGGCAGAGGCCAGGTGTGTTACTCAACATCCCACGATGCAAAGGACAGTCCCCCACGGCAAAGAACTGTGCGGCCAAAAGCGCCAGCTGAGGCTGAGAAAACTCTGGTTTAGGGTAACTGTATCGCTGCCCTTCACATTCAAATATAAAATCACTGATCGTGTGGCTTTGCATACCTTCTGATGACAGCTTACAAAGTCTTTCAAACAAGATACAGTACATTAAATCCGTTCCCTGGAAAGATGCTCTGGCCACTGAAACTGTCAATGAAATCCCTGCAGTGCAAAAAACCTGAGTCTCCTTTCACAATCAACCAGCAATCTCCAAGCGTAAGAAACTCGCCATTTATGCCACTTAATTTGATTCGGAAGACACTGGGCTTCAAACATTACTAATACCTTGATCATTTCTAATCATTCCTTAGACAATGTCAAATGCACAAGTGAAGTAACAGAAGCCACTTCCTTTCCTTATGCATCTTCTAATATCATCATGATTTTTCTTTCACCACTTTACAGAAAATGGTGCTCAAGGTTTCCGAGCCTGCTTCCTCAGAGAAGACGACAGTTCTCACCGTACAGAGGGTTACAGTGACATCAGTGTGTGGGCATAGTGTCTGGACAGGCATGGCGTGTGCTGATTCCTGATGCATGACATCAGACACACAGCACTAGACACCCGGAAACTAAACTGATGGGAAGTTTGAGAACTTTCTGGTTAAGAAAAGAGCTATTCTGAGAATATAATGGATGGATTATATGTTTTCCTTTAGGTAAGATCCTGGGAATGATTTTATAAATCTACAACATTTCAATCCTTTAAACATATCATTGAACACAAATTTGAAATTCATTTTTTACATTTTTCTTGTAACAGCTTTGAGGTGACTTACAAAAAAAAAAAAAGTAGAAGGAAGAGAAAAGAAAGGAAAGGGCATTTGGGACTTCCCTGGTGGTCCAGTGGGTAAGACTCCATGTTCCCAGTGCAGGGGGCCCAGGTTTTATCCCTGGTGGGGAACTAGATCCCGCATGCTGCAACTAAGAAGCCCGCACGCTGCAAGGAAGATCCCGTGTGCCGCAACTAAGTCCCAGCGCAGCAAAAATAAATTAAAAAAATATAATTTAAAAAAAAAAAAAAAAAAAGAAGAAAGGAAAGGGCATTAGTACAAAAGAAAAATTGAAGTAACTAGCATGTGGCAGATCAAAATTTCCGTCGCAGCCAGGTCTCTCTGGTGTTTAAGAACCCTATTTTCACTGTTCCATGCCGTCTCCCAGATGCTCCATGCTGAGGGAGCTTTAATAAAAGAAACTAAGATTTTGTTCCTAAAAGCACTAAGTTGAGAGAGGGGTCAATTAGGTAAACAATTACAAAACCAAGTAATAAATATTATACATAACTTGTAAGCATAAAGTCATCTGTGAGCACAGAGGAAGGCGTGATCACTTCTGGCTGGGGTAGGGTTTCATAGAGTAGAGATGTCCAAGGTGAGCCTTGAACGTCAAGCAGAATTTTGCCAGCCAAAGGGGAGAAATGATGCTGTGCTCAGAACCGTCTGATTTATTAATAAATTGATTCAGAGACGTGAAATGACAAGGGGTGACAGATGGTGGTAAATAATGTGATTAGGCTGGTGTGAGGAGCACAAGTGGGGAATGAGAGTAAACGAGGCTGGAAAGGTTGGTGGGAACTCAACTCTGAGGTGTCTCACTAACAAGTTAAACTTTACAAAACAGCAGTAGGAAGTCACAGCTTTATGAAGGTGTAAAGGAATAAGATAAGATCTTTTTGGAGATAAAATTACGGAGGTGGGGGGACAGTGCAGATGATAGCTTTGAGTTGGTGACAGGAAGAACAGCTGGGAGGCTACTGCAATAGTCCAAACAAAAGGAGATGAACTGGAATCCAAAGATCAATGGCTTTTCATTCATTTATTTACTCTACCTGCCCACCCGCCATCCGTTCACCCATCCAACACAGTGCCGACTATGTGGGAGCCACTATGCTGAGGCACGATCAGTGGGTAAGACTGGCACGGTCTCCCGCTTGCACAGAGCTTACATGCTAGTGTAGGAGACAGATACTAAATGGTCTATTACACAATTATTTAATCTCTGCGGTGACAAGTGTTACGAGAAATATTCTAAGAAAGCGCATCACAAGAGACTGTGACCTAATTGCAGGGTGGGGATGGTCAAAGAAAGCTTCTTTGAGAAGTGTCCTTTAAGCCCGTCCTGAAGCCCTGGAGTCCAGGCTATTTACTCTCTCACACCTCTCATTCTAAATAAAGATTTGAGAAACTTCTCTTTCATTAGTCAACTTCGCTTTTGTGCAGTCACATTAAAGTACTTACTTCCTAAAATCCCTGGTAGGTTTAACCAAACCAGTAGGTATTGCTGGGAGGGGAGAGGAGGACTGAGGCTAAACGGAGCAGGGTGGGCAGAAGCTAAAAGATAAGAGAAGGGGAAAGAGGAGAAAGTGGGGATTGTGGGAAAAGGAGTGGGGGGATAACAGGGCTCAAGCTCCAAAGGCTTTAGCTGCACAACAGCAGACTTTATAAAGAGGGACTCATTAAGGAAAGAATGTCTACATCTTTGCTGTGACCAACACTCAGAAACATAATCCTCTGCAGACTGATAAACATGATGAACTAGCAGCCTGTCAACTTCCATTGCTTTATCTTGATTACGAGGCATTCTATTTTTAGAGTGGAGTAATCTAGGTCAAAATTCCAACTGACTTATATGTCAAGATTGGCAGATTTCTTAGTCTCTCTGAGAATCAGTTTTCTTACCAATAAAATGAGATAATCATACCAATTTCACAAAGTACTTTCTAAAATGGGAATCAAAGGAGATAAGATATTTAAAATATCTATTAGTTCAACTCATCTAATTAATCTAAACACATTAATGTGATCACTTCAAAACCCGAGGCCCTGGCAGCTCTATCTTTGAGAAATATTACTTTACTTCTTAAGTAAAGGCACTGGACATTATTCAAGCTGTGATGATTATTTACGTGTTGAATATTTAGCCCAAGTTCAAACCAGAGGGACAAGTAACTTACAAAGCTAACTGTCACTTATTGTTAACTCTGCCCACAATACCCACTTCCCTTAAAATATCCCAACGGTTGATGTTCAAGATGCCCACAGATGATTATAGGTGTGCTGCTACTCTCCAATTGGCCCTCAGCTGGAGAGAACTCAATCCCTTAGCACTTTTGAGATTAAAAGTTAACACTACCTCTTGGTACCAACTGTTACTACAGTAACAGTGGGGTCCAAATGAAAGTCTCATTTACAGCAACAAAATTAAGAAAGAATTACATTAAATATCTATGACTGATTTTTAAAAATAGGTCTAAACAACCAAGTCTGTCCACCAAATAAATATGGTAGCACCATAATATTTGTTTCTTAGCCTCCTGAATTGGCTGTGTCCAGTCCTAAAAAGTTTTATCCTTTGCAATGTCATGAGGCAGAATTAGACCTATGTCAAACATATAATCTGATCATCAAGGACATCAGGAAAGGTCCCTCTATGATAAGACTAACAGGAAATTTATCCTGCTGGAAACTGGGTATTTGCAAAAGTGAGAAGAACAATAAATTCCTGTAGACAGATCCTGAGACTGAGCAGGCCCCTCCCTGCTCCTTTCCCACCAGCACTCCAGCAGATTACAAGTGACCGGTGTGGAGATGCCTAAAACACAATTTGCAAAGAAATAGAGAACAGCCTTGAAAAGATGCTCACAGCTGCTGGGATTGGGTGAGAAGAGTAGAGTAGTAACTAACTTGGCAAACCTGAGAAAACTAAATACTAAAGCAGCCACGGTGAAATCTGAGATGCAAACTGATTAACACCCAAGCTTCCCAAAGGCTGCAGGATCAGTGGCACCAAGTTTTTCCAGAACTGCGAAGAGGCAGTCAGGGCACTGATCCCCTCCCAGCACTCTGTCCACCTGCTGACTGCCCCTCTCCGTCCCGGCAGACAACTCGGGGTGGGGTTATTATCTAGAAATGGTAACAAGGAGGGCCTTGCGACTAGGGGACTCCTATGCACGGTTGAGAATACAAATACAATACTGGAAATCAAAGTTTATGTATGAAATGTTGAGACTCCCAGACCTACACCCTACAGGTAGTAGGCTGAAGAGCATGCCCTGAGGAATCTGACAGTTCATGAGGGAAAAAAAGGCATATATTTATAGACCCTGATATTGCGAGTTCACAGTGGAACATCCCAACGAGGGGACCCCATGAAGTCCATAAGGGTCATTCAGCCCCTTGCACACAATCCATTTTTTCAATCAGCTTTTTTAGAAACTGGCTCTTAAATATAAACAGGTAACCAAAGGCTCAGAGATATTTAAGGAAAGCCCCTAACATCAAAAGCAGAAAACAAGGAGGAAAAAAGGAACTCAGAAGAAACAAACTGCGCAGGGAAATGAAAACCCTGAGGCAGAGGGAGGATTATCCTTAATATCATAAAAGATACAAGAAAAAAGACTACATCTATGAAACAAAAACAGGATGCCAGCAAAAATGAATATTGAAAAAGTAAAAAAGAACTAATGGAAATTAAAACTAGAATAGCAAAAATATTTAAAAGGTACTCAATAGATGAAAAGGTACTTAATGTCATTAGTCATAAAGGAAATACAAACTAAAACCACAATAATATATCACTACACATCCACTAGAATGACTGAAATGAAAAGGACTGCTAATTCTCTTGGTACACCTGCGCTGGGGGAATCAGCTGTCAGGTCACGTAGACACTCAGGCAGCTTCGTGGTGAGGAACTGAGGCTTCCTGCCAACAGCCATGTGAGTGCGCTACTCTGGAAGAGGGTCTTCCAGTCGAGTCAGGCCTCCAAACCACCATGGTCCCTGCTGGCATTCTGACTCCAACCACATGACAGACTCAGGGTCAGGGTCACCCGGCTAAGCTGCTCCCAAACTCCTGACCCACAGGGAAACTGGCAGCATCTGCCAAAGCTAAACATATGTACCCCTTACAATTCAGCTTTCAACTCCTAGGTGTACACCCAACAGAAATGTATACATACACACAACAAAAGACAGACATGTTCAAGGGTGTTCACAGCAACAGTGTCTATAATCATCCCAAATCAGAAACAATACCAATGTCCATCAACAATAGGATGAATAAACAGCAGTAATTCATACAACAAAACACACTCTACAAGGATAAATAAAGCACGAACTACTGCAAAGTACAGCAACATCAAGATGATATTGAGAGAAAGGCACTAGGTATAGCAGTCCACTTTTCCACTTATATAGAGGTCAAAGCCAGACAAAATTAGAACAGGGCTAAAAGTCAGGACAGACCTCGGGGAGGAAGTAGTGACTGGGAGGCAGCACACGTGCATCTTTTAGGAGGCAGGTGATGTTCTATTTTTCCATCTGGATAGTGTTTAGAAGGGTGTCACTTTGTAAAAATTCAGTAGGCTCCAAACTTAGGATATGTACACTTTTCCATATACATGTCGTACTTCAATAAAAGTTTATATTAAAATGATAATTAGAATTAGAAGACAGAGCCCAAGACATCTCCTAGCAAGGAGAACAAAAAGACAGAAAGAAAAAGGAGAGAAGAGGAAAAAAAAGATTAAAACTAGACTCGTCCAAGAGGCTGAACACCCGGATAGTACGATTTTTCAGAAAGAGAGAACCAAGAAAATAGAAGGGAAATAATCAAAATAATTCAGGAAAAATTCAAAACGAGAATGTCTGACTTCCCTGATTGACAGGGTCCACCAGGTGTAGAACCAAAAGAGATGAAAGCACCTCATCACAAACTGTCACAAAGTATTAATAAGCAGATCTCCACTCAATCTGTCAACAGCAACACTGCAAGGTTGGTACTGGTGACAAGAGGTAGCATTCCCTCACCTATTTCTTCCTTTACATCCTCCCTTCCCCACTCAGACAAATGACCATATTAAAAAACCTGCTTCCTCTCAATATTGTTTATTTCTAAGAATTTGAAGGTGAATCCCCAACTAGCTTGCATGCCTGATGGGATGTCAGCAAACAGGAATGGGTAACAAACGGGCTCTGTGGTGACTGGGTTTTCTATCCTGCGGGGGCTCACTGCCCCAGGGATCTGCTCTGACATTGCCAAAATGTTTAATACGCCTCAGGGGAGCACAAGTTCAGAGGCCAAACTAACTAGGCATCCTTAGAATACAATCACAACGAAAGAGAAAGAACAAACTGAACAATATTACTAATGAAAGCAGAATTTTTATCATAGTGAACCCCAAGTTATAATATGTATTAATATCTATACTAATATAAGAGAAAATATTAAAAATATGAAATCAGACTACATGGAAACATTAAATATGAAAAACTTAACAGATGGGACAAATATAGGTGAAGAACAAATTACCAAGCTAGAAAAATAAACTAAGGGACCCTACCAGAAGTCAGCACAAGAGGCTGAGCAGGGAGAAGACATGGAGGTAACACGTTTAAAAAACCATAAGTCATTTTAAGAAGGCACACATATTTCAACTAAAGGTCTCTTAGCTATACAGTTGAGATGAAAATAACGTACACGTAGACACATTATGGTGATATTTAAGAAAGACAAGGGGAAATTCTAAAAACTTCCAAAGGCAAAGAATAAACAATTGACAAAGCGATAAGATCAACCTCAAATTTCTCAAAAGACACGGGATTCAATAAGGTAGTACAGTGATACTATTAAAAATATTGAAGAAAGAGAACTTCAACCTAGAAATTTTGTATATCCAACTTATTTAAAAGTGATAGCAAACGAAAAAATATCTTTATGTATACAAAGACTCAAAGCTTTGCCACACACTGTGAAAATACTCGTGGAAAGAGTACTCCACATGTAAACTGATACAGCCACTATGGAGAAGAGTATCGAGGTTCCTTAAAATACTAAACATAGAATTACCACATGACCCAGCAATCCCACTACTGGGCATATACCCAGAGAAAACCATAATTCAAAAAGACACATGCACCCCCATGTTCATTGCAGCACTATTTACAATAGCCAGGTCATGGAAGCAACCTAAATGCCCACTGACAGATGAATGGATAAAGAAGATGTGGTACATATATACAATGGAATATTACTCAGCCATAAAAAGGAACGAAATTGGGTCATTTGTAGTGAGGTGCATGGACCTGTCATACAGAGTAAAGTAAGTCAGAAAGAGAAAAACAAATATCATATATTAACGCATATATGTGGAATCTAGAAAAATGGTACGGATGAACCTGTCTGCAAGGCAGAAGTAGAGACACAGATGTAGAGAACAAACGTATGAACACCAAGGGGGGAAAGCGGGGGGTGGGGGAGGGTGGGATGAATTGGGAGATTGGGATTGACATATATACACTAACATGTACAAAATAGATAACTAGTAAGAATCTGCTATATAAAAGTAAATAAATTTAAAAAAAAAAGAAAAGAAAGAGTACCCCACTAAGAATTAAGAGGGAACTACAGAAAGCTGAAGTTAAGGGTGATCAAAAAGGAGAAATAGACAAATCCACAATTGGAGTTCAAGTATTCAACATTCCTTGTTCTGTAACTAACAAAACAAGTGGACAGAAAACCACTCAGGATACAGAAAACATAAAAAAACACATCAACCAACATGACCTAATTGACATTCATAGAACACACTATCCAACAACATCAGAATACACACACATTTTTTTTTTTTTTTTTGCGGTACGCGGGCTTCTCACTGTTGTGGCCTCTCCCGCTGCGGAGCACAGGCTCCGGACACGCAGGCTCAGCGGCCATGGCTCACGGGGCTAGCCGCTCCGCGGCATGTGGGATCTTCCCGGACCAGGGCACGAACCCGTGTCCCCTGCATCAGCAGGCGGACTCTCAACCACTGCGCCACCAGGGAAGCCCAGAATACACACACTTTTTAAGTGCATTTGGAATATTCAGCAAGGTAGACCAAGAAACAAACTTCAACAAACTTAAAAGAATTGGAATCGTACAAAGTAGGTTTTCTGACTACACAGAATTAAATTAGCATTCAATACCAGAAATGTATTTGGAAAATCCTGGAAATTAAAAACTTTTTTGAATACTCCATGAATTAAAGAAGAAGTCATACGGGATGTTGGAAAATTTTTTTAATTGAATGAAAATAAAAACAACATAAAACTTGTGGGATGCAGCTAAAGCAGTGCATAAAGAGAACTGTAAAGTATTGAATACATCTAATATTGACTATTAGAAAAGCAAGGTCTAAATCAACGGTCTAGACTTCTGTTTTAAGAAAGTAGATAAAGAGGATCAAATTAACTCAAAGCAAGCAGAAGGAAGGAAATAATGATAGAAGCAAAAATCTATGACACTGAAAAGCGAAAGCTGAGAAGAATCACTGAAACTGTTTTTTGTTTTCTTGTAAAGACTATTCTTTCTAGCGCAGTTTTAGGTTCACAGCAAAATTGAAAGGAAGGCACAGCGATATGCCACACACATGCATAGCCTCCGCATCATCATTTGTTAAAAGCTGATGGACCTATACTGACATAAAATTATCATTCAGTTCGTAATTTACATTATGGGTCACTCTTGGCAGACATTCTATAGGCTTAGACAAATGTGTAATAACATATGTCCACCACTTTGGTATTGTATAGAGTACTTCCACTGACCTAAAAATCCTCTGTGTTCTCCCTAATCATTCCTCCCTTCCCCTTAACCCTTGACAACCACTGATCTTTTTACTGTTCTCATAGTTTTGACTTTCCCCAGAATGTTATATATTTGGAATCATACAGCATGTAGCCTTTTCCGACTGCTTTCTTTCACTTAGTGGTATACATTAAGGGTCCTCCATGTCTTTTCATGGCTTGTTTATTTCTTGTTAGCATTGAATAATTCCATTGTCTGGATGTACTACAGTTTGTCCATTCACCTATTCAAGGACATCTTGGTTGCTTCCAAGTTTTTGTAATTGTAAGTAAACCTACAAAAAAATCCGTGTGTGTATAAACATCTGTGTGTATATAAACATCCGCATAGTTCTTCTGACTTGTTAATGTGTAAAAGAAACTGAATTCATAGAGGAATAAAACAAAAACAAAAACACGTACCAAAAAAGAAAACTCCAGGCCCAGATGGCTTCACTGGCAAAATCTACGAAATATTTAGGAAAAAAATTATACTTATCCTACACAAACACTTCAAGAAAATGCACAGAAGGCAACATGTCCCAGACCAGCACTAACTTCATACCAAAACCAGACAAAGATATTACAAGAAAATTACAGACCGATGTTACACATGAATATACACACAAAAATTCTCAACAAAATATTAGCAAATCAAATCTAGAAATATATAAAAGGTATAATACATCAAGTGGAGCTTATCACAGGAATGTAAGGTTGGTTCAACGTTCAAAAATAAATGTAATTCTCCATAAAGCAGTCTAAATAAGAAAAACCATAGACCATATCAACAGATGCAAAACAATTTTGACAAAATTCAGTCTATTCAAGGTAAAGAACTCTAGGCAAACTATAAACTAAAAGAGACTTCCTCAAACTGATAAAGAGTATCTAGGAAATATCTCTGCTAACATGGTTAATGATGACCGAATGTTTTCCCCCTAAGATCTGGAATAAGACAAGGATGTCAACCCTCTCAACCTAATCAACATCATACTGGATTGTCTTTGTCAGTGGAATAAGGCAAGAAAATGAATAAAAGGCTTACAGATTGGAAAGGAAGAAACAAAAATGTCTATTCTCAGACAACGTGAATATCTACAGAGAAAATCCTAAAGGATCTCCAAAAAAAACAGCTACTAGAACAGCTCTGTGAGAAAGTAGAATGCTGGGTACAAAGGCTTGAAAAGAGAGTAGGAAATGGGGAGTTACTGTTTAATGGGTGTAGTTTCAGTTTTGCAAGATGAAAAAGTTATGAAGATCTGTTGAACAACAATGTGAATATATTTAACAAGACTTAACTGCACACTTAAATGGTTAAGATGATAAATTTTATATTATGTGAGTTTTACCACAATTAAAAAAAAAAAGCAATAGAAAGCCAGGTTTCTGTTTTAAGCATGGCCATGACTTGGTTATATTTGAATTGTAAAATGATCATTTTTGCTGCCTTTGATCCACTGATGTAATGAAATACATGATATATGCTAATAGGTATCGATATCTTTACATTGAACTATATATCAGTATTCCTGGAATAAATCTTACTTGAAAAAAAGAATCAATTGTATTTCTATATACTAGCAAGGAACCATTGAAAAATTTTTTTAATTTAAATAACATTTGCCGGGACTTCCCTGGTGGCACAGTGGTTAAGAATCCACCTGTCAATGCAGGGGGCACAGGTTAGAGTCCTGGTACGGGAAGATCCCATGTGCCGCGGAGCAACTAAGCCTGTGTGCCACAACTACTGAGCATCTGCTCTAGAGCCCATGAGCCACAACTACTGAGCCTGTGTGCTGCAACTACTGAAGCCCGCACGCCTAGAGCCCGTGCTCCGCAACAAAAGAGAAGCCACCACAATGAGAAGCCCACACACTGCAACGAAGAGTGGCCCCTGCTCGCCGCAACTAGAGAAAGCCCACGTGTAGCAACGAAGACCCAACGCAGCCAAAAATAAATAAATTAAAAAAAAAATAAGTTCACAATGAAAAATCACAAACTACAAGATGCAACAACAGAATGCCCTAAGGGAGAATTTGGTAATATGAGAACTACAAGTACCAGAACAATGTGTAAATGGGCAAAACGATTACACGCTTTCTTACAGGAATAGGAACCATAATAAAAAAAAAAACCCAGTATAGCCCAATATGCCTCCATCTCCCAAAGAATCATGAATGGCTCCCTATTGCTCGCCGAGTAAAAGCTAAAGCTGGTACAAAGGCCTGTAAAGCCTGGTGACCTCTCCTACCTACCCCGACTTCACCTCCTACTATCCCCTCCCCCCACCTACTCTGCTCCAGCTACACAGTTGCCTGAGTCAGGCCTCCAGCTGAGGGCCTTTGCGCTGGTAGTTCCCTACACCTGGAATACAATGCCCCCCACACCCCGACCGCCCCCTGCCCCAGATCACATGGCCCTCCCCTTGAGTCCTCGTTCACATGTCACCCACTCACCGAGGCCTTTCCTGACCATACTGTTTGAAACTGCAACCCTGCTTGCACCCTGGTATTCCCTTTCCCGCTGCTGGCTGACAGGTGGAATTGTTTTTACACAGCATATATCATCACCCGTCATACTATATATTATATTATATTGTTTACTGCATTCTATCCCCGATTATAATTCAGAGTCAATGAGAAAGACTGTCTGTTTTGATCAGTGTAGGAACCTCAGAGCCCGGAACACATACTGTCTACCACAAAGCAGGTTCTCAATAAATGTGTTGAATGAAGAAATGGGGAAATCAGAGGAAGCTGATCATTCTTCCAAGAGATGAGGTAGAATTCTCTCATTCATTCATGCATATATACATGCACGCTCAAACACTACTAAGTGTTACCTTATAATACAAGGGAGTGTCAAGGTATTCCTTTCCTTACTGTGGAAATTATTCCTTCATTTCCTAAAAAAACGACTAAAACTGACTTTTCAAAAAATAACTTAGATAAAACATTAGAACATTTTCTAAGTTATAAAAAGTACACAGACAATATAGTAAAAATCACAGTTCAGCTTCCTGTTCCTTATTTTTATCCTTCCTTAGAAGGCTATTATGTCCACACCATCAATTTCTAAATATATATAGAAACTATATAGTTTGTCTTAGGGCAAACTCTTATCTCCTGCTTCCTCAGTTTATGGGCTTTGAAAATATTCTATTTGTTGCCGATACCTATACCCTTGGATATTGTATAAAAATGCTAGAAGTAGGCATTAAAATCTACCACTCCATTCTGTGCCCAAGAATCGGCTAAGGTACATTATTTGGGAAAATAAAAGCTGATGACTATAACATGGTATTATATTATCACCTCTGTTAAATTCCAAGGGTTTTCTTATTAACTTTTACATACATGTGCATTCTGGTAAAAATATAGCTTGTGCCTCATATAAGACTTCAGAGAAACAAAACGTAAAACAATATTACTGTATCCCTTTGACAAAAATCTCTGCTCATAATTCTCTTTGGTTAGCCCAGATAACAGTATTTTTTTTCTTACAATTAGCATTGGGACCAAGTAGGGTATTACTTCATCTTGCATAATTATAAATTTGAAATTGTGCTATATTGAGCGCACTCATAATCAGAACCTAAAATTATTCTTAGGTTTTTTCTCCCGTTGCGGAGCACAGGCTCCGGACGCGCAGGCTCAGCGGCCATGGCTCACGGGCCCAGCCGCTCCGCGGCATGTGGGATCTTCCCGGACCGGGGCACGAATCCGTGTCCCCTGCATCGGCAGGCGGACTCTCAACCACTGTGCCACCAGGGAAACCCTATTCTTACGTTTTTATCATAGGATTGTCACAATTGTTATACCAATGGTGTCTGAAATAATTTGCCATGTAATTTAGGAATAAATAAACACACATATACAATACCCATTTTAAATTCTAACTACTGTATATATGCTCTAAAGACAGTCACAGGGTATCCAAACTGTTCAAGCTGTTTGTATAAACCACAATATCTCTCTAGTATTTTTTGATTACAAAACTATTTCACCATTTGAGCCTCATTTAATAACTTTCAGAGTAAATTTAGTTTTTATCAAATTCTGCCTAACACTGCCATCTAATGGTTCACCACGTGACTGCAGGCAAAGCCAATTAAACTGCTGATGGGCTCACTCAGAAAGGGAAAAATATCCTTAACATGGAAGCTTAAACAGTTCATATTAAAGTTCTATAAGAATTGTTAGTAATATATGAAAAATAGAAATTATTTTGGATACTTTATTTTACAAATGTTTCAAAGATGTCACCCTCTCTACGAACTCATTATTTAGGTCTAGTCATTTTAACCCTAAATTTTAATTTTGTCAAGATTTTTTTCAGTCTGTTTCTCTTTAATTTTAAGTATTTATAAAGTATTTTCTGGAAGTATATATACTTCAAAAATTTAAAAATATTCTTTGCTCATAAGCAAAAGCAATCATTTAGATTATATAGGAAAAACACCTCCTCGTTTTACAAATAGTTTATTTCACTAGTATAATAATCTACTACAGTGAATTATGTTCTTGTTATTTTATATTTATTGAGTATAATTGACATGAAAGATCATATTAGTTTCAGGTGTACAACAGAATGATTCAATACTTGTATATATTGCAAAATGATCACCACAATAAGTCTAATTAACATCCATCACCATACAAAGTTACAAAACTGTTTTTTCTTGTGATGAAACTTTTTCTTTAACTAGATTACCAGTTTATTATAAAAGGATATAACTCAGGACCAGCCAGATGGAAGAGATGCATAGGGCAAGATATAGGGAAAGGACATGGAGCTTCCATGCTCTCTCCAAGTGAGTCACTCTCGACTCTCCCTGAATCTCCGTGTGTTCACCAACCCTAAAACTCCTGATGAGAACTTTTAAGATCTATTCTCTCAGTAACTTTCAAATATGCAATACGGTATTATGAACTACAGCCACTATGCTGTATGTTAGATCCTCAGGAGTTATTTATTTTTATTTTATACCTTTTGACCCCCCTTCACCCATTTTGCCACCCACCTCCCACCTCTGTCAATCTATCCTCTATATCTATGAGCTTTTTTAAGATTTCACATATAAGTGAGATCATACAGCATTTGTCTTTCTCTGTCTGACTTATTTCACTTAGCATAATGCCCTCAAGGTCTGTCCACGTTGCTGCAAATGACAGGATTTCCTTTTTATATAGCCTAATAAATATTCCGGGGGGTGTGTGTGTGTGTGTACATGCACCATATTTTTTTAATCTATTCATCCACTAATGAACACTTATGTCTTTGTTATTTAGAGAATAGGAGAACAAGGTTGCTATACCGCTGCTGGGCTGCACAGAACTTCCTGGGAAACACTGTCCCTCTGCTAGACTCCTATTAATGTCTCTAGTTCTCTAAGCCTACCAGCGAATCCCACAGTAAGGAAGAGCACACGAGCAGAGATGCTCAGAGTTTCAAGGGCTTTCACGGAGCTTTCACTCCTGCCATCTGCCCAATGTGTATTTCCTGGACATCCCTGCCTGGTGCTTTTCCAGCCACTGCTTGAGTATCTTCAGTGTCCGCAAGTCAGCACCTCCCAAGGGAATCACTTTGCCTCAAGACAGTGAGTGCCTCTGAGTTACCGCTTACCAAGCCCAATAACCTCCTGCAGCATCTCTGAAGTCTTAATTCACCCTTGGCCATGCCCCACCCCCCCAATTTTTAACTCCTCTTTCATACTGCAGCCCCTTTCAACAGTTGAAGACTGTTCTCCTGCCCCATCCTCTCCTCTCCAGGATCAACACTGCCTGCTCTCTCAACTGTTCCTCACATGGCAGGTCTGCATCCCCTCCCTGTTCTGATGCGGACGAGGACCACCAGAGCCGTGCTTGTTGCCCTGTCATACTACCTGCAGCATCCATGAGCACATCAGTGTCAACTGGTAGTCACATCACAATGCCATCTCACAGGCTTCCCTCAGCTTTCCCAGACACACGACTACCGAAACAACAATCCTGCCGTTCAGTGACTCTGCAGTTGATTGTTTAGGCTAAAGAGAAAGACCTGATGTTCTCTCTCTTCAGTGTTTTATACGTTGATCACAGAGCCCATAACTTGCTAAACCAGTTAATGTATTACAGCTCTTGGTCTTTGAAGGCGACTGCTAGCAGTTCCCCTCAGATCCATTCTCCCTTGTCTCCAGGGACTTGGCTCCCTCGCTAAAGCTAGTTTCCCAGCCTCCCCTATGATTAGGTGTGGCCACGTGACCAAGCTCCTGCCAATGGTGTATGGGCAGCAGTGACATTTACAACTTCCAAAGTTCCTGGTGAAAGAGCAATCCCTTATCCTGGACTTCCCTTCTGATTCCTCCCTATTGCTAGAAATGGAAACCTTGGAGGGCACATGGTGAGGATAACAGAGCTGCCCTACCAGCTGGGTCCCAATGACTTCCTAGAACAGAGCCCACCTGCCCACCATGGATGTTACAAAAGAGAAACAGACATCTGTGTTCTCTGAGCCACTGTGTTCCGGGGTTTCTTTGCTCTACTATTATTAAAATATCTCCCAAAGCATTTGTAATTTGCAAATTTCACTTGCAAACGTGCTACATTTTCAAGGCAATCATTGATACATATTAATCAGGCCCAGCAGGGAATAAGATCACTACAGAAAGGTAAATGTTCTTTCATTTTCATATTATTGCAATAATAGAGACAAACAATTTCCAGAGCATAGGAAGGAAGCACTTGTAAGTGGAAGGCTCTGAAGGGAGCCAATTCTGGGATACAGCTTGTTTCTGTTCACCCTGTTCACACCCTCCCGGATGAAGGAAAGGTGTTGAGGACTGGAGATAAATACTCTTCAGATTAAGTCATTGGGGAAAGTCTCTAAAGGACAAATGGATTTTACTGAGGAAAATCTATTCTACCCTATCTTAACATTTAAAATTTTAAAGCATTTCAATTCATCCTTATCATGAGAATATGATAAATGGGTGGACCTAAAACCATGCCCCAAAACTTCCTCACATCAAAGGAAACAAGCAGAGCAAGAAGGCAGCCTATGGAATAAGAGAAAGTATTGGCAAATCATAGTATCTGATAAAGGGTCATTACCCAGAAAATATAAAGAACTCCTACGTGTTAACAACAACAACAAAAACTGATTTAAAAATGCGCAAAGGACCCGAATAGACACTTCTGTAAAGAAGATGTATAAATGGCCAACAAGCACATGAAAACTCGCTCAATGTCAATAATCATCAGGGAAATGGAAATCAAAACCACAATGAGATACCATCTCAAACTCATTAGGATGGCTACTATCAAAACAAAAAACAGAAAAAAGTGTTGGCAAGGATGTGGAGAAACTGGAACCCTTGTGCACTGCTGCTGAGAATGTAAAATGGTACAGCTCTACGGAAAATAGTACAGTGGTTCCTTAAAAAATTAAAAATAGAATTACCACATGACCCAGCAATTCCACTTCTGGATATATACCCAAAAGAACTGAAGGAGGGTCTCAAAGAGATATCTGTACATCTATTAGTCACAATAGCCAAAAGGTGGAAGCAAGCCAAGTATCCATCAGCAGATGAATGGATAAATAAAATGTAATATATACATACAAGTGAATATTATTCATCCTTAAAAAGGAAGGACGTTCTGACACATGCTACAACATGGACAGACCTTGAGGACATTATGCTAAGTGAAATAAGCCAATCACAAAAGACAAATATTGTACGATTCCACTTACATGAGGTATATAGGGTAGGTAAATTCACTGACAGAAAATAGAATGGTGGTTGCCAGGTGCTGGAGGGAGGGATGGGAGTTGTTCAACGAGCATGGAGTTTCAGTTTGGGAAGAGGAAAGAAGTTCTGGAGATTGGCTGCACAACAATGTGAATGTACTTCAAACACTACTGAACTGTACCTTAAAAATGGTTAAGACAGTAAATTTCATGTGTGTACATTTTACTACAATTAAAAAACATTTAAACCATACCAAATTTGTTCCAAGGCCACCTTTATGTTTAACTCTTAGTAGAACATCAGGCACAAATAACATTTAAAGTGGAATCTTCTCAAGGCCCTAGCCCAGGAATACACGGTCCTACAGAGGAAAACACTTTCCTAAAAACGACAGAATGCTTCCCATGAAGGCAGAAATGGTCTCTAAGCCAAAACGTTTTAGAGGAATAAGAATATGTCTACTATATAATTCTGCATAATACAGAAATATTGAGAAATTAACATTAAAATATATGTATTATCTTCTACCAATTAACAGCTTTTAAAACATTGATTTCAATCTCAACAAGACTTCAAATCGGGTCAAGGTGAAGAGCTCCACGACCCGCTGTCACCTGTAGGTGGCAGTAAAAGCACAGTGTTTATGTCAAAACAACCTTGGATGTCAATCAGTATGGAACAGTGGAAAACATACGTGAGCTTACACATGAGTGTAAGCCCTCCTACATGAAATAAATTTCTGATACATCAAATATTTATCTTGCCGAAATACCTTCACCCTAGGGCCTCTCCTCAACCAACTCTAATCTATCTCTTGTCTCACTCTTTTGCTTGATATTGTCTTTGTGATCATATCTATTTAGAAACATTAGGCGTTCATTTTGGGGGGACACCGTATAGTTTTCTTTCCTTTAGAAAAAGAAACACACAAACACTTGTCAAATCAAAAAGCCTATTTACTGAGGGTCTACTGTGTGCGAAGCACTATGCTAGGTGCTCTGATACATGTGAAGACGAATGCACCAGGTCCTTGTCAACAAGACAGACACAAAATATGAAGAATAATACATGAGATGAGAGTACGATCAAGGGATGAATAAAAACACAACTGTAAAAGAGAGAGCCATGGAAACCTCCAACTCCCAACTCTAAAAACCTAGGATTACTGATCCCCAAATAAAGAACTACATTAACATTAGAAGAATAAATCCTCCACTAGAGGCAAGGCTGAAGCCAAGAATCTATGTCCCTCCGTCCAAATGCACACCAGCAGGCTGCCCTGCAGGTCTCTGAGGGTGGTACTACCCACCCACTTCCTTCCCTTTTCTGTTAAGATACTATACAGATAGCACGGCTTGTTGATGGCAAGAGGTCATATGAGTTAAAAGCCATAAACTTCTCGTAAAGAATATCCATATGGGGCCTCCCTGGTGGCGCAGTGGTTGAGAGTCCGCCTGCCGATGCAGGGGACGCGGGTTCATGCCCCGGTCCGGGAAGATCCCACGTGCCGCGGAGCGGCTGGGCTCGTGAGCCATGGCCGCTGAGCCTGCGCCCACAGCGGGAGAGGCCGCTGTGAGCCCGTGAGCCATGGCCGCTGAGCCTGTGCTCCACAGCGGGAGAGGCCGCAACGGTGAGAGGTCCGGTCCGCGTACCGCAAAAAAAAAAAAAAAAAAAAAAAAGAATATCCATATGAAAAGCATTAGCAATATGGAGATACCATGGTTGCAAAAATGCAACTGATTTGTCACTGGGGCTAGACTAATTTTTAAGCATAAGAGGGAGAGTTCTGGTAAACAACAATTCTGAGTAACGCAGATGAGTACAGATTTATTACCAAGGAAACAAAGAGCCCGCACAATTTTTATGTCTTCCTCTGCAGGCTGATTATAATGTCTCAAGGAGGTTCTCCACCACGAAGAACAACAGCTCTCCTGAGAGAGTGGCGGAGGGCAAGTGACAGAGTGGGCAGCCTTGCAGGCTTAGGAGCTGGGCAGCCCTGGACCCGGCCCATCCTCACAGCTGCACTTCCTGCTTGCCACTTACAAAAGTAATGGTTAAAGGAAAAAGCAGATAGGAAAATTAGTTGGAACAATCTAACAGTCTACTAGAAATGTTTAAATGTCTAAAGAATAAAGAATATCAAATATGTTAAGAAGATTAAGTTGACTTAAAGATAAATTTTAAATAAGATTTAAAACATATACACTAAGGTAAACAACAAGGTCGTATTGTAGAGCACAGGGAACTATATTCAATATCCTGTAATAAACCATAATGGAAAAGAATATGAAAAAGAATATATATATATACATAATTGAATCACTTTGCTGTACACCAGAAACTGACATTGTAAATCAACTATACTTCAATTTAAAATTTTTTTAAAAATACACACTAAAGAAATCAACACAATAAAGGATATGAAAGGAAGGCAACGGCCAGGAATTAATGGGAACCCCACAGGGTTCCGGGTGCTCTGAGTTTCAAGTAGGACCCAAATATCAACAAACACATTCAAGGCTCCCTGCAATGAGGTCTGACTAAATGACTCCTGGACACATTTGGGGTTCCACCCAGAAGCTGTGAGGGCACAGAGGCCCAAGTACTATCCTACGTCTCTCATCTCCAGTCCTACAAAAATTCAAAAGGAGACAATGATAAAGTACTCACTGCAGTGGGAAGAGTTCCTTAGAACTGTATAATGCCAGAGGTGGGAAGCCCTTCGAGAAAGCCTCATCCAAATTCCCCTCTCTTCCAGCTGGGAAGAGTCATGATCAGAGAAAATTAACTAACTTTTAAAAACAATAACTCAGCTAATTAATGAGTAGCATAGACAGACCTCTTGCACTGTTACTCACTCCCAGTCTGAAAATTCCCAGGAAAAATATGCTGCATAGAAAAAAAGGGTATTTGAGGCAGGAGAGAACAATACAATGAGAACTAGTATTCGGTGTCTAAAACATGTACTTTGCACAAGCTATAAGAATGAGATGATTCACAGATAAGAAGAGATGATTCATAGATAAGAAGAGATGATTCATAGATAAGAAGAGATGATTCACAGATGAGATGAGACTCAAGGTGTTTAAAAAAAATTACTCACGGAAACAGCTTAGAAGAAGCAGATAGCCTCAAACCCAGTCTTGCCAACTCAAAGCCTAAGCTTTTTTAAAGAAACCTCTTTGATACAAAATGTAACACTCATACAGAAAAACCCAGCATGCTGGAAAAATCCACTTGCTTCTTTTCTCTTCTCCACCCTGCTCTGTTCCTGAGGCTGAGGGTACAGATTCCACCCAAAGGCTCAAGGGCCCCCTGGCTTCTGCTGAGTTCTGCTAGCGCCTCAGAGGACATCTGGGCAAGGAGGAGCCTGAGGCCAGGGTACTTACTCCCCTTGTTCCTTGTTACTTCACACTTACTGTTTCCAAGGCAGCTGACTCTCCAGGGGTGACCCCTCCAGGTTCTAGTAACCTCTCCCTTCCTTAACCTCTTTGGGCCTAAAGGTGGTGGGCACAACAAGGAAACGGTCCTGCCAAAGGTCCCCCTTTTGTCACTAGGTTCCATTCTTTTGTCATTAGATCTTTATACATAAGCCCTTGAATTATTCTAGTTTAAGTGTGCTATCTGTTTTCTATTGAGACCCTTATAGATACAAGGGCAAAACAAAAATAGATTAGTGAATTATCATAGAACAAACACTAAAATAATTAGCATTCAGGTCAACAAACAGAACTTCCCAGCATCCTGGGAGCTCTCCCGTGTGCCCTACATATTACATGCTCCCGCAACCCTATGCGCGAATCCCTAAACTCTTTATTTCAGTTTGGTCTGCTTTCTGAAATTCATATAAATGGAATCGTACAATATGAATTCCTTCACGTCTGGCTCTTTTCACTTAACACCATACGCACAAGATTCGCCTGTGTTGTTCCATGCGCCTTCTATGTGATTCATTTTGATTGTGAAAAGCAGTCAACTGCTTGTCGACACAACTGATCTATCCACTCTACAGTTGCAGAACATGTGGGTTGTCCCTAATTTGGAGCGATTAGAAATAATGCTACTGTGAACATTCTTATCTCTAACTCCTGGTGCACAGGAACACGCATTTCTACCTAGGAGTGGAATGTGAGTCATAGGGTGTATGCATCTTCATTTTAGTACTTAATATCCAACTGTTTTCCAAATTTAAGCTCCCACCAGCCAGGTGCAAGAGTTCCTGGTTGCTCTGTACCCTCACCAACACTTTTCTTTTTTTTTAAATAGATCTTTATTGGAGTATAATTGCTTCACAATACTGTGTTAGTTTCTGCTGCACAACAAAGTGAATCGGCCACATGCATACATATATCCCCATATCCCCTCCCTCTTGCGTCTCCCTCCCACCCTCCCTATCCCACCCCTCTAGGTCGTTGCAAAGCACCGAGCTGATCTCCCTGTGGTATACTGCTGCTTCCCATTAGCTATTTTACATTCGGTAGCGTACATGTGTCGATGTTACTCTCACTTTGCCCCAGCTTCCCCATTGCCCTCCGTGTCCTCAAGTCCATTCTCTACATCTATGTCTTTATTCCTGCCCTGCCACTATGTTCATTGGTACCATTTTGTTTTTTAGATTCCATATATATGTGTTAGCATATGGTATTTGTTTTTCTCTTTCTGACTTACTTCACTCTGTATGACAGACTCTAGGTCCATCCACCTCACTACAAATGACTCAGTTTCGTTTCTTTTTCTGGACAAGTAATATTCCAGTGCTGGCTGAGTATATATAATGGAATACTACTCAGCCAGCACTTCTTGTTGTTAGTCTTTTTCACTGTAGCCATTTTGGTGAGTGGGTAGTAACATCCTTATTATGGTTTTAATTTTCGCTTCCCGATTACTTATGAGGTCCAGTATACTGATACATGTTTATCAACCTTTTGGATATACCCATTTGTGAGTGCTTAAAAGTCTTTGGCTCACTGAATGGCAGAGATCTCCCTCCCAAAATTAAACTTACAGGCTGACAGAATCCAGTTACAAAATCTTTCCTTGGGAATATCAACTCATTAGTGAGAAACAGGGAAAGGAAAGGATGGTCTATTCCCTCAGAAGATTCTTTTGCTACAGATCAAATTACTATTCTGATTATTCTCTATTAAGTAGGACCAACTTCAACAAAATTTACTAAAACAAAGTACAATACCATAATACAGAAAGAGTACAACACAATCTCACAATCTGAGACTCCTGAGTAAATATCCCTGGGTTACACCATCCATACAACTATTGTGTCCTCAACATACTTTGCTGTTGGCATAATGATTAAATTCAGTGAAGCATGTAAAGCACTTAGACCTCTGCTTAATGCCTGTTCACCTCTGATAATACAGATAAGAGTAATAGCAGAGATAATAAAAAATCCTATGTAACTTTTTAAACCAACAAACTTCAACCTATAGTCATATAGTTACTTTTTAGTATACAGATGCCTGATACTAAAATCCTCCATCACACACACCAGTATAAAAGTTTGGATTTAAGTAACTCAATAACACACCTCTCATTTCTTTACCAATCCTGACTCTCCACAATACCTTTCTCTTCTACGCTGCTACTTCACCATATTACTAGATATTTTCCCCTAGAAACTCATCTCCCTCTACATGTCTCCTTTAACTGTGAGACCAGAATCTGTAGGAGGTGGCCATGTACATCACAATAACCAGAGAGTTCCAATTAATTGGCTGTGCCCGGGGACCACTGAATGGCTCTCCACGCAGTTAGTGAGACGTCACCCTGCAAACTCTTGGCCTGGGATTTCGGTGGGTCCAGGAATGATTTCACTGTCATGTTGATGCCTTCTCCTAAGATCCTAAGTGAAAGAATCTTTAATATCTTTAGGGAACTCTACTTTGATTGCCAATTTAGATCAATTTTATTTTTAGAATTATCTATCATTTTGGTTATCTGGGTTCAACTTGCTTGCTGTGAGGTAAGTAATCATCTGATTGTCCGTATGTCTGTGAAACTGAACAAAAATTGCCAAGGAAAAGGAATTTGGGAAATGTTAAATTTATAATACAATTTAGGAAATCAAGTGGAAACGAGGTCCATACTAATTTGGCTATAAGACTACAGTTGTAAGTTGCTGGATTTAAAATAAAATAGATTTAAACAAATAGTATCTCAGTCTTCTTTATCCAGAAACCACTATTCAATATATCTGCCCCTCAAAAAAAAAATGGCACAAAGATTCCATAAGATCAAAGTGGGAGACCGTCAGGGCCAAATGATAAGATTTTCACCCTAGGTCGGGGCTCCCTCCATGTCCCTCACCACCTCTCCTTTCTGGGGACTGGCTGTCTACCAACTGCTCTGGCTGTGTGTGCTGATGGCCACCTGAGCTGGGAAAGATAAACAGTAACTACAGTGGGCCCTCATCACAATACTGGTCTGAGGAACTAGGATAAGCCTCACTCACACTTGCTGAGGTACAGAGAAACGTGTTAAGAACGAGAAATACAATTTTATCTGTGGCATAGACAAATCTCTGATATAACATCATGTTTTCTTTTTTTTTTCTAATATTTATTTATTTGGCTCTGTCGGGTCTTAGTTGTGGCGCACAGGCTCTCTAGTTGTGGTGAGCGGGCTCTAGAACGCATGGGCTTAGTTGCCCCGCAGTATGTGGGATCTTACTTAGTTCCGCGACCAGGGACTGAACCTGTGTCCCCCGCACTGGAAGGTGGATTCTTAACCACTGGGAAGTCCCAAAGAGCATGTTTTTATAATGGAGATTTACTGTGTCTATTAACAACGGGAGAGGCCACAACAGTGAGAGGCCCGTGTACCGCTAAAAAAAAAAAAAAATGGAGCTAAAACAGATGACTTTATAAAGTGAAGGAAACTCTGTGAAATCCTTCTTTTGCAAGGTGAAAAATTTCTTTCATTCATATCCCAAAATAAGTAAGGAAATTAAAGCTGCATGAATATTGGTCCCCGAATGAGATAAGCTCCTCTATTTGAATAAAAATTTCATTAGGTTCAAGTATTAAAGAGGCAAACCAGACACTATAAAAGTTTAATTCTTATTTATTTTTTATTTTTTTTTTTGCTACGCGGGCCTCTCACTGTTGTGGCCTCTCCCGTTGCGGAGTACAAGCTCCGGACGCGCAGGCTCAGTGGCCATGGCTCACGGGCCCAGCTGCTCTGCGGCATGTGGGATCTTCCCGGACCGGGGCACAAACCCGCATCCCCTGCATCGGCAGGCGGACTCTCAACCACTGCGCCACCAGGGAAGCCCCAAAAGTTTAATTCTTGATCTGTTGTTTACTTACTTGCTGCCAAATGGTTTGGGGGAAATTTTTTTTTTAACTGTAATTCTTTTCCAACATAAAATTATTGTGTGACGAGCCAGGAGCACAGACAACAATGCTAAGTGCTGCAGGGTCATGGAGAGAAGGACAGTGGGTCTTGCCTCCAGTCTGCCTTGCGACTGGCGGGTTCCCCTCACATTAGCAAGTCAAAGTGTCCCTGATGCTGACACTGGGCTCAGTAATTCGACCCTCCATTTCTTCACCTACTTTTTCAGTCACACATTCAACCAGTATTTACTAACTGACTGTTAAATACATACATATACAACATATGCAAACCCTTAAGGACCTCAATGTAGTGAAGGATAAAAGGCAAATAAACTCCCAATAATAATACAAACACAAGCCACTACAGGGGTAAGAATCCAGTGCTAAGGAACCTTACAGGGGCGAATAACCAACCAGCTTCAGGGGTCAGAGAAAACTTCCTGGGAAAGGCAGCATCCAAGCTAACACTTTTCAGATAAATAGCCACCACCCAAGCCAAGAGACGGGAGTGCGGTGGGAAGGAATGTCACAGCTGCTGGTGGGACAGCCTGTGAAAGGCCAGGAGTAGGAAATCCCGTAAGGCTAAGATGGAGAGAAAGGCGGGACCCACCTTCCAGCTGTGCCCCTGGGTGCCTCTCTCTGAGAGACTGGCAAGTCAGAAAAAAGAATCTCCCTGTGTACAAGGGGATTTGTCTTAATGAGATATCTGCCTTCCCTGTGCCTGTTGATTTCAGCAGCACAGAGAACACTAATCAATACTGAATTTTAGAAGACCTGTCACAGGCTATATGAAATTAAGGCAATGAAAAGATTGGATCTGCAGATAAGAGGTTCCTATCTCCAAGTGAAATATCAAACTCCTAGCCTGCATATGAAACATAACTCCATGTATAAAAAACTGATTACTGTAATTCAGCAATGAGCAAATCATGTCTAGTGAATAAGTCAATGTAATCACCTCACAACGGGAAGTCTTTACAGCAGCTAGGGCAGAAAGGGGAGGGCCCTGAACTTGGCACAGAAGAGGCTCGGCCTGGTTGTCTGAGTTCTGCAGCAAGTCACTGGCCCTCTCTGGGCCTCAAATCCTCATTTACACAAGAAATAGTTGCTGTGGCTGTTGCTTGTGCTTCTAAAACCCATTACTCTGTCATTAACATAATCAAAAGTACTTTAATCACCAAAGGAAAGGATTTAAACAATTTATAAGTCACAGATTTACTACGGTTTTGTCTGAGGAAAAAAAAAAAGAGCATGTGCCCTCAAACTGTCTTAAATTAAAACACCAGTTAAGTTCATGTACCTTTTAAAGGCTGATAAATCACGCATAACCAAGTATAAAGATAATTAAAATTTTAGTACAAGCAAATGAAATTATGATTTTTTTTAAAGAAAAGAGAAAGTAAAAACTTTAATGTAACTAGGCAGGCAGGCAATGATTGGGGTTGCCCACTTCCCTTTTCATTGGTTTCACTTCCCTTCTTAGGTTAAAATACTCCTAATATGTAAATTATTCCACTAAAGACTTCCAAAGTTCTTAACAATTTGTAGAGATGTTTTTGCAAAAGGAATTACTTCTAGACGTCCATGTGACAGAAAAGGGATATGAAGCATTGGGGACTTAATAAATAAAGCAAACCAAAGTAGGTAAAGGTATATGCAAAGCAGAAGCAAATAACTGAGGGTCCCAAAATTTCTACCATTTAGAAATGGTTTAGGGCTTCCCTGGTGGCGCAGTGGTTGAGAGTCCGCCTGCCGATGCTGGGGACATGGGTTCGTGCCCCGGTCCAGGAAGATCCCACATGCCGTGGAGCAGCTGGGCCCGTGAGCCATGGCCGCTGAGCCTGCGCGTCCGGAGCCTGTGCTCCGCAACAGGAGAGGCCACAACAGTGAGAGGCCCACACACCGTAAAAAAAAAAAGAAAAGAAATGGTTTAGCAGTAAAAAGTGGATATTCAATGATTTTAGGAACTTTGTAGTAAAGGGTTAACGCTATTTGGAAGTTACCTACTAGGTGCCAGGTTAGCCCTTGGACTTCTCTGGTTTAGAGTCCTCAAAATCCTACCAGATGGGTATTATCTGTATTTTAGCACTATAGAAACTAAGCAGGAACAAAGGCTCAGAGTGCTTAAGTAAGTAGACAAAGTCACACAGCTTAGAAACTAAGTTATACTATGAATTCTATTCAGTCAACATCAAATCTCATTCTCTTTCAACAGATGATGCAGACTTTAAGCACCAAGTAAACAAACTCAAGACATTTTCTCCTTTCTGTATGATTCTCTTAAATATATGCCATCATTTCATGGGGAGCTTATGCTAAGCATGACTTCATAAACAAATCATTTGTGAAAGAGAAAAACCACATCCAGGGCAAAGTCATAAGTTGAAAAAGCCTTATTTCAGAGAGTACTTCCTGAAAGAGACAAAGCAGCAATTACAGCTGAACAAGTACCAACTCGTATACCGAGTATTATATTTGAAACAACTTCTTAAAGCAACGGAAGAACCTAAAACAAAAGAAATACAGCATTTCTTAAATATACCATTTCTAGAAAGAGCTATTTTAACACAAGCAACTCAAAGAAATCCCTTTTACAGAACTGGGTATACCGAGAAATGTTCCTCTCAAACACAGCCTTTTGATGGACAGAAGGTAAGTAGCATTTAATTAACTTCATCACAGATTATCAGAAATAATGCTGTACTTATTTACTAAATCTTAAAATCCTTGTTTTATTTTAATAATATATTACTGAAACTATGTTGGTGAAGGACCCTCAAATGGGATATACTGTCATCTTCCTACATTATTAACATGTTGTTTCATTTATTTTCAATACTGTTTTACCTTAATAGTAAATCTAAGTTTTTTAAACTTAAAGAAAATGTTGATACAATAAATCATAAATATCTTTAGGAGTCTTTGTCACCTGGTTTCAATTACATTGTTTCACAGAATGTACTTAAAGTCTTTTAAGAAAAGACTATAGCTAATCATGGAATCTAAAGCTTTTAAAATGCTGACTTAAAAGCCAATCACTTTTCAATATTTATCCAAAAATTTATCCGTGTGTACAGAGTACAACCTGTATGGTAATGCCTTTAAAACACATGCATCACATGTATTTTAGTTAACCTTAAGCAATGAACACAACTGTTGGTGACATAAAGTCAGCTTGAACCCAATGAGGGCAAAAAGATTTACTCAAAAATGGTTTGTAAGTAAGGAATTTATGTGACAAAATTCGGGAATAAGGATGGGTGGAGGGAGTTCTGATACAAAAGAAAAAAGGATACAAAATGTCATTTACATTACAATTTTTACTATTTAAAAATTCATGGAAAGTTAATAATGAGTTAAGTCTCTAAAATTATTTTCCTTTGTATGATAATACTAGAGAGTTAATTTTTCTATGTAGTATTTTTCTCATTTTAGAGAAATTAATATTCTAGCCAACACAATATTTGGAAATTTTAATAAATACAGGCTTTTAAATATATAGAATTCTACTCCAAAATCATATTTAACCTAAATATCTGGCAAACTCGCTAGTCAGGAAGGTAGGAAGGGAAGAAAAGAGGGAGAAGAAAACAAATTCATACCTTGTGTTTGTCCTCAGCAACTGCTCAAATTAATTTTAAATTACAGCCCATGATGCCACTACCAGATGGCTAACCTCCCCCAGTTTTCACTAAAGAGAGACTCAGGGCTGAATGAGAGAGAGACCATTCTGCAAAGTGACATTTTTGAGGGAAACTTTTCTTACACCTCCATATTTCAAGGGGGATGCCACAAGGTTCCATCTCTTTGTAGCGAGTCTATTTTTAAAATCACTGTTGTTGATGTTATATCGTGGGTGATAGAAATTTCACACTGAGGGGGTCACAGCTAAACTCCCTTCCAGTAGAAATGGGCATTTGGGGGGGGTGGAAATTAGTTTCTGCAAACACATAAAGTTACTGAGTGACTTCTTACTAATAACTATTTGTCTTTGATATTCCTTTTTTAAAATTAAATTTGACAAATAATACTTACGCTTCTGGATCTCGGTAGAGTGAGGGCGTGAAAGTTACTATACTAGCAATATCTTATTCTCAAGGTGTTGCTCTCCGTGCACCACTGCAGCAGTGTAATCTGCTTCTGGGGCACTGGTAAACACCATCTGGAAGACTCAGCATTAGGCACTCCCAAATGTGCATTAAAAACTAGCCCACCTATTGTTTTAAGAGTCAAGTTCTTGTGGGACTTCCCTGGCAGTCCAGGGGTTAAGACTCTGCGCTCCCAGTGCAGGGGGTACGGGTTCGATCCCTGGTCGGGGAACTAAGACCCCTCATGCCGCAAGGTGTGGCCAAAAAAAAACCAGAGAGAGTAAAAGTTCTTGATCTGTATACCATGGCACAAGACACTGCTGTTTCTAGACCTATGATAATCTAGAGAAAACATAATACTATGAAGAAGCGTTTGCCACTTAAAAAAAACAAAATGGTTTAATGGCCAATTAAGCAAGCCTTCATTGACAAACTAGTGAGTGCTTGCTCTGGGTCACCCTGCCGAAGTTTCTTTCCTTCATTTATCCATCAATTCAGCAAATATTACTTACTGAGTATCTACTATGTACTCATCAGGCAGTGGGGATTTAGCAGTAAAAAGGAAAAGTTCCTGCTCTCAAATGAGAATTACTGTGAATATTCAGTAAGCAACCAGTTATATGGTTTTTTTAATTAGTTTTCTAATATGTAATTTATATATTAAAATTATATTTAATGAGTAAAAATTCATTATTTGGACATTACTAATCTGGGTTACCAAATATTGACACAGAATGAAGATGATAAAAGGTGGCAAACTATCAATATTTTCTAAGATTCAAACTTCAGAATGGCCTTTCCCCAATTAGTCCCAAACAAAGGATACCTACCATAGGCACAATTGCTACCCAATTTCACACTACAGAGAGAAAATGAATACATTTGCCAGTGCATCATGACACACCAGACCATCTTAATACACTGATATGTTAGTACATATTAGTAATAATACCTAGGGAGTGCATTTCTTAATAAATACTAAGACACATATATTGACTCTATGACATAAAATACTGTCAAAATTAAAATCCACTGATATGCCAAGTCGAGTGTGAGAATGTTAAGCATTTATTTTTTCAACAAGAGTTTTATTCCTCCTATTCTTGACTATTTTACAGTTTCTAAGTGTCATCCCACAACAAGCTATAAGATGACCACCCCTCACAGTCAAGCTCAACCTGGCCCTTCTATCGACCCATATCCAGACGAATACAAAACAGCAGCCCTTGTCTTCTACAGCTGTATCTTCATAACTGGCTTATTCGTTAATGTCACTGCCTTATGGGTTTTCAGTTGTACCACCAAGAAGAGAACCACTGTAACCATCTATATGATGAATGTGGCACTACTGGACTTGATATTTATAATGAGCTTACCCTTTCGAATGTTTTATTATGCAAAAGGTGAATGGCCGTTTGGAGAGTACTTCTGCCAGATTCTTGGGGCTCTCACAGTGTTTTATCCAAGTATTGCTCTATGGCTTCTTGCTTTCATTAGTGCCGACAGATACATGGCCATTGTACAGCCGAAATACACCAAGGAACTTAAAAACACATGCAAGGCCATGCTAGCATGTGTGGGAGTCTGGATAATGACCCTGACAACCACCATCCCACTCCTACTGCTCTATGAAGACCCAGATAAAGCCTCCAACCCTGCCACCTGCCTCAAGATTTCTGACATCATCCACTTAAAAGCTATTAATGCGCTGAACTTCACTCGACTGATTTTCTTTTTCTTGATTCCTCTGTTCATCATGATTGGGTGCTACTTGGTCATTATTCATAGTCTCCTTCACGGTAAGACATCTAAGCTGAAGCCAAAAGTCAAGAAGAAGTCTATACGGATCATTATCACGCTCATGGTGCAGGTGCTCGTCTGCTTCATGCCTTTCCACATCTGCTTTGCTTTCCTGATGCTGGGAGGGGAGGAGAACAGCTACAACCCGTGGGGAGCCTTTGCCACCTTCCTCATGAACCTCAGCACCTGTCTGGATGTGATTCTCTACTACATTGTTTCAAAACAATTTCAGGCTCGAGTCATTAGTGTCATGCTATACCGCAATTATCTTCGGAGCGTGCGCAGAAAGAGCTTCCGCTCGGGTAGTTTACGGTCCCTAAGCAACATAAACAGTGAAATGTTATGAACGGTCATTGTTTGTCTTCGATCTCTTTAAATTCACTTTACTAACTTAGGGTCAGTGGATATTCTGTATGATATCATCAAGTCCCTTCTCTCCTGAAAACAAATAATAAACTTTAAGAACTCTTCCTCCTTTGTGAGATCTTATTATTGCGGCAGCATAATTAAATACACTAAAGTATTTTAATAAATTCATTATCTTTACTTTTAAAACCTGTATAAAACATTTTCATGAATTACTGGGAGAAAAGCATCCAATTCGTGTTTCATATTCAAGCCTTATCTAAATACATAGTTGACTTTTTGGATTTAATTCTATGTGCAGGTGAGTCATGATGTCAATCAGGTCAGCAGGCAAAATATTGGAGCTATTGTTTGAAATAATTTGATTGAATTATTTTCCAACTAGATGCAGCTCCCTTTGGTCTAATTTATACTCCGAATTGGTGGTCTAAATCCAGTACTTTGTATTCTAAACACCAAACTTCCATGATTCCTACACAAACAACTATGTTCAACTCATCACTGTTACTGATGCAGAGCAAGATTTGCAGAAGCAAGCACCTGAGGGTGCTGTAAAGGCCATTGCCATCAGCCCCCACCCACTCTAAATTCATTTTCCTTTGGAAACAGACTATAGTCATTCAATAAACACTTACTGAGAGCCGAGTATGCACCAGACTCTACTTGAGACTAGTCGGGGGGGACCTCCCTGGTGGCGCAGTGGTTAAGAATCTGCCTGCCAATGCAGGGGATACGAGCTCGAGCCCTGGTCCGGGAAGATCCCACATGCTGCAGAGCAACTAAGCCCATGCGCCACAACTACTGAGCTTGTGCTCTAGAACCTGCGAGCCACAACTACTGAGCCCACGTGCCACAACTACTGAAGCCCGTGGGCCTAGAGACCGTGCTCCGCAACAAGAGAAGCCACCGCAATGAGAAGCCCGCGCACCACAATGAAGACCCGATGCAGCCAAAAATAAATAAAATAAATAAATTTATTTTAAAAAAGGACAATTAGTCCTGCCAAAGGGCAACAGGGTGCAGAAAGAAAACCAGCAGGTACGAGAATACAAATACATAGCATGTTAAGAAAGCTGAATGACTGACGGGGGAGTGGCTTGAAACATTGGACTGGGGTCAGATTATGAGGGCTTTGAAGGGAAAGAAACAAACAACAATATATGGGGTGGGGAGGCTGCTACTGCTAGGATGTCTGCATAGGTGACCTTACTTAGTTCCCTCCACTGCCCTGTGAATTACAGAGTATGAGCCCCAATTTACAGATGAGGGAAGTTGAGAGAAGTAACTTGCTCAAGATGACACACAAATAATACACGGCAGAGCTGGAATCTCAGGTAAATTGGGCTATGTGATGGCAAAGCCTAAGCCATCTGTACTATTCTAGACGGCCCTGATGCCACCTTGAAGAAGCTTGATTTTTATTCTGAAGAAAATAAGGACTTAGAGGTTTTTAAAAGGAAGATTAGCATGGTCAAACTTGTATTTTAGAAAGATAGCTTCTGAAAACATTGCATGAAATACTTTGGAATTGATAGGAAGACTAGTTGGAGAATTACTGCAAAAATCTAGGCAAGAAAAGACTAGTTAAGACTGGGATAATGACAGAAGGAGTCAAGGAGATGCGATGAAAAGCTGACTTATATAGGACTTCGAATGAATAAAAGTCGGTGCCCTACGCCACTGATGAGAAGAGGGAAAGATTTCCAGCTTGGATGACTGAGTAGATGAAAATGCCATTAATTAAAATAAGGAGTACAGAAGGAGGAGGAGATGAGAGTGCAAAAAGAGAGGTGATCAGAGGAGGTAAGAGCTTCTGAACATGATGAATTTTCCTTGAGTCTTAGAAGTCACTAGGAAATACGACTGAAGAAAGATCAAGAAAGCAACATGGACTGGAAATAGAGAGCTGGGAAACAAACAACAGATGCTAACTGTAGTTGAAGTCATGGGGGTGGACGCGACAGCACAGAGAGAGCACCTGGAGTAAGCTTGAGAAAGGAGCTGCAAAGAGTAAAGGAGGTCAAAGAGGACCAGGAGAGAGTAGGGTGCTAGGATTCAGGCGAGCAGGTTACTTCATGAAATAACGGGATGTCAAAAGCATTTAATGTGCCACTGAAAGATCAGATAAGACAAGTGAAAACAAGCCACTGGCTTTAGAAATTAGTTGGATACTGGTGACCTTTATAAGAGAAGTTTTAATAGTGGTGAGGTTAAAAAAGAGAGAGAGAGAATTAAATAGGAAGTGAAGAATTGCAGGAAGTGCAGGTAAACTTGGCATTGATGAGAAAGAAAAAGGTAACAAGACATTATGTAGAAAACACTGCAAATTATAAAACACATTGACTAAAAAAGTTTCCTCTCCTGCATTTTTGAAGCTTTGCTTACCATCAAATAAAAGATATATTTACAAAATGCAAAGTTTATTGAAGTAAAGATTTAGGTTCCAAGAAGTTTATGTTTGAGAACGTGTCAAGATTCAAAAAAGCCATATTATAATGTTTCATGATTTAAAAGGAAAGAGAAATATATTCTCATTCAGGTGATGTCTGAATTAACATTCACACTGTCTTTCAAAGGGGATCCTATAACTTTTGAATTTACTCAAATTTTCAATTCTTGCTACTAGCTAAGATTTAAATAGGTAAAAGCCTTCTGGCCTTAAGAATTAGTAAAAACATTGCCACCAACTTCAAAATTGAATCAATCTTCCTTATATGTACCAGTCACGATTCCATAAAGAAATAAGTATCATTCATTCAAAGAAATAGCTGTCATTCAACTCTATGTGCAATAGAAGAAAAAAAGTCATCACACAAGGGGACGATGTAAATAAGAATTAAAAGCTATGTTACTACCCATCCACTAAATTTATTCTAACACAAACATACACGATACACATAACCCTTCTACAACTCAGTAGGCCATATAAAGAACCAAAAAGAATTGGCCTCAATGAGAAACGTTAGGGGAAAACTAATGATTTAGTAATGCTACTTCTTTTCTGAATCAACATGGAATCATTCCTAATGACTACACTATTTACCACAACAGCAGAATAGTCAACTTAAACTTCTTAGTCTAACTGCAATTACAACCCGTAAAACTAAAAAACTGCATAATTATGACACAGAACTTTATGTGTCTCCATTAAAATATTATTCAGAATCATACATTATTAAGACAACTAAACATCAATACTCATGCCAATAATTCAGTAAATCCCACGAAGGGCAGCTATTACCATAAATATTAACAATGTAAGTGTGAGAGCTATAAGATCACTAACCGTATTTTAAAAATAGAGATCCAAAGTGAATCTAAATCAAGGTACTTGCAATAGCCTAACAGTTCTCAAAAATATATACTGAAAATTAAAATAAGGCTGAAGTTAGTACACACAAATTTTAAATATGTTACCTTTATTTTATAGTATCTCATATCTTAAAAACCGTCTCAGAAACTTAATTCAGAGATGCTTTAAAGGCATTTATATGTGCTAACAACTCTGCTCCTAAATGCCAATTATTTCATAAATTAATACATGTTTTCTCATTTTGTTTTTAAAGAAAACCAACACAATATGAAAGCACAGACACTCTATGAGTTAGGTTGCCCACTGAAGATTGGCTACAAAGTTATAACCTATATACTGATTTTCTTTTACCTTTGGTGGAAATATATAAACAATATAATTTAAGAAAAGCAACATTCTTCAGAAGCTTAACTTCAGACAAATAAATTTTGTTTCCTAATCTAATTAATTAAATTTTGTATTTTTATGTTTAATTAGTTAACAAAGTTACAAAGACAAAATTTCACTATGAAAACACAATTCTATCTTCAGGACCAGAAGAGAAAATTCATTAAAAATTCTCTAAAATATGAGATTTGAAAGCTAAAAAAAAGAGTGAGTGTAAAACAGATTCTGTGTCAAGAACATAATGAAAATGTTAAGTATACACTGGAATTTTTACATATAAAATCAATTTTACTATATCTAAAAGTTTAAAATATTCTCTTACTGACTTTCATGTATAATAATGCTTTAAGTCAGATTTAAGTAGTTATGAATTAAGCTAATATTTGAGAGCTACTTACAATCCAGAAGGCAAATTCCTGGCTGCAGTGATACCAAAGGAATACCGCACAGCTTCAACGAGGATAAAGTCGCCCACCACCGACAAAACCCAGGAACCCAGCAGAAAGGACTAAAAATAAAACAGGAAGAACATTATAGAGAGGAGTCTTCTAAAAATAAACTAACATTTATTTAATTAGAACCAGCTCAGGTATATATATATTTTTTAAAGTTTGTTTTTTGTTTGAATAGACTTTTCAAAGTGAGGGAGTGAAACCATATTGGTCAAATGTATTAACTTCCATAATTTCTAAGTATGTTGAAGAAAAGATATTTATAGCATGACTTATTTTTACAACTAATACACAAACCATTAAGCAAAATAAGTGATTAGAATTTTATTAAAATAAAAATCCTTATTAAAATGGTTATTGCTGGGCTTCCCTGGTGGCGCAGTAGTTGGGAATCCGCCTGCCAATGCAGGGGACACAGGTTCGAGCCCTGGTCCAGGAGGATCCCACATGCGCAGAGCAGCTGGGCCTGTGCGCCACAACTGCTGAGCCTGTGCTCTGGAGCCCGTGAGCCACAAGTACTGAAGCTCGCGTGATTGCAGCCCGTGCTCCGCAGCAAGAGAGGCCACCGCAATGAGAGGCCCGTGCACCGCAACGAAGAGTGGCTCCTACTCGCCGCAACTAGAGAAAGCCCGCGCGCGGCAACAAAGACTCAGTGCAGCCAAAAAAAAAAAAGTTATTGCCCACTCACACTGATATTATTATCTGTTAACATCATTATTATTTTATTATGCTAATCGCTTAAATTTAAATTTTTTCTTTGGTTAATGTCCATGTTCCAAATCAGACAGAGGATCATGTAATAAAAAGATAATTGTTAATGAAACACCAAGCTTAACAAAATAAAACTATTTAAAAACAAGAAAACAGAAACTTTTTTTTTCTATAACCTAAGTAGCAAAGGGAAAATACATAAAAACTTACTGCAAATTTTCTGCTTCCATATCTTCTTTCAAATATCCTAAAATTATAAATAAGCAGACTACTGCAGAAAGTATCTTTCAAATCAAGGCAAATTATTCTTCCACAAATCAACCGCCAAATCTAGATGGGGATTTAAAAAAGAATAACAAATAGGAGTAAGATTTGTTCAGGTCTCTTCCTTGGCACATTTATTACGTTTACATTATACTGCTTATTTTTAATACTCTAAGCTCAGATTCCCCAAGGTAGAACTGAAACTCTCCATATCTCTGTAGCAGCTCTTAGAAATGCACACTGAGGGCTCCTTAAGAGGTTCTGCCAGGAGAGTGTGGCTATTTGCACTCCTAGACAGAGGGTGACTGTCCTCCATCCAGGCAGGTCCCACCTCTAGAGCACAAATGCCCACAAGGTGGTGCAGGAGAAGGGGACTGTTGCCAACTTAGCCAGGTGAACCAAATTAACCCCCCAAACAGAAAGGTACCAACTCAGGGCCACAGGGCCCTGACATTGCCTTACAGCAGTGGTTCTCAGGGCTGGCCATATGCTAGAATCCCCTGGGGATCTTTCTAAAAAAGTACACCAATGCCCAGGCCCCACCACTAGGCTCCCTGACTCAGCTGGTCTAGGGTGAGGTCTTGGCATAAAAAAAAAAAACAACACTTTATGTAGGTGATTCTACTGTGCAGACAGGATTAAGAATCATTGTATTACAGCAACTGAAATCATACTGAAGCTCTATTATATTCCAACAGAAAGCAGCAGTATGGATAAATAACTGAATCACAGGAACTTGGCAAAGCCCACCGAAGCAATGGCATTAATGACATCCCTATGAAGAAAAGATGTCAGTGCTCAAGAGTGGATTATCATGCTTAAAATGGCTAATCAAGTATTTAGCAAAGAAAAGTGGCAGGTTATAACCATAATTTGCACTAACACTCTCTGATATTGTGATTTATAATAAGAAATATATTTTGGTCTTTGCCATTGGAATTTACAAAGTGAAGAAAGCTATAACGGTGTCTTTTGTCATGTTAATGAGGTGACTTTTGGAGGCACCTAAGAATGGGGGCTGGCTTCCAGGGGAACCAACCTTGTGATTAGAAGGTCGGAATTTTCAGTCCCACACCCTGACCTCCGGGGAGGAAGAGGGGCTGGAGGGTGGATCAACTGCCAATGGCCAGTGTTAATCAATCCTGCCTATGTAATGAATCTCCATAAAAACCCCAAAGGACAGGGTTCTGAGAACTTCCTGGGTGATGAACATGTGAAGATCTGAGGAGAGTGGGGCTCAGAGAGAGCACGGTAGCTCCGCACCCTTTCCCCTTACCTTGCCCTATGCATCTCTTCCATCTGGATGTTCATCTATATCCTTTAATGATAAACTGGTAATCCAGTACATAAAATGTTTCTCTGAGTTCTGTGGACTTTTCTAGCAAATTAATTGAGCCCAGGGAGGGGGTCGTGGGAACTCCGATTTATAGCCGTTCGGTCAGAAGTCCAAGTAACTACCTGGGCTGGTGACTGGCATCTGAAGTGCGAGCGCAGTGGGCAGTCCTGTGGGACTGAGCCCTAACCCTGTGGAATCTGATGCTCTCTGGGAAGATGGCATCAGAACTGAGTTCAACTGTAGGACACCCAAGTTGGTGTCTGAGAATTGCTTATTGTTGGCGTGGGGAAATCCCTGTCAAGCTGGAAATGGTACCGGAATACCCCTTTTGCACTCCAGCTCACAGACAAGACCCAGCACCAGCATTTTTCATGTGATCAACCCATAAATCTTGAAAGCCACAGACTTCTGCTCTTCCCACCAGCAGAAACCCAAGAGAAATTTCCTACTTGGTTTAACTACCACTATAAAAGTAATTCACAGACTCTCAATCTATTAGAGCTGAGAGAGCTTAGCTCCTCTAACAGATATTCAAACTGAGGCAAGTTTTTGAAAATGTTAAGTATGCATGTTAATCATACAAAAAACAGATTTAACATTGTTTAATTCTCTTGAAATTAAAAATTGCATTCCCATGAGTAAAAACTGAAGCTGAAAAGAGATGTGTAAAAGGAAATACTGCAACTCCTTCACTATAATCTGCTTTGCTGAAATTATCAATAAATACAACTAGAGAAGTTACTTGTTAGTGGAATATTAATAATAAATAATATTTCTTACAAATTTAGAGGCTTTGAGAGACTAAGAATGGCAGGAAGAAAGGTAAATCAAAGAAGAAGGCCTGCCTTCTCCCCTCCCAGAGGCCAGTGGAGCGGAGCTCACCTGGAAGTCGTCCTTGACTGCCTGAAGGTCGTACACAAAGAACCTCTGGCAGTGTGGAAGGAGGAGGGCCAGCAGGAGGGACAGGGCACTGGGGACCAGTAAAAGACCCTTGGACACAGGTGCTTTGTCTGGAGGGAAAAACAAAACTGCTTTCAGAATGACTGTCCCTAAGATTTTAAAAACCACACGACTGAAAAGCAAGAGAATTCACTTCTTTTGAATTAGAATGAAGACAAAGTTCACACAATCTGGAATTTAATTCGTATCAACATATATTTTCAAAGCATCTTCCTGCAGAGGTAAGTGATCAAAGGGCACTGGAAAACAAGCGAAATCGGCTGATGCAGGCTTCACTCTCATCTGGCTCTTAGACGAGACCAAACCAAGTTTACTACCATGGAATACCTTTTCAGAAAACGGTCACCAAGTATAGAGAAACAGACAGGGGAGTATGTTTTCTATCAAACTGACCAGTTAGCTCCTGAGCATGACTGGGATTCACGTACATAAACATTTACTTTAAGAAATTTAAGAAGCGGTTAAAAGTGCTAACATTGCTGCCTGCAGTGGTCTGCTGAGATTTTCCACCACAGGCACCCTGGAGCCTTGTCTAAATCTCACGCAGAGGAAGGGCAACGAACCATGGCAGCTATGGTAGCCCTCTGCAGTGGGCTAGGAAGGGGAACGTTAATGCACTTCGTAACGGCTGCTGTCTGCCTCACAGATTCTGGGGCTCATGCAGTGCTGTGGAGAAGAAGTTGTTCACAATATAAACAGGCAACCAGCAATGAGGACCTGCCTGTTCCAATGGAAAATTCTTATAAGGAGCCTCTGAAAAAATCTATCTTGTGTGGAAAACGTGTAGATTATAAGAATGTACAGCTTTTATCCCAGTTTATTTCTCCATTTACTAGATGCATTTATGGAAGGCACATAGCAGGTCTTTGTGGGAAGAAACAAAAATCACAAAAGCAATTAAGAGAGCTCAAATAATGGGGTTTATGCCGGTTACATGCAAGGATCCTGCATATCTCGAAGACCCTAAAGTTTGTAACATCAAATACAGGGAGTAAATTCTATAAAGTTATCATCAATAAATTTATTTTACAGTTGTGTGGTGGTAATACTGGCTCAGACTGTAAGATTTAATAACCTTTGAGTAGAGAAGTGATAGGCTAAATCTTATCAAACTATAAAGTATTATGTTTTTAATTCTTAATAATTTGAAATTATATGAGGAAAAAGTGTTTCAAGAGTGAAGTTTCCTCTCCATATCAGAATGTTCATTAAGTAAATCAGATTATTTAAAATGTTAATACTTGTTACATTTCCCATACATATGAATTAAAAAAAGGTACTATGGGATTTTCACTTAAAAAAAAAAAATCTCACGCAGACTTCAAACAACAGCTCAGTTCCCACTTCCTTACATCAGTCTCTCCCATTTTAGCCTGAGGGGCTCTTCCCCCAACCTGCATCCCCGTTTCCAGGTACTAGTTGAGTCAGGGTCTGGAACCTGTTTTGCCTTCCCGACTACATTAAAGATTCCCGAGGGAGGCCACCTGCCTTCTCTTCTCTATGTTGGCCATAAAGCCTAGCACAGCTCCTTGAGGGAATGAAATGTCCAGATCATCAACAGGCAAGACCACAGGGAAGCGTCACGGACACTTTCAGACAGAGACATTCTCAGATTGTGTGAGGTGCACTTCAATGGGGAGTGAATCTACTAGTTATGGTTGGTAGTGTGGTAATTGCACTTGTTTGCATATATAAAAATAGCCCAACTACTTCCTCTCTGGTACGGTCTTACAAACAGCTAAACTGCAACCATCGGTAAAGTGGCTGCATACTATTTTCACGACCAAGATGCAATCGAGGCTCCAGGGAATCTAAGAGCTAACGGAGCTCCCCGCCCCCCAGAAAACGGAGTCCCCACCACCTAGTACCCCAAACGTACCGGAAAGCACCGTGGTTGTGAGCCTGACCAACCTAAGTCCTAACGTGAGCAATTTCAGCCTGTTTTCCTCACCTGTAAAATGAAGATAAGAGACACTACCTCAAGAGTAGTGAGAAGTAAATAAAGAATGAATATAAGGGGCTTCCCTGGTGGCGCAGTGGTTGGGAGTCCGCCTGCCGATGCAGGGGACGCGGGTTTGTGCCCCGGTCCGAGAGGATGCCGCGTGCAGCGGAGCGGCTGGGCCTGTGGGCCGTGGCCGCTGAGCCTGCGCGTCCAGAGCCTGTGCTCCGCGGCGGGAGAGGCCACAACAGTGAGAGGCCCACGTACCACAAAAAAAAAAAAAAAAAGAAAGAATATAGGGAAAACTGCTACAGCCACCGCAATCACAATCCCAGGAGACTGGGCCTCCTTGGTGAAAGGCAAGCTCCTCCCTTATTATTCCGACAGGACTGAAGACGGAGCAGAGGTGACAGAGGTGCACCTTGAAGGTTTCCTCCTTCAACATGGACTTCACCGATCCTTGTGAAATGGGTCCCATTATTTATTCATTCCTGCCTCTTCCTTGCTGCCTGCATGATGCCACTGTAGGTTCATGGTCTCAAATCTCAAACTGACACTCTCCACTGACCAGCAATGCTACTGCTCTTCTCTAGTAAGTGTGCTCTCTCCTCAAACTTTCCTGCTCCACACTCCCAATGGCTTACATGTCGCCATATGAACAAATAAATGGTTTGCTTTGGTATTCTCACTCACATCTCTACAATTAATAAGCACCTACTACTGCAGACCATGCATTATCCTAGGTCCTGGGGTATAGCAGCAAATGATGGACAAAGTCCCTCCCCTTGTGGTACCTACAGTCTAGACAGCAGAGAAAAGAAAATACACAAAGCAAGGTAAATATCAGGTCAGATATAAATAAATGCTATAGAAAAATTAAGCAGGGTAAAGAGCAAGGCTGTGTTACCCACCATGGATTTCCTGCTCTCTTTTCAGATAAAAGATAGGACTGCTACCCACCCACACCTGCCCCTAACTGAAGTGGCATATGGCAATGTGACTTGCTTTGGCCAAGTCAACATAGTAGATGTCACTTCCAGGCAAATATTGGAGAGCCAGTGAATGGCCTTTCCCTTGGCCAATGATCAAGATGGTGGCTATGCTACGAGCCAGATGCCAGAGTTCAAGACAATACGGAACAGGCCCTGCCAGGCAACTCACAATGGAGGGACGCCTGCAGTAAGAAACAAACCTTGTCGTTTCAGGTCCCTGACATTTTAGAGCCGTTTGCTGCTGCAGCATAACCAGCCTATCCTGGTTTAGGGGAAAACATAGTGCTAGTGGGGAAAGAAGGGTGCTCTTTTTCATAGCATGATTAGAAGGCCCTCTGACAAGGTGAAATTTGAGCAGACACCTGAGGATGTGGGCCTTGCAGATATCTGGGGAGCAGTATTCTTGGCAGGGAAAAGAGCAAGTCCAAGTGCTGTGAGACAGAAACACACTCAATACGATCAAGAAACAGTAAGGCTGCCAAGGCAGCTAACAGCAGAATAAGCGAAAAGCAGAGAGGCAGGATATAAGGCCAAAGAAGTCGAGGAGCAAACAGTGTAGAACCCTATAGGCCATAAGGACTTAACCTTTCCTTGGAGAGTGACAGGATGCTCTTGGGGACGTTTAGGAAAGGAGTAACATGATCAGACATGTTTTCAAAGGATCACTTTGGTTGCTAAATTGAGAAGAGATTACAGCAAGGCAAGCATAGAAGAAAGGAGACCAGTTAGGAGGCTATCATAATAATCCAAACAAAAGATGATGATGGCCTGCACCAGGGTGGTTTGGGTGGGGGTAGTGAGAGTGGTCAGAACTGGGGTATGTTTGGAAGGTACAGCAGGCAGGATTTGCTGACTAACTGGGTATAATGTATGGGCAAATGGAGAAATCAAAGATGACCCAAAGTTTTTGTTGCGAGCCAGTAGAACTGTTGCCAGTTCCTAAGATGGAAAATTCTGTCACCCTCGCCCTTACCATGCCTACAAGATCTGGGCCCACCTTGCAAACTGTTCCCTAACCCCCATCTCCACCCCCCACCTCCTAGGGTTCTACCCTTTATACCAATGCTGCTCAAAGTAACTAGTCCACAAGCTGTTACCAGTCCAGAGTGAGAACAGAATGTGAACCAACACACTATGTCCTTCAGGGAGGAAGTCCTGCTATGAAAAAAATATCACCTGTACTGAACACGTGCTCTGCTCAAATGTCACCTTATTTGTGGATACCCCATGTAATTCTCTATCCCCTTTGTTCTGGTTTATTTTTTCACAGCACTTATCAACAATTGACTTATTAATAGTGATTCACCAAATCTATGATTCAAACTGACTGTAAGATATACCATTATTTTAGGTGTTACTAAAAAAGAAACACTGTCAAATAATTCTAAGATGGCATCAACTGTAAAGTACAACCCAATATTAGAAACACTAAAATGTGAAAAAATGCAATTTGGAATCAAGAAATACATTTCTCTGTGTATTGTCCATCTCCCCATCCTCAGTCCCCACTAGAATATAAGCCTCTTGAAGGCAACAATTTTGTCTGCATGTGTTCACTGCTGCAGTATCCCTCATGCCTATAACAGGATCAGGTCCATAAAGGCAGTCAACAAGTGTTTATCTAATGAAAGGTGACTGATATATGAGTTGCTCAATAAATACCCAAGCATCCATTGATGGATAAGTGGATAAACAAAATGTGGTATATCCATACAGCAGAATATAATGAATTATATTCAGTCTTTAAAAGGAAGGAAGTTCTCACATGCCACATCATGGATAAACTTTTTGGACATTATGCTGAAGGGAATAAGCCAGACACAAAACGATAAATACCATATGATTCCATTTCTATGAGGTACCTAAGGAGTCAAATTCAGAGACAGGAAATAGAAAGGTGGTTTTGAGGGGCTGGGGGGAGAGAAGAATAGGGAGCTGTTTAGTGGGTATAGAGTTTCAGTTTTGCAAGATGAAGAGTTCTAGCGACAAATGCACAACAATGTGAATGTGCTTAATGCCATGGAACCATACACTTAAAAATGGTTAAGATGGCAAATTTATGTTATGTGTATTTTACCACAATTAAAGACTAAAAATAAATAAAATATTTACTGAATTAATAATGGATACTATTTATACAATCATTTTAATTCTGTCTAGGACTAAACCCCTAAAAATACAGACCCGATTACTTAACTCAGATAACACTACCATTAAGTCCTCCTCTTAAGATGAGCAAAAATCAGATCCCAAAAACCTATGAGGAAAGTAACAGATAATATACAATGGTCCAAGAAGTCCCACATCACAGGACAAGTATACAGTATTACTATAGACAGCAGAATTTACCGATTAACTCAAGATCTGTACATTTCGCCATATGAAGTTTACCGCAAAACAAACAAAAAAAGAACTTTAAATTATTGTTAAATTCAAGTTAACAACATGTATGCTTAAGTGTTTAGAGGTAAAGTGACTACAACTTACTTTGAAATCCACCAAAAAATAAGGCAAATTGATGAAACAGAGAATGGATATTTAATAAAGCAAATATGTAAAATGTTAATTGCAGAATCTAGGTGGTAGTTATATGGTGTTCATTTTACCATTCTTCAACTGTGGAGGTGGGCAAATAGTGAATCACAGAATATGAGAGCTGAGATAAGACTTCAAAATACATGAAGCAAAAACTTATAGAAAGAGGTAAATCCACAAATATAGTAGGAATCTTCAGCACTCCTCTCTCAGTAATCAATAACACAAGTAGACAGAAAATCAGTATCATGGACTGAAATGTCCCCCGCCCTCCTCCAGATTCATATGTTGAGGCCCTAACCCCCAATTCGACTATATTTGGAGATAGGGTCTTTAAAGAGGTAGTTTAAGGTTAAATGAGGTCACAAAGGTGGGGCCCTAATCCAATCTGTTCTTATTGGAGAAGGAAGTGGCACCAGGGATGCACACATACAGAGGAAAGACCATGTGAACACACAGGGAGAAGACATCTACAAGCCAAGAAGAAAGGCCTCAGGAAAAACCAAACTTGCCAATGCTTGGATCTTGTACTTCCAGTCTCCTGACTTGTAAGTAGATAAGCTTCTGTTGTTTAAGCCAGCCACCCACGCTGTAATACGTTGTCATATCAATCAGTAAGAATATAGAAGACTTGAAAAACAATATCAATTTGACCTGATTGACATTTATAGTATACTCCACCCAACAACAAAAAATTACACATTTTTTTTCAAATGGATAAGGAACATTCCCCAAGACAGACCATATTCTGGGCCATAAAACACACCTCTATAAATTTAAAGAAATTAAAATCATACAAAGTACGTTCCCTGATTACAACAAAATTAAACTAGAAATCAACAACAGAAAGATGGATGGAAAATCCTCCAAATACAGCTGACCCTTGAACAACACAGGTCTGAATGTCAAGGGTCCACTTATATGATTTTTTTTTCAATAAGTACATACCACAGCACTACACAATCCATGGCTGGTTGAATCCACGGATGCGGAACCATGGATATGAAGGGCCAACTACAGAGTTATACTCGGATTTTCGACTGCATGGGGGTCAGCACTCCAAACACCCACACTGTTCAAGGGTCAACTCTACTTGAAAATTAAACAACATACTTCTAAATAATACCTGGGTCAAAGACGGAGTCACAAGGGAAATTAGAATATATGTTAAATAGAATAAAAAGTAGTACAACCAAGCAAAATTTGTGGGCTGCAAATAAGGCAATGCTTAGAAGGAAATTTATAGCATTAAATGCTTATACAGGAAGAGAAAAGGTCTCAAATAACAATAAAGAGTACAAGCTTTAAAACACTAGAAAAAGACGAGCAAACTAAACCCTAAGCAAGCATACGGAAAGACAGAATTATGAGCAGAAATCAATGGAATTGAAAACCAAAATATAATAGAGAAAAATCAATGAAACTAAAAACTAACTCTTTGAGAAGATCAATAAAATTGATATACCTCTAGCAGGACTGATCAGGAAAGAAAGAGAAGACACAATTACCAGTATCAAGAATAAAGGAGGGGGGCTTCCCTAGTGGCGCAGTGGTTGAGAGTCCGCCTGCCGATGCAGGGGACATGGGTTCGTACCCCGGTCCGGGAGGTTCCCACATGCCGCTGAGCGGCTGGGCCCCTGAGTCATGGCCGCTGAGCCTGCGCGTCCGGAGCCTGTGCTCCACAACGGGAGAGGCCACAGCAGTAAGAGGCCCGCGTACCGCAAAAAAAAAAAAAGAATAAAGGAGAGGACATCACTACAGATGCCATAGACATTAATAGGCTAGTAAGGGGTTGTACAACATTGTGAAATGCACTTAATGCCACTGGACTGTACACTTAAAAATGGTCAGAATGGTAAATTTTATGTATGTACTTTTATCATAAATAAAATAATTTTTAAAGGATAATAAGGGAATATCAGAAACAACATTTTAGCCACAAATTTGACAACCTGGATGAAACAGGCAAATTCCTTGAAAGATGCAATCTACTTATCAAAGTCAAAAAGAAATTTGAACAGTCCTATAGAAATGAAGAAACTGAATTCATAGTTAAAAGTCTTCCAACAAAGAAAACTCTAGGCCTGATGGCTTCACTGAAGAATTGTACCAAACACTTAAAGGAAAAAGAATACCAATCCTACATAAACTCTTCCACCACGTAGAAAGGAGAGAACACTTTGCAATTCATCTTATGAAGCCAACATTACACTGATTCCAAAAACAAAGATGTTAAAAGAAAACAAGAGACCAATATCTCAGACCAATTTGCTAATATTTTGTTGCAATATTCTCAACACAATATTAGCAAATTGAATCCAGCTATACATAAACAGGATAATACATCACAACCAAGTGAAGTTTATACCAGGAATGCAAAGCAAATCAATCAATGTAACTCACTACATTGGTAAAGAAAAATGTACTGCACAACTCTATTCACATCCTGTACAATTATGTGCTTATTCTATGAAGCCAATTTTTGTCCATTCATGAGACAAAACTGGTCACCTACTGCTGTGTAGTTAATGACAGGTTATCCCTTTGATCTAACCTTACTCCTAATACTACCCAACATTTATTGAGCACTTGGCAAGTGCAAAGTCCCATTCACAGCACCTCTGCTCAAGATGTTCTCCCCACATCCAGCCTGTCCTCACCACTCGGTCCTCATTTCAGACAGCATCTCACAGTAGCATTCCCTCATGACTTTTTATTTATTGCAGAGCACTTTTCACTATTTGAAATTTGTCTTTGTTTCCTTCCGTGTTTGTCTCCCTCATCAGAATGTAAACTCAATGAAGGCAGGGTCTTCCTTGTCTTGCTCACTACTACATATTTCTATACCCAGGACAGTATCGGGCATATAGTAGTGTTTTAGTAAGTATCTGGTGAAGGAAAGGATTATATGAGGTAGACATGACCCTCTCCAAATTTATAATATGAGAAAACTGCGACTCAAAGAGTGAGTTACCTGTCCGTGATCACAAATGACTCAGCCTGGGTTCCACTTAAAATAAAAGGCAAGACAAAGACTAGCCGGCAGGTAGTTTGTTTTGGAATGTGGTTCCAGGGAGCAGGAGTGAGGGACACTGGGAATGAAACACAGAGAGAGTCAATACAAGGATTCATTACGAAGCTGGCCACCTCTATGAGTGACAGATGTTTCTGTCAAGTGCTGAGTCCCAGAGGATTTTCTAAGAAGCCTTGTGAATGTATCTCAGAACCATCACCCAGGGAAGAAACAGGAAAGCATTTTTATCCATCATCCCTCAAACATCTAGAGTGGCCACAGAAAAGAAGCCCCAAGGGAAAAACAGAGAAATAAGCTTTACCAAATCAGACCAGGTTACACCAAACAAGAGTATAGAAATACATGAAATAAGAGGTGAGGCTGAGGACACAGGAATGCTGTTCAAGAGGTGTCTGATCAATGGCCAGGGAGTGGAAGAACAAACCCTGACAATCTGACTACAAATAAAACTGCTCCCTATGCTGCGCGGCCACGGAGCTCCATGGTCCAAAGGGACTGTCACCTGCATGGTGGATTTTAATTGAAAGACATACATAGTCACAAACAGCAATAACAGAAATCCAAGTGGTACCCTCTGTAACAGAAGTAAATGCACTCGTGAATGGAGATATAAAAAGACGGCAGTCTGGGAGGGTACAACACAGAGTGGTGGGTACTTATTAAATGTTAAACTGATCAAAAGTTTAAAAAATATATATAAACCCTCTGATCCAAAAAAAAAATCTACATCTAGGAATTTAGCCCAAAGTAATTACCACAGATATACACAAAGATTTTTGCTACAAAGACGCTCATCACAGCATTGTTTATGATAGTGAAAAAACTAGAAACATCAATGTCCAAAAGGAAAATAGATAAATTATGTTCTATCCATAAAATGGAATAATACTCAATTTTAAGAACTAGGTTGTAGAAAAATATTTCGTGCTTTGGAAAGATGTTCCTAAATAGTAAGTGCAATATTTCCAGTAGCATTATTATATATTGAATAATGCTCTTAAAAAAATAGTTCATAAATACATGGCTTTTTTAAAAGCACCTATCAAAATATTAACAGTGGCAATCTCTGAATGATCTGTTCACGGGAGGTTTTAAATTTTTATGAAAATATTTTAAGACTTAGAAAAAATAATTTTTGTTTAACTAGTTATTAACTCAGTTAAAAGTTTCATTAAATCCTTACGCAGTGAGATAAGGCAAATCGCTAGCAATCTGCTGGCCCCCCATGTGAGTGGAGCCAGGAAGTGGTTCATACATGAGGAACCCAAGCAGTGATCAAATGGAAGGTTAAAAAATGTCACTTCTTTACAATGGGTCCTTCCACTTTTGAAAATAGGGATGTAACAAATTTTGAGAATGACAGAAAATGCATTAATATAAAAATAAAAATGCAAAACATCTACGGTAAAGACAACATAAAACACCAAAGTTTAAGGTGTTTCCTTTTGGGTCATTCACCTCTTTGGTATGACCGCAGTACGAAGCCATCTCTCTGTGGCAAAGAATAGCAATCAGGCTATGGTGACTGCGTATTATCCTAAAATAATTATTACAGTATATGTGGATTACTTCATGCCAAGCACTGTGCTAAAAAAAGCACTTTCTGTGTAATACCATCTCAGTGAATGCTTATAGTAAACCTGAGGCAATACTTAGTTATCTGAATGTTCTAGGTGAAAAATAGGCTAAGAAAGGTTAAATAATTGGTTCAAAGTCACAACTAGTTAGGCTGAGATCTGGACCAGTTCTGCCTGACTCCAAAGAAAAAGTTTTTGTAATATATAACAAGGAAATCTGATATCTTTATATCATGGTCCATGGTCCAAAGGGATTTTCACTCTTACTATTTTTAGTACTTCACTTGTATCTTTTTGGTTGCTCAAAAAGTTAAACATAGAATTACCACATGACCCAACAACTCAACTCCTAGTTATATACCCAAGAGGACTGAAAACAGATATTCAAACAAAAACCTGAATATTCATCGCAGCATTATCCTAAGAGCCAAAAAGTGGAAACAACCCAAATGTCTATCAACAGATGAATAAACAAAATGTGGTATATCCAGACAACGAACTATTAGTCATAAAAGGACACATGCTAGTAACACACGCTACAATATGGAAGAACCTTGCAAACATTATACTAAGCAAAAGAAGCCAGACTCAAAAGCCACATATTATGACTCCATATACATGAAATGTCCAGAATTTAAAAATCCAGAGACACAAAGCAGATTGGTGGTTGTCAGGGGCAGGGAAGGGGAGGGAATGGTGAGGGACTGCTTAATGGGAACTGCGCTTCTTTTTGGGGTTGATAAGAATGGTCTGCAGTTAGAGAGTGGTTGGTGATGACTGCACAACAATGTGAATGTGCTGTTAAGTCAATAATTGTACACTTTTAAATGGTTACAACGGTGAATTTTATGTTATGTGAATTCTACCTGAATAAAAATATGCATCTTTTAGGTACTAAAGATACTAACCACAGGTCTTGGCAAAGCTTAGCCATGTGGGCTGTTACAGAAGCATCGTAGCTGAGAGATGCAGGGGGTGGGGATGGGGGGAAGGAAAAGGCAGTAACCCAGCAACTCTGCCCATCCCCACAAGTCACCGTGTCAAAGTATACTCATCAAAAACCCCGGTGTGGTTCACACCCCTGGAGGAGGGGCTGCCATACCCTACCAGATCGTTTTCCTATTTCTGACTACTCAACTATTTGGTAAACTTCTCAGGGGTTCCACAAGAATGGGGTGATCTGGTGTTTTATGAAGTCACTTCCTTAAACCTTTTCATCAAAAAGGGGCTAAACCAACGTGTGTAAGTCCACGAAAATGCAGAAACCTGTGCACTACGAGGGACACCTTCTGCATCCACCTTGCTTTACTCTTCGGGCCTATGAGCTTCCTGGAAGGAAACCTGATGAAACACACCCTCAGTGACCAAGTGCGTTCTGGTGACCGTCTCCACAAAGACATTCATAAAATTGCCCGAGAATCAAAAAGTCCCAAGTTTATTTTTGTGACAGTCAATTACCTACGATGCTCAGAAGTAAAACACTGTAAGCCATCCATGAACCCGCTGCTGTTCCTAACACACTGGGGAGAATGTGAAGGCCCTGGGCATCTGCTACACTGACCACTCCTCACCCAACAGGTGGCCCGGGGGCCTGGCTTGGGAGGGCAGCCCGTGAACACTTGTCACTGGACCAACGCTTGTAAAACTCATCAGGAAAATGAACAGGAGAAAAGGCTAGGAAGTTTCCAGAAAAGAACTCCGAAAAAAGGCAAGAAAGAGGAAGATTTGCCCTCTAGAGACAAGAATGTATTCTATATCTAAAATATTCAATAGTATGAATTAGGGGGAAAAAAAGAACGAGCAATAAAACTGAAAAAGGAAGTTCTAAAACAGAGCCGAACACAAAGGCTCGTGACGCCAGAGAAAAGTGTGTCAGATCTGCACGTCAGCAACAGTGGCAACAGGCTCCCGCACTTTAATTTTAGTCCTGCCACTACGCTGGACACTACTTGGGTTTAGCCTTCTTAGGGAGATTTTATACAAACATAAAGCCTTTCCTTAAGTGTAAAAAAAAAAAAAAGGCAGTCATTGTTAAAAGTGCTAATTAGACAAGGAATACAATAAAATGAAATAATTTTAAAAGCCAAAAGAAGAAAATTATAAATGTTACACATAAATAATGATAAATTATTCAACGGTAGGAACAGCTCTGAAAAAGTGAATCAGAAAGCTTGTCAAGACAAGCTTGTTCTAGACCCATGTGATAAACTGTAAGAGAAAAGAAAAAAAAAATTTTAAGAGAAAATGTGTGGTTATTGGCAAAAAAAAAGATCTGTTGTAAGTTCAAGTACCTAAGGAGGCCAGGCAGGTAGCAGTGAAACAGGGGAGGTAGGTGGCAAAAGGCACGTACCAGTGGATTTTTGTCACACAACAGTTCAGCCCTGGTGTAGCAGATCATCATCTCAAGAACTAAGAGGAATCTGGATTTCTGTCTCAAAGACACCAATTCTAAAATGTTGGAAGGTGACTCTCCTCCCACCCCCCTACCCTCGCCACCAACACACAGCTCAAACAAAACACATCTGTGTGGCCTGCCAGTGTTCAACGTCTGGCCTAGAGAATCATCACTGAGGTGAATGCCTATCAGAGCAATGCTAATTTAAGAGAAGGCTGAGTCGTAAAGACCAAGGCTGGTGAAGGTGCTGCCCTAATGGTAACAGCTCCAGAACAAACCAAGGATGGTTCTATATGTTCAAGGACCCTATGAATCTTCGAATCAACCAAAGTAGACTGACAAGTAAGGATACCGCACCTATAAAGACATACACTTGAACATCTGAGAAGGTAAGCAGGAGAGGGAGTTACCTGTCAGCAGATGTTTAATGTAGACTAAACGGGTCTATTGGGGGGAAAGACGTAAACAAAACATACATCTGCAAGATGGAGAAACCCAAGTCTGATTTTAGAGTTTGATGATACAAGGAACTTCTTCCACTCCTGTCTGGTGGAAAAGCCTACTAAAATAGAGAACCAAGCTTAAATCCTTTTAAGTTTGGACCTGTACACGGCCTTTAGCACCTAATCCATTTGTGAGTAGAGATGCTACTAACATCTTTAACCACTGATGCTGAGACTGGCTGGTTGGGGGGACAAAAAATCCCCACTTAAACATTATAAACACTAAAATTAATGCTAAACGGATTCAAGAATCAAATAAAAGCAATGAAACCAAAAAGACAGCTCAACAAAATTTCAGTTCAAGATGACAGGCTCCTACACCTGTCCACTCTTCCCCCCTCCCAAAGTCATACTGAAATAAAAGGACCTTCAAAACACCAGAGAAATGCCTCCTTCCAAATAGTCCAGGGAACTAATGAATAAATACCAAGACCTGGAGAGGAGGATGAGCAAACAGATTTACCCAACAGAATAATTTACAGTATTTCTCAAACTTCAGTCAGTCCCATTACAGAGCCACAATTTTTGTTATATCCCAGTGTTACCTATCCTATTGTTTAATATTTTTCTTTAAATCATCTTACTATGTTTTAGTTAAATAAATGTATTTTAAAGGAAACTTTATATCACTATAATAAGTGCAAAACGAGTGTCACTTTGTCATCAGTAGGTGGTAACTATAAAAATAAACACAGTTTACTAAATTCTAACTAATATTGTTGCTGCAGAAAGATCTGGGCTTGCCTCCTGTTCTCTACGTTACCAGAGGAAACTAGCTGCTATTAGAGACATATTTCAGACTAGCAGCTAACTGAGACTTTCTCTTTGTTACAATCAAGAGGAAAAAGAACTGAAAAGGGAATTATTATCTTAAGTTTCTTTCAATGGCCCTTAGTGTTGAGCCCACATCCTGTTTAAACCATCCCCGGTATAAATGGCGCACGTGCCTGCTGTGGCAGCTGGGCCAGGCCCTTCCACAAAACCCCGCCACCAGACACACTCCTTTGCATTTCCTCATACACAACCATTCATCTGACCACCCCAGCTGAAGAAAAGGCTTTGCCCCCAAAATAAAATCCGAGAAATGCACAAAGAAAGTGGCGATCTACTTAGGGAGGACATTGTAAGGGTCTGAGGGCTGAGAAAGACTAGAAGAGAGCTCGGGCATCTTCAGATGCCCGCAACAGATGCTAGCCTGGGTAACGTGGCACAGTGGGAGGCAGGTGGTAAGAGGAAGGGCAGCTTCACTCAGAGTAAGATTTACACAAAGAGCCAAGCCCGCTACCCTGGCCCACAGCGGGGGATTTTCACCATCTTTGCCCATCTCCTGCTCCCCGCTTCTGCACCCTATATGGAGAGCAGCCTGTTCACAAGCTCTGCAAACTTGAACAGAGCCTACAGGCGGCCCTGCCAGCCGAGGTTCGGGCCTGTTGGGGACAAAGACCTACCCACAAATAAAGAGGAAACCCACACCAGCTACTTACAAATCCAGTCTTTCACTACGTACAAGAATGGTCAAGTGAGCATCCAGAAAGCTCACCCCCGTGTCCTCTGCACCAAAACGTTTACTGCAGGAGGGATGCCAGGGGAGAAAACAGAAGACTCAGAGAAGAAAATGATGCAAGGGTCAAGAAACAGCAAAAATTGAGCATGAACTTAAGTAGTGAAGAAATATTAAAAGAAATTAAGAGACTCCTTGAAGTAGCACAGGTTTTCTGACCTAGGGCTCTATCTTCTTCTATGACACCAATCACACACCTTGGTTCAACAATGAATACACAATCATAATAATGTAAATATAGCTATTGTTATGATTTTCTATATAAAATCAACCTACAGACAAAGCATGGAAGGCTTAACTGTCATTACAGAACAGGCTATAAAAACACACAGCACACATAGAACACGAATCAAGAACTGAGAGACAAAAAAGTACATGTTCTTGGGCTAATTTTTCTCATTTTCATAGTGTAGTCTACTGACTGTGCCAAAAACTGATGAATCAAAAAATAAAGGATTGGGCTTCCCTGGTGGCGCAGTGGTTGAGAGTCCGCCTGCCGATGCAGGGGACACGGGTTCGTGCCCCGGTCTGGGAAGATCCCACGTGCCGCGGAGTGGCTGGGCCCATGAGCCATGGCCGCTGGGCCTGTGCGTCCGGAGCCTGTGCTCCGCAACGGGAGAGGCCACAACGGTGAGAGGCCCGCGTACTGCAAAAAAATATAAAAATAAAAAAAATAAAAATAAAAAATAAAGGGTTTTGTCCATTGTTTAAAATTATAAATGTAACCATTACAAGGGGTAACCAAACCAAAACTAAAACATGGAGAGGCTGGAGGTATGCAAGTTCCTCATCTTTCATTATGTGGAATCTATAAGCAGAACCAGTAGTTGACAAATCAATAAAGGCATAAATACATCATTTAAAGCTGTAATAACAGAAGAAACAAAGAAAGAGGAACTTAAAAGTGGCTACTGCTAGTGAAGAGAATTCATATTATATCCTTATATAAATTTTTACCATATGCTTATATTACTCTTATATTAATCACACACACACACACACACACATGCACACACAGGATTCATAAACAAAAAACAATCTACAAGAATATTCTCCAAACTGTTCTGGGACTGAGAAGAAAGAATTTCACGTTTCACTTTCTCCTTTTCTGGGTAGGCTGAATTTGTACCAGCAGTATATATTACCTATATAATCAGAAAAATATAAGATACAAAAATATTAAATGAATATTTAACAGATCTCAGGAGGCCCAGGACTTAATAAAGAAAAGGATGAATTTGGCTAAATAAAATTTATGAGCTAAATCCCTTTATTTTAATGACTTATTTAAATGAAAAACTTTATATGAGAAAAATTTCATGAATAAAATTAAAAAGCGGGGGCTTCCCTGGTGGCGCAGTGGTTGAGAGTCCGCCTGCCGATGCAGGGGACACGGGTTTGTGCCCCGATCCGGGAAGATCCTACACGCCGCGGAACAGCTGGGTCCGTGAGCCATGGCTGCTGAGCCTGCGTGTCCGGAGCCTGTGCTCCGCAATGGGAGAGGCCACAACAGTGAGAGGCCCGCGTACCGAAAAAAAAAAAAAAAAAAAAAATTAAAAAGCAACTGACAAGTGATTAAAATATTCGTAACATATAGCATGACAAAAGCTAGTACCCTTAAAGGACTTTTACTAATCAATTTAACAAAAACAAAACAAATACTCCAATAAAAAAAAGGGCAAAGGACATAAATAGTCAAATCAGTTCAAAAATGTATTAAAATGGCCAATAAATATGAAAGATGAAAATAAGTTCACTTTCCCAGGCATTCAAAGAAATGCAGATTAAAACAATAAAATGTCATTTTTCAATCTCTCAATTGGCAAAAATCATTTTAAATTATCATACTCAAGTGTTACAAGAGTTTGGTGAGAAAGATATTCTGCTAAACTGCTGAAAAGTGTAAAGTGACACATCCTTTCTGGAAGGATTTGGCAATACAGATCAAGAGCTTAAAAATGTTCCTATTCTTTGACACTATACTTCCACGTTTGTGATCATTTCTTTAGGAAGAAGTCAAAGATGTGATCAATAACTTAAAAGACGTTCACCATAACATTGTTTAAATGGGAAAAAACTGGAGAAAAACACTGAAATATAACACGTTGTAATACTTCAAAGTCATGATTCTGTATCTAAAAAATGTTAGGGGAGCACAACAAAATGTTTATTTGAATGCCATGTCTGTATAAAACACATATGTGTGGGTGTCTGAGAGAGAAAGAATGCACAGGTAAGAGCCTGTACAGAAAAAAATCTAAAAGAATGAGCACTAAAATAGCAGTGATGATTATTTGGGTGGGAGAGTAACGTGTGACTATTCCTTTCTATATTACGTATTTGTGTAATATTTTAATTTTTTTGGCAGCAAGCATGTTTCAGTTTTGTAATAAGGCAAAACAAAAAAATGTTAAAAGTCATCTTTGAACATTATTAATAACATGGGGCAAATTCATTTAAGGTTAAATGAAAAAATCAGAATATGAAACTGTACGTAGCTCCAATTTTGCTTTTAAATCTGTTTACATACATACATACGAAAAAATTTACAGAACACCAATATGCTAACAGGGATGAAATCTGTGTAGCACAGTGAAATGGAATTTTATGTTTCCTCCTTTTACTTCCCAAATTTTCTACAATGAAAACCATTCCCACTAAGTCTTAGAAACAAAGAGTTAATAAAAAGTTAAATTTCCTTGTTGCAGGGCCCATAAGCCTTGGAAGTGCTAATTTCCATCATCAATCTTTAAAAACAACATTAGGGACATCCTGGCTTCTGAACGCTTTCCAAATATTAATACTGTGCTCCTTCCACTGTATCATGCTGCATTCAAGGGACTAAGGTAACATAAGCATTGGAAAATGTCTGAGAACAGTTGCAATATAACATAAAAATCTTGAGAAAAATGTCTGGGAAAGAGAATCATGATTTAAATGAGGATTAAATGATAATTTTCATTTATAATTATAATTTAAATGAGGGCTAAAACTTAAGCAATGTACAGCATGATGACCATAGGTAGGAATAATGAATTGTATACTTGAAATTGGCTAGAGAGTAGATCTTGAATGTTTTCACCACACACACACACACACACACAAAAAGATAACTGTGAGGTGATGGATATTTTAATTACCTTGACTGCAGTAATCATTTCACAATGTATGCAAATGACAAAACATCACATACAACATGAATATATAAAATTTTTGTCAATTATATCTCAATAAAGCTGGAAAAAATAAACTGAACAATAAAATTTGGGGTTTAAAAATAAAAATATTTTTTAATTAAAAAAAAATTTTAAGCAGCCCTGCACAGTACCAGTGTGTTCTAGAAAGCACACCTCAAAAATGCTGGAGTAAATTACTTATGAGATACTCTTTATCAGGTTGTATTTATTAAAATTCCATAGAAATGCAAGTTTTAAAGTAGCTTGATTTAAGGTAGGTTCTGCCTTCATGACTAAAACTGATACTGCCACAAGCTGAGAATGGAAAAAGTTGGAGAAGTTAGATAATAACTTGACTAAAGGGAAGAGAAATATAATAATAATAAAGGAAAAAGAAAAACGTGCAAATAAAAACAACAATAGTGCATTAGCTCCTACAAAAAGATCCTAATTAGGACATAAAACATCTCTAGTAAAAGCAAAACTGGATCTCGGTTCTGCTTTAGGAAGAAAGAGGGAGACTCATGGACTGAAAGAAGGAACATGGCGGACACACGAGGAACCAGCTGCAGCAGTCACAAGGGGGGCAATAAAAAGCAACTTGCCAGGACCCAGAATAAGTGTTCAAGGGCTGGGAAATAAGCCCCACTGCTAAGCAGAGCTGCTATACTCATCATGAGCCTACGAATACCCCCGTGGTCAAGAGAGAGAAACGGGCCTAGTGAGTGAGATGAACACGTGACCCCTGAGAGCGGGGTACCGGGGTTTCTAGAGAGCAGGAGGAGGAGAAGCCATGTTGATCACTGAGATAAGAATGCATGACCAGGGCAAAGAATCAGCAATTCCAGCAAGCAGAGGTGGACCACAGGCCAGAGGCAACAGTGGGGTCATCTTTCAATCAGTCCAGCAGTGTCCTCAAGCAGGCCAAACAGGCCCTAGAAGGAGGAAACTGTAGGTGGACCTAAGTTCCTAGGAGCTATGAAAGACACCAAATAAAGCCCACCAGCATAACAATGCATCCCCCCAGGTCAGGGGAGCAGCCGGAATGGGCGCCTCCCAAGAGACTCTAAAAAGCCCACAGCACAGAGTCAGCTTTAACCACGTACCAGGCTCAGAGAGCCATGTAAGAACAATCCTAGTTCCTCACTATTCCTTCTTCCTCCCACCCCACCTTATCTAGAACCCAGTAAGGTCAGAAACAGGAAACTGGGGGGTCAGAGGGGACACAAAAGGACAGAAGCCAACTATACCACTTTCTCTGACAGCAAGTGGTTGCCAACTACAAATCTTAACTGGGAGAAAGAGGGAGAAAAACTCTTACCTTTGAATGAAGGCTGAGTGTTGATTAATACACTGAACTGGATATTTTTAAATTGAGCCTATGTTTTGTGACTTTTGTTCCCTAAGATCATTGCCACTTGAACGCACCTTTTGTCTTTCACCTAATGAGCCATGCTCATTAAACAGCTGTTGAATCAATAACTTGAAGAGTGAATAAAAAGTCATAAGGCCTGATGCCTTCTCATAAAAGGAAAAGGCTTTCCAAGCTGAGTGCATTTTAAAGAGATGGTGAGAGACAAAAATAAAGATTTATTTTAATCATCTCCCACAAGTTATGTATTCAACACATTGAGTACATACCTAAAGAAAGAATATATCAATCAGAACACAGTTTGGTCCTTCCTAGGAGCACAACCACAGCTGCACTGGGAAACTGCAAAGTGTCCATTTCAGGATGATGCTGGGGACAGAGCCTTCGGGCTCCAAGGTAGTACCCTAAAGCTGAAATGAAGAGGGGGTTACAGACCCTGAATCACCCACCAGTCCTTGTGGCTCACCCATCTCTAGAGCGAAATGAATGTCCTCACCATAGGCTGCCACCGCTGGACCTCGCATTCATCAACCTCCCCTAACTGCACCTGACTCTAGGCTCCCTAACTAATGTTTTGGATCAAAACGAGTTTCACTCAAGGGAAAGTTCCAGCTCATTTGAGAACTTTCTCACTCTGATAAGTCTGTACTGGTTCTCACCTCAGGACTGTGTGGCTTGAGTTAGCAAGATATCCTGGGTACTGAGTCTTCAAAGGGATGACTCCAGCTGTGTCTCCCTGAGACTGCCAGCTGTCCATCCCAACGGTCGTCTCTATTTCTACTCTCTACCTCTGGTTCACTCCGTACCTCAACAAAAATAGGTTTTGGCCTTAATAATCCACTGAAACTACTCTTCTTAAGGTAACAATAACTTAATGCCAAATCCAGTAGACCCTGAGGATGTGAAAAACTACGTAGCTGTGGTCAGGAGATATGAAGAAAAAGTCAAAGAACAAGGAATTTTAGAAAGATACAAACTACTAGGTGTAAAATAAATAGGATACAAGGATGTAATATACAGCACAGGGAATGTAGCCAATATTTTATAATAACTTTAAATGGAGTGTAACCTGTAAAAATATTGAATCACTATGCTATACACCTGAAACTAATATAATATTGTAAAGCAACTATACTTCAATTAAAAAAAAAAAGAATTTTAGAAAGAAGTGTTCATCAAGGCCAGTGTGAGAGAACATTCCACTAAGATAAGGACTGAGAGGCACCCATCTGATGCACACTTTTCAACAAAAACTGACAGGTGGGTTCCTTCACGCCATTTGGGTCACCTTCCCAAACATCTTTGCTGACCACACCTGCTAAAGCAGCATCCTTAGCATTCTTTTAGCGTCCTGCTAAAGTCCTCCATAACCACAGTCTATGCCACTACCCTCAGATTTTCTTCACAACGCTTATCACTATGTGAAAACACATAACCTACTTATTGGATGTTGGTCTCCTTCATCCTGTGTACCACTTTATCCTCTATACACAAACAGTGTGTGGCTTATGTGGGTAGTAAACAGACACTTGTTGAATAAATAAATGAATGAGTGAGAGAGGGAGGAAAGCAAGTATAACACAAATACACTATCTACTAGTCACAGATGTGGGAAATACGCCAGTGGTAGGAAATGGCCAGGATTTTTCCCTTAAAAAGAGAATGTTATTCAGCATCCCTGGGGGCGCTGCTAGGCAGATTATTCATCCTCGGGACACTTACTCAGGATCAGAACTCTGAATTACCAAAGGGCTACACAACTTATCTAGGAAATCACTTCCCTCTCAGTGGGGCGCATTGGAAAGAAAAATTTCAAAGCAAAGTAAATTTTCCCACCCAGACTTGCCGAAAGACCAGTCTTGGAAAACCAGTGCCTAAACACCACTGTAAGCTCTGCAAACACTGGGACCAAGACTTGTCTAATGTCTCATTCCCAGCCCCTCGCAGTTTCCGAGATGCTCAAAATGTTTGTTAAATGAGCATATAAGACATGGACTTCTGAGGAATGGCCATTCCATCAATTCTTATGCTGTGGATACATTTATTTTAGAAAAAGGGCAAGGCAGCTAAGGAGAAGCCTTTGGCCTAGGCCTCTCCCTGGGTAGCAGTTTGGCTCCTAGAATTCAATACTCATCAACCATGTGCCACAGGTAATCACATATTACTACCTTCCCCAGAGTCACCCTGTATCAAATCTGAATACACTTTGCCAACATAATAGCTAATACAGCATAGTAACCAATAACAGATTTTGCTTGCCTTTTTAATTCTTTAATGTGTTTTGGTCAGCAAGGAAGGATAAGTCAAAATGATGAAAAAAAACAAATAAAATTGAAGAATTCTACCATTAATTTCATATCCACCAGTGTATGGCTCACAGATCCCAGGAAAATCACACCACCTTTTGAGTATCAGTTTCAACAGTCATGTTCTTTTTCTAAAGGGTAGTTTGGGGAAGATTAATTACCTAGTAGTTGTAAAATACTCTGAGGCCAATACCTGAAAGATGCCATAAATCAAATTAAGTATGAAACAAGGGAAATCACAAATATTAAACCCACTTCAGAACCTGAGAAGTTGAGAAGTGAGGAAGATTTATAATTATGCCTGTTGCCCTGATACTAACTTACTCCCAGGCTAAGATATGTATTCTCAGAAAAAGATTCCTAACATTCACAACAGATCATTAATATTTGGAAATGTCAACTGCCTCTGTACTCAGTAAGATTAACTTCACATGTATAGAGATATGAAGCGTTAACAGTGACAAGCAATTGCAAAAATTATAGCTATTCAAACAATTCACTGTTGCTGTATCAGTGCCTAATCTCAGCGCTGTTTAGTTAACATACAGTCCACCTTATCAAAAGTCAATTAAACCATTTCAATGAGAAAAAGAAAGTCGTTTAAAAGGCTGTATATATTTCTCTGCCCTCTATCTGCTGACACTCCACAGCTGACACTCCAGTAAAATTTAGCAACATCCAGCAGCAATGTCTCTGCTTTCCTGCCAAACTACTTCCAAACTTCCTTCCACTTTGAAGTACTTTAATCAGTTTTTGTTTGTCTAAAAACTCCTAAGAGAAACTGAGGAGAAAAAAAAGAATCTAAGTAAAACTAAGGGGTCAGCTCCTGAAGCAGAGGTTGGAATTTGCATCCGGGGGAGAGCCAGTTCGGTCCCTCTGTAGCCCAAATGAATGGAGCAAGGTGACTGGGAAGGGAGCAGGCTTCCAGCATCGCTTCCACCCGGACAGCCTCTTCTTTCTAGCTGGCAAACCTACCGCTGAGGGCAGGGGGCCGGGCCATAAGACCAGGGCAACCCAGCCCGACCCTAACTGCCCAGCCCACCTACAGCAGCCCCAGGAGCATCTGAGCATCGCACCTGGGGCTCACAGGTGGGGGGCTGGGGGCTGACTCAGTCCCCACTGACCCCTTCAGGCTGAAATGGGGGCGTTGTCCGCTGCCCCCCACCGGGCAAGAACTACCAAGGTTCCGGCACAGGGACGGCAGATCGACACCCAAACCGCCTGCAACCCCGAGAGTCCCCGCTGCCCCCAGCCTCCTCAAGGAGGTACCCAGTGTGGTGTTTAGGGGACAGCCAGGATGGCGGCGTCCGGTACTCACAAAGCCCACTGGAACCGGTGCTGGTGAACATGGTCCCGCCGGACCCAGAGGCCCCGCGGGTGACAGGGGGAGGGGAAGCGGAGGTGGAGGGAAGCCGGAGACCGCGCAGGCGCACTCCGGCCGGGCCAACGAAACCAGCAACTCGACTCCACTTCAGGGGCCGCCTGCGAACGCGCATGCGATGCTTCTCTGCCCCCTTTCCCTTCCGGCCGGGGAAAGGAAGTGCGTGCGAAGCGAAAGTGGTCCGCCTCTCCGGGTTTTTCTGACGGCCGCGGGAGCCTTAGAAAAGGAGTGGGATGGCGTGGGAGGAGCGGGTGTAACTCCTGGGAGCCGCACACTAGTGCTTTAGCGCCGCCACTCGCCCTGTGGAGCCACCAAAGCAGCTAATTCATCTGGAATGCCGGCGCCGTGATGTACCTCGCGACCTCTAACCTCTCCCAGGATTGCACGCCGGGTGCGTTCCACGCATGCTCAGTCTTTCTGGGCCGTCCCGGGGGTTGGCTCTCCCGCTGACTGTTGACAGAACTGTCTCGAGTTCCGGTGCCCAGACAAGTGCAGGAGAGGCAGCTCCTCCGAGGAAAGGGGAGCCGGAGCTGGAAGACCCTCCCTGTCGTGGGGAGTGGGACCGTCCAGCTGCCCCCCCCTCTTTTCGCATGTCGGTCCCGCGCGAAAGCCCCCGAAAAAGCGCCAAGTGCCATGGTCCCTGGACCCTCACCCCTCCCCGCCGCGGTGGCCTGTGTCCAGGTGTCCCAGGCGCGGTGAGTCTGTGGCGGAGCGATCCTGCTCCCCAAACTTCTTCCCTGGAGTCCTGCTGGACCCATGTCGTTTAAATTTTTTTCCCTTGCAAAATTTTTACTCCTTGCCAAAGCAAAGTCACGGTTTTTAAAGTGAGTTTGAGCTTGAAAACTTTAATGTTATGCAGTAGTTATAGAACGCATATGGGAAAACTGACCAACTCTGAGGCTAAATGAAAAGGATAGGCTACAAAACTATGTACGGTATACTTTTAAAAAAGAAAAATTCTTTTTGAGTGCTCATAACGGCCAGGCATTATGCTAACTCCGAAATTTGTAGATCAGTAAAACACAGTCTCTGCCCTTAAGGAGAGGTGACAGTGGGCCAAAATATTAACACATTTATTTCTAGAAGACAAAAGTATAAAGTGACTTTTATTTTCTTCAGGCTTTTCTTTATTCGTGAAGCGTGTTCACAATCTTGAAATACGTTTTATGTTTAACTTAAGATTCATCCAATTGAGTTATTTTGCCGTAAAATGGTACTCTCAAGGTCCTTTATGTTTGCAGAAGCTGTCAGCTGCAGCCAACGTAGGACAGTGGTTCTCACGGTAGGTGTGGGGACTGCCATCCACACTTTAGGGAGTACCAAAGGCCAAAGCTATCTTTACAGTGATATAAAGATATTATTTGTCGTTTTTACTCTTAATTGCTCTGGAGTATCCAGTGGAATTTTCCACTGCACATTCGGAACAGTTGTATAACTTAATGAGCTAGTATTTTCCAGTTGACCAATAAGTGGTGTTACAAAATCATGCATGGGTAAAAGATCAATTCAAACTGCAAGATAAACCAATAAATTTTGGTGTCAACAGTACAAAAGATAGGGTTTCAGACTTCTCATTGCAACTAGTCTTTAAGAAACTACCATTTGTTAAGCTGCGGTGTCATATCAAAAAAGAATATCTGCGGGCTTCCCTGGTGGCGCAGTGGTTGAGAGTCCCCCTGCCGATGCATGGGACATGGCTTCGTGCCCTGGTCCGGGAAGATCCCACATGCCGCGGAGCGGCTAGGCCCGTGAGCCATGGCCGCTGAGCCTGCGCGTCCGGAGCCTGTGCTCCACAACGGGAGAGGGCACAACAGTGAGAGGCCCAAGTACCGCAAAAAAAAAAAAAAAAAAAAAAAAAAAGCATATCCATGTTATCAGAAGTGACTATTAAAATGCTTCCTTTTCCAGCCTCATATCTGTGTGAGGCCAGATTTTCTTTATATACTTAAACTAAAACAATGAATCGGGCTTCCCTGGTGGCGCAGTGGTTAAGAATCCTCCTGCCAGTTCAGGGGAACGGGTTCAAGCCTTGGACCGGGAAGATGCCACAACTACTGAGCCCTCGTGCCACAACTACTGAAGCCCATGTGCCACAACTACTGAAGCCCACGCGCCGAGAGCTTGTGCTCTGCCACAAGAGAAGCCACTGCAATAAGAAGCCCATGCACCACAACAAAGAGTAGCCCCTGCTCGCTGCAACTAGAGAAAGCCCACATGCAGCAACAAACACCCGACAAAACCAATAATTAATAAATAAACTAAATAAATTTATTAAAAAAAACAGTGAATCACAAAAAAACAAAGCAGAAGCAGATATGAGAATCCAGCTGTCTTCTATTAAACCAGATGTTAGACATTTGCAAAAATGCTAAATAATGCTGTTCTTCCCCATAATTTTTTGCTTGGGCAAGTACGGTAATTTTTCACAACAATTTATTAGTTATGTTAACATGTAATGGGTATACTATTTTTTTAAACATTTTTATTGGAGTATAATTGCTTTACAATGTTGTGCTAGTTTCTGCTGTAGAACAAACTGAATCAGCTATACATACACATATATCCCCATACCTCCTCCCTCTTGTGTCTCCCTCCCACCCTCCCTATACCACCCCTCTAGGTGGTCACAAAGCATGGAGCTGATCTCCCTGTGCTATGCAGCTGCTTCCCACTAGCTATCTATATTACATTTGGTAGTGTATATATGTCCATGCCACTCTCTCACTTTGTCCCAGCTTACCCTTCGCCCTCCCTGTGTCCTCAAGTCCATTCGCTGTGTCTGCATCTTTATTCCTGTCCTGCCCCTAGGTTCTTTAGAACCTTTTTTTTTTTGTTAGATTCCATATATATGTGTTAGCATACGGTATTTGTTTTTCTCTCTGACTTACTTCACTCTGTATGACAGCCTCTAGGTCCATCTACCTCACTACAAATAACTCAATTTCGTTTCTTTTTATGGCTGAGTAATATTCCATTGTATATATGTACTACATCTTCTTTATCGATTCATCTGTTGATGGACACATAGGTTGCTTCCATGTCCTGGCTATTGTAAATAGTGCTGCAATGAACATTGTGGTACATGACTCTTTTTTTTGCGGTATGCGGGCCTCTCACTGCTGTGGCCTCCCCCGTTGCGGAGCACAAGCTCCGGACGCGCAGGCCCAGCGGCCATGGCCCACGGGCCCAGCCGCTCCGCGGCACGTGGGATCCTCCGGGGCACGGACCCACGTTCCCCTGCATCGGCAGGCGGACTCTCAACCACTGCACCACCAGGGAAGCCCCTACATGACTCTTTTGAATTGTGGTTTTCTCAGGGCATATGCCCAGTAGTGGGATTGCTGGGTCATATGGTAGTTCTATTTTTAGTTTTTTAAGGAACCTCCATAGTGTTCCCCATAATGGCTGAATCAATTTACGTTCCCACCAACAGTGCAAGAGGGTTCCCTTTTCTCCACACCCTCTCCAGCATTTACTGTTTGTAGATTTTTTGATGATGGCCATTCTGAGCGGTGTGAGGTGATACCTCATTGTGGTTTTGATTTGCATTTCTCTAATGACTAGTGATGTTGAACATCCTTTCATGTGTTTGTTGGCAATCTGTATATCTTCTTTGGAGAAATGTCTGTTTAGGTCTTCTGCCCATTTTTGGATTGGGTTGTTTGCTTTTTTTGATATTGAGCTGCAAGAGCTGCTTGTATATTTTGGAGATTAATCCTTTGTCAGTTGCTTCATTTGCAAATATTTTCTCCCATTCTGAGGGTTGTCTCTTCGTCTTGTTTATGGTTTCCTTTGCTGTGCAAAAGCTTTTAAGTTTCATTGGGTCCCATTTGTTTGTTTTTATTTCCAGTTCTCTAGGAGGTGGGTCAAAAGGATATTGCTGTGATTTATGTTATAGAGTGTGTCTGCCTATGTTTTCCTCTAAGAATTTTATAGTGTCTGGCTTTACACTTAGGTCTTTAATCCATTTTGAGTTTATTTTTGTGTATGGTGTTAGGGAGTGTTCTAATTTCATTCTTTTACATGTAGCTCTCCAGTTTTCCCAGCACCACTTATTGAAGAGGCTGTCTTTTCTCCATTGTATATTCTTGCATCCTTGATCAAAGATAAGGTGACCATATGTGCATGGGTTTATCTCTGGGCTTTCTATCCTGTTCCACTGATGTATATTTCTGTTTTTGTGCCAGTACCATAGTGTCTTGATTACTTTGTCTTTGCAGTATAGTCTGAAGTCAGGGAGCCTGATTCCTCCAGCTCTGTTTTTCTTTCTCAAGATTGCTTTGGCTATTTGGGGTCTTTTGTGTTTCCATACAAATTGTAAAATTTTTTGTTCTAGTTCTGTGAAAAATGCCATTAGTAGTTTGATAGGGACTACATTGAATCTGCAGATTGCTTTGTGTAGTATAGGCATTTTCACAATGTTGATTCTTCCAATCCAAGAACATGGTTTATCTCTTAATCTCTTTGTATTGTCTTTAATTTCTTTCATCAGTATCTTATAGTTTTCTGCATACAGGTCTTTTGTCTCCTTAGGTACGTTTATTTCTAGGTATTTTATTCTCTTTGTTGCAATGGTAAATGGGAGTGTTTCCTTAATTTCTCTTTCAGATTTTTCATCATTAGTGTATAGGGATGCAAGAGATTTCTGTGCATGAATTTTGTATCCTGCTGCTTTACCAAATTCATTGATTAGCTCTAGTAGTTTTCTGGCAGCATCTTTAGGATTCTCTATGTATAGTATCATGTCATCTGCAAACAGTTGCAGTTTTACTTCTTCTTTTCCAATTTGGATTCCTTATTTCTTTTTCTTCTCTACTTGCTGTGGCTAAAACTTCTAAAACTGTTGAATAATAGCGGTGAGAGTGGGCAACCTTGTCTTGTTCCTGATCTTAGTGGAAATGGTTTCAGTTTTTCACCTTTGAGAATGATGTTGGCTGTGGGTTTGTCATATATGGCCTTTATTATGTTGAGGTAACTTCCCTCTATGCCTACTTTCTGGACAGTTTTAATAATAAATGGGTGTTGAATTTTGTTGAAAGCTTTTTCTGCATCTATTGAGATGATCATATAGTTTTTATCCTTCAGTTTGTTAATATGGTGTTTCACATTGATTGATTTGTGTATATTGAAGAATCCTTGCATTCCTGGGATAAACCCCACTTGATCATGGTGTATGATCCTTTTAATGTGCTGTTGGATTCTGTTTGCTAGTATTTTGTTGAGGATTTTTACATCTATGTTCATCAGAGATATTGGCCTGTAGTTTTCTTTTTTTGTGATATCTTTGTCTGGTTTGGTATCACAGTGATGGTGGCCTAATAGAATGAGTTTGGGAGTGTGCCTCCCTCTGCTTATTTTGGAAGAGTTTGAGAAGGATAGGTGTTAGCTCTTCTCTAAATGTTTGATAGAATTCACCTGTGAAGCCATCTGGTCCTGGGCTTTTGTTTGTTGGAAAATTTTTAATCACAGTTTCAATTTTAGCACTTGTGATTGGTCTGTTCATATTTTCTATTTCTTCCTGGTTCAGTCTCAGAAGGTTGTGCTTTTTTAAGAATTTGTCCATTTCTTCCAGGTTGTCCATTTTATTGGCATATAGTTGCTTGTAGTAATCTCTCATGATCCTTTGTATTTCTGCAGTGTCAGTGTTACTTCTCCTTTTTCATTTCTAATTCTGTTGATTTGAGTCTTCTTCTTTTTTTTTTTTTTTTTATGAGTCTGGCTAATGGTTTATCAATTTTGTTTATCTTCTCAAAGAACTAGCTTTTAGTTTTATTCATCTTTGCTATCGTTTCCTTCATTTCTTTTTCATTTATTTCTGATCTGATTTTTATGATTTTTTTCCTTCCGCTAACTTTGGGCATTTTTTTGTTCTTCTTTCTCGAATTGCTTTAGGTGTAAGTTTAGGTTGTTTATTTGAGATTTGTTTCCTGAGGTTGGATTGTATTGCTGTAAACTTCCCTCTTAGAACTGCTTTTGCTGCACTACATAGGTTTTGGGTTGTTGTGTTTTCATTGTCATTTGTTTCTAGGTATTTTTGATTTCCTCTTTGATTTCTTCAGTGATCTCTTGGTTATTTAGTAGTGTATTGTTTAGCCTTCATGTGTTTGTATTTTTTACAGTTTTTTTCCTGTAATTGATATCTAGTCTTATGGCCTTGTGGTCGGAAAAGATACTTGATACGATTTCAATTTTCTTAAATTTACCAAGGCTTTATTTGTGACCCAAGATATGATCTATCCTGGAGAATGTTCCATGAGCACTTGAGAAGAGAGTGTATTCTGTTATTTTTGGATGGAATGTCCTATAAATATCAATTAAGTCCATTTGGTATAATGTGTCATTTAAAGCTTGTGTTTCCTTATTTCTTTTCTGTTTGGATGATCTGTCCATTGGTGAAAATGGGGTGTTAAGGTCCCCTACTATGATTCTGTTACTGTCGATTTCCCCTTTTATGGCTGTTAGCATTTGCCTTATGTATTGAGTTGCTCCTGTGTTGGGTGCATAAATATTTACAATTGTTATATCTTCTTCTTGGATTGATTCCTTGATGATTATGTAGTGTCCTTCTTTGTCTCTTGTAATAGTCTTTATTTTAAAGTCTATTATGTCTGATATGAGAACTGCTACTCCAGCTTTCTTTTGATTTCCATTTGCATGGAATATCTTTTTCCATCCCCTCCTTTCAGTCTGTATGTGTCCCTAGGTCTGAGGTGGGTCTCTTGTAGACAGCATGTATATGGGTCTTGTTTTTGTATCCATTCAGCCAATCTATGTCTTTTGGTTAGAGCATTTAATCCATTTACATTTAAGGTAATTATCGATATGTATCTTCCTATTACCATTTTGTTAATTGTTTTGGGTTTCTTTTTGTAGGTCTTTTCCTTCTTTTGTGTTTCCTGCCTAGAGAAGTTCCTTTAGCATTTGTTGTAAAGCTGGTTTGGTGGTGCTGAATTCTCTTAACTTTTGCTTGCCTGTAAAGGTTTTAATTCCTCCATCAAATCTGAATGAGATCCTTGCTGGGTAGAGTAATCCTGGCTGTAGGTTTTTCCCTTTCATCACTTTAAATATGTCCTTCCACTCCCTTCTGGCTTGCAGAGTTTCTGCTGAAAGATCAGCTGTTAACCTTATGGGGATTCCCTTGTATGTTACGTGTTGCTTTTCCCTTGCTGCTTTTAATATTTTTTCTTTGTATTTAATTTTTGAAAGTTTGATGAATATGTGTCTTGGTGTGTTTCTCCTTGGATTCATCCTGTATGGGAATCTCTGTGCTTCCTGGACTTGACTGACTATTTCCTTTCCCATATTAGGGAAGTTTTCAACTATAATCTCTTCAAATATTTTCTCAGTCCCTTTCTTTTTCCCTTCTTCTTCTGGGACCCCTGTAATTCGAATGTTGGTGTGTTTAATGTTGTCCCAGAAGTCTCTGAGACTGTCCTCAATTCTTTTCCTTCTTTTTTCCTTATTCTGCTCCGTGGTAGTTATTTCCACTATTTTATCTTCCAGGTCACTTATCTGTTCTTCTGTCTCAGTTATTCTGCTATTGATTCCTTCTAGAGAATTTTAAATTTCATTTATTGTGCTGTTCATCATTGTTTGTTTGCTCTTTAGTTCTTCTAGGTCCTTGTTAAACGTTTCTTGTATTTTCTCCATTCTATTTCCAAGATTTTGGATCATCTTTACTATCATCACTCTGAATTCTTTTTCAGGTAGACTGCCTATTTCCTCCTCATTTGTTTGGTCTGGTGGGTTTTTACCTTGCTCCTTCATCTGCTGCATATTTCTCTGTCTTCTCATTTTGTTTAACTTACTGTGTTTGGGGTCTCCTTTTCGCAGGCTGCAGGTTCATAGTTCCCGTTGTTTTTGGTGTCTGCCCCCAGTGGGTGAGGTTGGTTCAGTGGGTTGTGTAAGCTTCCTGGTAGAGGGGACTGGTGCCTAGGTTCTGGTGGATGAGGCTGGATCTTGTCTCCCTGGTGGGCAGGACCCCGTCCAGTGGTGTGTTTTGGGGTGTCTGTGACCTTATTATGATTTTAGGCAACCTCTCTGCTAACAGGTGGGGTTGTGTTCCTGTCTTGCTAGTTGTTTGGCATGGGGCTTTCAGCACTGGAGTCTGCTGGCCGTTGGGTGGAGCTGGGTCTTAGCATTGAGGCGGAGATCTCTCTCGCCAATTGATATTACGTGGGGCCGGGAGGCCTCTGGTGGACCAGTGTCCTGAACTCAGCTCACCTCAGAGGTGCAGGCCTGACGCCCAGCTGGAGCACCAAGACCCTGTCAGCCACACAGCTGGAAATACATTTGCTCTTGATTTTTGCATGTCCCTGGCCTGTGAACGTAAGAGACTGTCTCCTGAAGCTGTTAAGACAAGTAGTTCTCTGCACCTGCCCACCAGAATCTTAAAAGTTTATATAGAGGCTCTAACTAGGTTTCAGTCGTATATTCAGTGCTGCTGGTGTCAACACTGCCTTACTTTCTCAAAGGCTGCATCCTTGGGTATACTATTTTTAAATTAATTTCAAATATTTAAACAATTTACTCAGTTTCTTAGTTAATTTCTAATCCAGTAAATACCAGTAGATACAAACCCATGTTAACAAAAGCTCTTGCAGTTCTCAATTATTTTTAAGAGTGTTAAAGGGATCCCAAGACCAAAAGTTTTGAGAACTGCTGAATTAGGAGATAAAGCACTCTGAAGTTTAAAAAAGCAAATACAAACCCCTCACTTATTTATGTTCACTTCTTAAACATGCTTAATTAAATACATGATAACTCAATTTGGTATGCAGATCTTGCTTGAAAGTATTTTCAACACTCCATACCCTGAATATACATCTCCTTTGCATTCTGATGACCCGTGTGTGTTGACTGGTAGAAGGCTGTAAGTTTGCCTGAAAAGAAGCAAGTGTTGCCCTTGGACAGGCAGCATCGGTCTCATCTGGGATCTTGTTTGGACTAGAGAGTGCCAGGCCCTACCGCAGACCTATTAAAGCCGTGTTTAGAAGACTCCCAGCTGATCCTATGCACACTGAAGTCTGAGAAGCAGTGATTCTCAACAGGGGCCGATTTTAGACTCCAGGGAACTCTTGCCAATATTGGGAAACAATTTTGGTGTGAGAATTGGGGGAGGAGACTGCTACTGGCATCTAGTGGGCAGAGGCCAGGGATGCTGCTCAACATTTACAACACACAGGACAGCCTCCCACAGTAAAGAATTCTCCTGCCCAAAATGTCAGTAGTGCAGGTGGAGAAACCCTACAGTAACTAGTGTAGTTCATCTAACCCTTATCACACAGTCCCAGATCTCTTCCTGTATATCACTTCTGTTGTCCATGCCTGTATTTCTACTTTGTGTCTTCTCTGGATCATATTTATGGAGACCTAATTCTGTCAATTACTAGGAATCATCACTTGCCTTGCTATGTCTTATGGATCTACTTTCTACACTGGGGTAATAGCGATACACTTGAGAGGGTAAGCCCCTTCCCGGGCAGGGAATGTGTTGTACAAATGTTGTATCCTACCCATTTTGAGTCTCTTGGTGTGAAGGTGTTGTCTTCCTTTAATAAAATAAAACACAGCTTCTCTAAGGTTTTAGCATCAGAAAGAAAATCTCCAGGTGAGCGCTGGGGGAAGGCTGCTGACCAAAATCCCTGATAAGCCCCTTTTCCTATATGTTTCACCCTGCCTTTGGCATAGTATTCCTTTCAAATAGCAGAGATAAACTGGACTTTTCCTAAAGATTACTAAGTAGCGGAGGGGGCCAACAACAACAACAAAAATAAGAATCACGAACTTCCGAAGTAACAAGTTCTGAACAGATGACAGCTACCATGCCATAAGGTTATTAGGCCATAACCTATCCAACTTTCTGGCTTAGGATCCCCTTTCCAAATTCCCAGGGATTCTAGTCAGCTACTTTTTGGAGGAATCAGTAGATAATGACTAGGGTTGATGGTCAGTACTTGGATAAAGTAGGCTTCGTACTGCTTCAAATGCACTTTCGGCATATAATATCTATAAAATCAATATTTATGAGAAAGTAGGTGTGGAAGCTTTTTAAAGAGCAGTTGCGTCTTTTCAATGATACAGTAATATTCATAATACATGTTTAATGAGTAGGGAGCATTTGGGAAATATGTAAGCATATTTTTGGCTGTCACAGTGAACTGGGAAATACTGCATGGGGTCCACTGATGCCAGACCAAACCTTTTTACAGAAAAACCAATTGTTTTCTTTCCTAACCAACTTTTGACTCTCCCAGCTCACGCTTCTTATGTAGGTAAAAGCTCTTTTGTATTTATTTGAGTCGAGAACCAATTCTAATTCACGTGTAAACATGTATGCCTTGCAGAGTTTTAATTCACGGCGAATTTTCCAGGAATGCCACTAATATTGTTTTGGTTGGTATCTGAAAATCAGGAGCTGTTTACCAATTCAGAAAACCACACCACCTACAACAACTCCACTCGTTGCACTTGAGTCACCAGTATCAGTTTACGTTTATGGCATTCTTAGTGCTTCTGTATTTTTCACAAAGATGTACAAATTTAGCCCTTATTTTAAAAATACTATATATAATTTTAGATATTAAGAAAAGAGATTGAGAGTACTCAGCTGAATATTTGAAAATATCATTGGCAACATAGTTTTTTTCTAATTCATCTAGATGAACCCATCAAGACCAAGTGAATATTTTATAAAGAGAGACACAGAGTTGGCAAAGATACAAACTTCAGAGATTTAAGGAAAGTTTGGAAATCATAGTATTGTCCTTGAGATTTTTTTTGATCCAATCTGAAGGATATGAGGTACCGTTTCTTATAGAATAGCACAAATGATACTGTGGAAATCCAAACAATATAAGGGAAAATTAATTGTAACTGCTGTATAAGAAGTTATTTTTATGAGAGAAAGAAACTTAAATGTTTTCTTCTGTTAATCGAGCAATAATGTTGTATGTAGGAGAATCTATGAGAAATCCAGAAGTAGAAAATAGGCTCTGAAATGATCTACAGTCAAAAGAATGTTGCAAGTGAATTGCAAGACACCTCTATGATAATGAAGCTTTACTGACCACAAATGTTAAGGTTCATGGGAATAAAAACATTGGGCAGAAAATTTATTCCATATGTATGGACGTTGGATCCTAAGAGTTGTGAAAATTTGAAATTCTTTAAAAATGTTTCACAGGAAGACCTTTTTCCTTTTCCAGTGTCATTGGGCAGCAGACGGAGCTGCAGCTACAGTCCGCCAGCAAAGTAGGGTTGTAAACATCTCCCAAGTAGCAACAGCCCCATTGGTAAGTCACTGCATTACTCGTTGACGACCTCACTCGCCAAAAGCTTAGTGAAAGGCCCACAAGTCAGTGAATGTTATCACTGCTACTAATAAAATTTAAATTAATGCCTTGAGTAAAAGATTCTTTTGTAAACTTTGCAATAACATTGAAAAGGAGTTTGACTATCTTATCCTACATATAGAAATAAGATGGTGATTCCAAAGAAAATTGTTTCAAAATATTTTATTTATTCTTTAATACTAACATGCATTTTTGTTTTCAATCAGTAAAAATTAAATAGTGGCATCAAAATATTATGAAGAGATTTGACATATATTGCATGTGTATCAGAAATGTTAAATCAAGTCCTTAATCTGCGAGCGAGATTGATATTATTAAAGAGGAAGGAATCAACCTGAGATTTTTCAACAAACTTACTTGATTTAAGAGAAGCTCTCTTGCCCAGAATTTTCCCAGTTCCGTTATCTATAGCAGATAAGACTAGGTCTAAGATACTGGTTTGGGATTCTATTGCTAATTTTGATGCTATTTTAAAATAATGAGTAGATCTAAAAGTCAGTATGGATCTACAATATCAGATTTGGTGATTAATCCACTTGAAAATGGTGAAAGGTATTAGCCAATGTTTGCAGAAAATGTGAATTGGGCTAAAACATGATTTGGGGACAAAAGAATTACTTAATTATGGAAAGATTTGGATTCGGCTAGGACTTCCGTTCATCCTCCTTTAACATGAGAGCTACGTTATTTATTATAGTATTTCCAAAGGCATATTTAGGTGAAGAGTTTCACTAAACCATTCTGGCAAAAGCAACAAAATGTAAGAGACCATCTGAGATTTCTTTTAACGGAATTAGGACATCATTAAATTTCATCAATCAGATTTTTTAAAATATTTGAGATTATTACCCTCTGTTTTAGTTTGGGTCTCCCCAAAAGCAGACTCTGAGGCAAAGTTTCAAATTCAGTTTCAAGTTTCTCTGGCAGTGGTCCTAGAAAAGACCACTGGGAGAATGGGAAGGGAAGGATGGATGCCGATAGAGATGAATTATCAAAAAAATTAGCACTGTGGGCAACTGAGCCAGCGCTCCACAGTCATGGTGCCAGAGGGGGAGGCAGCTGGGGTATTTATCCACTGACTCCCATCAGTAACTAAGGGCTACCCCCAAGCGGTGCAATTCCCCAGCACTTCCAGCCCCTGACGTGAGTGGGCAGAGGCTCTGGTGGCAGAGCCAGCGCTGCGGTTGGGAAGTATGCTCTCACGCAGTTGGGACTCATGACAGGGCACTGACACTACTGCACCATCCTGCCTCTGGCTTTCTCGTTTGTGTAGCACAATGGTAAGAAAGCTGTGCTGAGAAAATTACATATGGAAATCAGGGTGTGGGGTTTTTTTACGGAAGTGATGGGTTGATGTGCCTTTTTCCCTCCAGTCTTCAGTACCCACCTTAGAAGTCCACCGCATCATTTCTCTAGAGTTCTTTCCTTCCTTCCTTCCTTCCTTCTTTCCTTTTTTTCTTTCTTCCTTTTTCATCTCTGTGTTCTATCACATAGTAAAGGATGTGGTCTCCAGGGTCTGAGTTTTAGAGACAGAACTTATGCTGTAACATGTGGTGGGATTTCAAAACAGGAAATCAGTTTTCTATCAAACTTCATCACTACCCCTCAAAACATAGGGAAGTATGTTAGAGCAACTAATAAGGAGCCTGATTGTGAGACAGTCAGACTTCCTTGTCTTCTCCACCCTGACCATCTGCTCTTTCTTGGAGGCTAAGTGAAGGTTACTTCTCTTTCTCATGTCACATACAAACATGTCTGGTCTCTTGGTACCACACATGTACCTTCTCATCCTCCATTAGTTATTTTTCTGCTGTGCATTCATTTTTCTATACATCCTGTGTGGCATCACTGCTGATCTTCTTACTTCTCTTATATACAAACTAATATATTTACAGGTGAATGCAAGCATTTGTCTCCTAGTGTAGTCATGTCCCAACACCCACAGATCAAAATATGTATTATTTTCTTATACATTTCTTTCCTTTGTTTCATCACATCAAAGTAAGGGTGTTGTATTGATTATTAAAATTATGTATAGCATATTTTTCTTGACTTTCATTTAGGATATTAAAGACAGAATTGTAGAATATTTGTTATAAAAGGGAGAGTTGGGTCTCCTAGGATTGAGAACCATTAGACTAGATGTATACAATTTATGCCATGCATACAGTTGACAAACTGGAATTGGATTCTGTATGGCCTAATGTGAATAAAGACAATGCAGTCTTAGGTCATCTTCAAAATTACATATCAGATATATAAGACATTTTCTTACGTCTTGTTTTTAGGTATATGACTTATAAACAGGAGACATAGAAGCTTTTAATTATCTTAATACAGCCATACATATTCCATAACACTAACCATTGGTTAGAATATTTATAAGTTATAATCATATTGTTCACAGACAGGATTATTCTATTCCTTATCCATTTTTCTTCTCTGAGGGTAATTTTGATCAAGTGGATGGGCTCTTGCTCATAGTACAGTGCAGTAATAAAAGTGGAACGGATTCCTAGCTTTCCATTGCAAGGTTGTCAATACCACACCTTCACTTCCTAGCCCATCCATGTTGTTTGAACAAATTGAGTACTCCTCATTCAAAGGGGATATTGGATATAATGCTATTAGTTTGTGTTCCCCAAAAAACCAACCTTGAGACAAGGATTTGGGTGCAAATCCCACCTCTCTACTTGAGAGGTGACCCTAGGAAGCATGATGAGGAACTAGGGAAGTGAGATAAGGAAGAGGGTAGTCAGTAATGAGTTGGTTACAACTGTGAGCACTTGGAACTAAGTCCTACTAGAGACCTAAGAGACAACAAAACATACCTCAAAACTGTCTCACCAACCACCAAGGAAGCTGGGCTATTTCACACCAACTCCCTTTCTCATTGGATGAGGTTTGCTCCTGGGGGTTATAAACCCTCCTGCACTTTCAGCCATGCTCCTGCATCCAGAGAAAGTGCTCAGGCAGAGAGACACAGGTCTTTTTATGACAATTGTCCACTGAAGCTCTAGGTGACCTTCAGCGTGGACAAAGAGGATATGGTTGGGACATCACCAGCATCTGCTAAAAGTGGAAAGAAGGAAGTGAGGCCAAATGACCAATTCCCCTTATCCTCTTACCCCAGGCCCCAGGGCAGGACGTTTTTATGGGACTAGATGGATGTGGCTGGGGATTTATGCCACGTAAGTGACTTCTCTTGGACCATGATGTAGCTGCCCTGGATCCTTGACAGGGTGCAAGCTGGATTTCAGGGCATCATCAAAACAGGACAGACAGGCCAAACTTCATAATCTCCTCCCGTGCCTAGGATATGTCCTCTTATGAAACTGCCCAGCCACCTCCTGTCCATCACAGCAAGGCCAACGCCCAGGATCTACTTCCCCCAGGGTTGTATCAAGAAGCGGGAGCTTATCTGTCTCTGGCTTACTCAGAAATGTGAGGGTCATTATTGGCTCAAATGTTTAATTTTGCTGTGCATCTCATGGCCAGGTCATGCTGACCAGTAATAGCATATTGATTTGATGTGTTCAATATAATGTTCTAAAACAAGTCATATTCATTTAATCTTTTATTTCTTCTTTTCCCAAGCTGAGATAATCATAACAATTTTGTGTAGGAAACTCCTTATCACTCTTATTTCCATTATTAGTAATATTTACTATAGTAAATCCATAGAAATACAACAGAAATATGCATACATGGAAGAGTATCATTACCATAGCAGCTGGTTAAAAAAAAAAAAGAGAGAACACGTGGCAATATTCCCTAAATTTCAGGAAATGAGCTGGAGATACAAAATAAAGTACTAAAGACTGACGACCATCATATGACATTTAATTTTGCTTATTGACTTTAGCTTTTCTATTTTTATTATGTAAAACTAAACTCAGGACTCTCTTTTACCTGCATCTTCAGTTCTCTCCCTGTTGTGAGTTGAATTGTGTAGCCCCCCAAAACAGGTATGTTGAAGTCCTAACTCCCAGTACCTGAGAATGTGATCCTATTTGCACAAAGGGTAATTGCAGATTAGTTAAGATGATGTCATAATGCAGTAGGTGGGACCAAAGTCCAACATGACTGATGTCCTTATAAGAAAATGTCCCAGGCAGACGCAGAAACAATGCCATGTGACCACCAAGGCAGAGATTGAAGTGCTGTATCTCCAAGCCAAGGAACACCAGGGATTTCTGGAAAAACACCAGAAAATGAAAAAAGCAGGGAAGGATTCTCCCGTGTAGGTTTCAGGGGAAGCACAGCCTCCAGAACTGTGAGACAATAAATTTCTGTGTTTTTTTTTTTGTTTTTTTTTTTGCAGCACACGGGCCTCTCACTGCTGTGGCCTCTCCCTGTTGCAGAGCACAGGCTCCGGACGCGCAGGCTCAGCGGCCATGGCTCACGGGCCCAGCCGCTCCGCAGCATGTGGGATCTTCCCAGACCGGGGCATGAACCCATGTCCCCTGCATCGGCAGGCGGACTCTCAACCACTGCGCCACCAGGGAAGCTCTAAATTTCTGTTGTTTTAGGCCACCTAGGTTGTGTGCTTTTTGTGGCAGTACTAGGCAACACTCGTCTCTTTAATTCATACATATATAGATATAGATATAGATATAGATACAGATTTTTTTTTTTTTTTGGCTGCGCTGCACAGCATATGGGATCTTAGTTCCCCGATCAGGGATCAAACCTGTACCCCCTGCATTGGAAGCGTGGAGTCTTAACCACTGGACCGCCAGGGAAGTCCCCTAATTCATATTTTACAATATCTTATTCCGTCTGGTATTCATCTTTTACCCCTTTCCTCTTTCTTCATTTCCACCTAGGTAAAAGATGAGATTTTACTTCTTCCCGCCAACCACAGGGCCACAGCTCACCATGCTCTTTCTAACAACCCCCTTGTCCCAAAGGTGACAATATGTTTGATCTCATATGCCATGTGTCTGATGATAAGACCATGAACCCAGAAATGCACTGATAAAATCTTTCTGCTCATGATCATGATGCTCACAAAATCTAAAACTGCTTTAAGTTAAGGCTGTTGTTTTCTGGTCACTCCAGCATCAAGGAGAAACTACCAGTTACTCACTCTCCTGGCTTTAGCGCCTCTTCACCTGACACCCACCATTGCCACAGTCACGGCTCCCACCTTGACCTCCCTCTGCAGATGAACCTGTGGTCCTGTCACTAGGTCTAATTCTGATGTAGGGTAAGAGTAATTTAAAAGGTTCCAGTCCCCTGCTCTGTGAGGGTGGCTGGATTCCATGCCCTCAGCCTCCTTTGGCACCTTGGGCATCACATTCCTCTATCAAAGCCAGTAGACACTAAGTGCACTCATCGGGTAATTGCCTATCTCCTCCACTCAACTGCAAGCAGGGCCTGTCTTTCATCTTTGTTTCCCCAAATCTTGGCCCAGTGATTGGCACACAGTAGGGCTTCAATATACATATTTATTGAATGGGGTGAATGAGCCACACTTGCTGCTTCCCCAGTTCTACATTTGGGTGGGCTCCAGCTCTTCCCAAGATCCAGTGTCTATCTCATGCCCCAGTGAATGAGTAGTGCATGCCCCGTGCTCCCAGACTTCTCACACTTACAGTTATACTTTGCTGACCCCGTCTGTGACAGTGAATTTCATGTGTCTACTTGCTTAGGCCACAATACCCAGACATTTGGTCAAACACATCTGCAGTTGCTATGAAGGTACTTTTTAGGTGAGATCAGCATTTAAATCAGTAGACATTGAGTAAAGCAGATGACCCTTGCCATGGACTGAATGTTTCCATCCCTCTGCCAAATGTGTTGAAGCGTTAATCCCCAATGTGATGGGGTTTGGAGATGGAGATTCTGAGAGGTGATTAGGTCATGTGGGTAGAGTTAGTGCCCTGTAAGAAGAGATATGAGAGAGATGATCTCTCTGTCTCTGCTATGTGAGGACACAGCAAGAAGGTCTCAGTTTCCCAAGAAGAGGGACCTCACCAGAAACCAGATTGGCCCGCACCTTGATCTTGGACCTCTTAGCCTCCAGAACTGTGAGAAATACATTTCTGTTGCTTAAGCCACCCAATCTGTGGCATTTTTGTTATAGCAGCCCACATAGACTAAGACAACCCTCCATAACGGGGGCAAGGGGGGCTCATCCAATCAGTAAAAGGCCCTAAGAAAAAAGACTGACTTCCTCTAAAGAGGGAATTCTGCCAGCAGATAGCCTTCAGACTCAAACTGCAGCAGCAACTCTTCTCAAGTCTCCAGACATAATCACGTAAGCCAATTCCTTATGATGAATCTCTCTCTTTGGTTAGACAGGTAGATAGATAGATAGACAGATAGATAGATAGATAGACAGATAGGTAGTTATTGATGGAGAGACAGAGAAACGTATAGATGCAGAGATATAGTTATACATCCTACTGATTCCGTTTGTCTGGAGAACCCTGATCAGTACACCATCCCACCCACTTTCAAGGACCAGTGACCTTCCTGGGAATGCTGGGCTCCTCAGCTCCCTTGCTGAGAGATGGTCCCTGTCTGCTTGGCTCTCTAAGTAGAGTATGCTTGTGCTATCCGCATGCTCTGTGATCAGTGGACAGTCCCGACCCCTTGTGCTCTGACAGGCACCCCCGTTGCCAGCTGCGCCTCTCCCCAGACTGTGTGTGCAGCCTGTCTGCCTAGACTTGCCCTCAACCTTTCACAGAGTCACTCAGACCCGGTTCTGGGATACCAGACTCCTGTATTCATTGTGGGGTTTTTCCTACTTTATGAGGCTTTAACATCCTGGGGCTTGGAAAGACTGCTCCTCTAAGGGCTACTGATTCCCAGAGATGGTGAATAACTTGCCTGGGAGCATGCCTTTCATATGCAAACCAACCAGGCAGAAGCCCTCACTCTCGGGCCCCTCCTGTATCTAACTCTCATACCCAAAAGCAATCTTCCCCTGCCCTGATTACCCCAGGGCCAGGTAATATACAACTAGAGATCACCCCTATTGCTCAGAGCCTGCCCAAAGTATTCAAACCATCCAATTTTAAACTTGCTCAAATTTGCCCACCCTTCTTCGCCTGTTCCTCCCAACAGAAACCACAGTAAAGGCTCTAGACCATGCTCTCTCCCTGCTCCTTCTACCTCCTGACTGACCCTAGTACTTCCCGCTGTGGGCCTGAGTGGCGGGTCCCCCTCCTTGTGGGAATTGTAGTAATAAACTTTTCTTCAAAGGCAGCTGTCTCCGTGGTGGTCACCATACCATACCTGATTAAAATAAATCCCAGGTAGGTTTCAAGATAACCCCACCTTCCCTCCCTCCCTTCCATCCCTCCATTCCCCTTCCTCCACTGGGTATGGACAAAGGATTTCCAAAGTCATTGTAAGATAAATTATGTTCTAGGAGAGTCTCATAGAGTCTACTGGTAGAACTGCATAAACAAGGGCATTTAACATTCTCCTTTATATTGTTTCAATGATAATACGTATGTTTAGAAACTGGTGTTGGTTAAAATGTTAAAGTGAGGTGATTGTTCTGATTTGGCAAGTATTTGTGTCCTTATACCTGCTGGATTTATTTATAAGGAAATTATTCAGCAACAAGTGCCCTACCAATGGCCAAAAAGATATGAAAGAATAAAGACCTGCGTTTTCTGAACTAGCTGATAGCAGTCTGTCCTTGTGTGCAGGCCAAGGAGGTTTTACCTGTGCAAACATGCCAGTTGGACAGACTGGGACTCAGGTGGACCCTGCATGAGGGAGCCTGACTCCAGGGAGGAAGGAATGCCCACAGGAGTGGTGGGATCCTGACACTGACCTTGATCATGCCTACGAGCATATGTCCATCTGGCTGAGTGCCCTTTAATAAACCACTGCCTTTGTTTCCATCTCCAGGCTATTGTAAATAGAGCTGCAATGAACATTTTGGTACATGACTCTTTTTGAATTATGGTTTTCTCAGGGTATATGCCCAGTAGTGGGATTGCTGGGTCATATGGTAGTTCTATTTGTAGTTTTTTAAGGAACCTCCATACTGTTCTCCATAGTGGCTGTACCAATTCACATTCCCACCAGCAGTGCAAGAGTGTTCCCTTTTCTCCACATCCTCTCCAGCATTTATTGTTTCTAGATTTTTTTGTTGATGGCCATTCTGACTGGTGTGAGATGATATCTCATTGTAGTTCTGATTTGCATTTCTCTAATGATTAATGATGTTGAGCATCCTTTCATGTGTTTGTTGGCAGTCTGTATATCTTCTTTGGAGAAATGTCTATTTAGGTCTTCTGCCCATTTTTGGATTGGGTTGTTTTCCTTAGTCATTTTTGAAGTGAGTTTTTCAAACACCTTCAGCCTCCTCTTCTCCAGACTAAATATTTCTATAACTTTTTAACCCTTTGATCATTTTTATTCTTTTTTAAATTCCTCTCCAATATTCCATATTATTCTTACACCGTGGAGTTCAAATGGTATATGAGACTCTACATATAAAAGAGAGGCATAAAATATCATTGATCATGATATATTTCTGATGATAACTGACAAGGTCTAATCCCTTACTCCAGACTTCCTAAAGGAAAGGAAAAGAAGTTCTAATACAATCTGCCAGTCAACTCAAGCGCTGGGTGGATAAAGAAAATAGTTTACCTCAAATTTTAACACAAAAGGTATCAGTTAAAAAATTATTCCAAGCAAATTCACAGCAGAACAACTGCTCCCCCTACCACCAACCAGTAGTTTATAGGAACTCCAGCTGACAATCCGTCATGCCAAATTTACAAAGTCCAGGGCTTTTAACCAACGATTCTATTTAAAGAAATGATCTGTATACTGTTACCATACATTGCATGTTCTTCATCATCTTAAAACGTGAACACAGATGTGTTATGTACTTAAAATATAAATAGGTAGTTGTGTCCTCTAGCATCTTGATATACTGTAAGAGTTGAACAACTCTAGGTATCTGTTCAACTTTTGGGAGTTGAACAGGGTAGTACAGTGTGGTGGTCTAATGCTCAGAGCCGGGAGCCTGGCTTCCAATCCCAGCTGGACTCTCAACTAGTGTAGACCCCCAGGTAGGTCTACTTGACTCTCCACACCTCATTTTCTCATCTGTAAACAGGGAATGGTGGTATAATAGTATCTGCCTCTAGGGGTCTTCTGGGCATGAAATAAGTTAATACATTAAAAAAAAAAAAAGAGGGCTTCCCTAGTGGCGCAGTGGTTAAGAATCTGCCTGCCAATGCAGGGGACACGGGTTCGAGCCCTGGGCCGGGAAGATCCCACATGCCGCGGAGCAACGAAGCCTGTGCGCCACAACTACTGAGCCTGTGCTCTAGAGCCCGCGAGCCACAACTACTGAAGCCCACGCACCTAGAGCCCGTGCTCCGCAACAAGAGTAGACACCACGATGAGAAGCCCGTGCATCGCAACGAAGAGTAGCCCCCCGCTCGCCGCAACCAGAGGAAAGCCCACGTGCAGCAACAAAGACCCAACACGGCCAAAATTAAAATAAATAAAAATTTTTAAAAAAAGAAAGAAAAACTACTTTAAACAGATCCTGCCTGTAGTAATTTCTTGCAATTATTATCATTTTCATAATTATACTCTGAACATTGGCAAGGAGGCTGAAACAGTTCTCAAAATCGAGTCTGCCTATTTGTGCCCGGGCACTCATGAGACAGTTTGTTCCTAAAATAGTAATTAGAAATAAAGGACCAGAACGGTATGATCACGCCATCTGACAAAGGACCTGGGAATGCAGGTTCTGGCTTAGCTCCGCCAGATCCTGATTCTCTGGGGAGTCGAGTTGCTCTCCCCGCTGTGTTCCCAGGGCATGCAAAAACAGAGGGGAGAGAAGAGTCATTCTCCCCCTCCTTCTTCCTCTGTGATCCACCTTCAGTCTGTTTATCGCTGCAGCATTTCTTGCTGGCCTGAGGTCCAAATGGGCCATCACTGAAGGAAAAGGCTGGACATAAGCAATCAACAGACATACTTAGCTTGTATGTTAATCAGGCAGTAAGATTCTCCTACCTACACAGATAAATATGCTCTCCTCCAGTTTTTAAGGACACAGGCTCACTTCATTTATCTTTCATTTTCCCACTTTTGAGCGTGACCCAGATACAGAGAACTTTTTTTTTCTGTAAAAAGTCAACAATACAGGGGCTTCCCTGGTGGCGCAATGGTTGAGAATCTGCCTGCCAATGCAGGGGACACGGGTTCGAGCCCTGGTCTGGGAAGATCCCACATGCCGTGGAGCAACTAGGCCCGTGAGACACAACTGCTGAGCCTGCGCGTCTGGAGCCTGTGCCCTGCAACGAGAGGCCACGACAGTGAAAGGCCCGCGCACCGTGATGAAGAGTGGCCCCTGCTTGCTGCAACTAGAGAAAGCCCTCACACAGAAGCGAAGACCCAACATAGCCAAAAATAAATAAATAAATAAATAAAAATTTTTTAAAAAAGTCAACAACACAGTCATGATAATAACAGCTCTTAAAGTGTGAGGAACAATAGGGTGTGGTAGAGAATGTGTGGAACTGATCAGCACACATCCCATCTGAAGAGCTGAGCCACTCTGAGCCCTATGAGAAAATGCCAGAAGGGACTGGGGGGATTCAGAAATGCAGCCCAGGGCTTTGGGCTTTGATGAAGCATTTCCCAGCTGTTAACTGTTGGCTCATATTGATATCTGTGGGCCAAAGGAAGGCCTGCAGCAGATGAAAATGCATGGTGTCCACTCCACAGCTGCCATTAACATTGTAAGTTTGGTCACAGTACCAATGATGACCTGGGGGTTGTGCAACACAGTGGCATGGGTCCAAACCACAACAAGCAAGGAGCCTCGATACCTCTGAGCAGAGAGTCTCTAAGACGCTGGTTTTCAGACTTGTGTGTACAAAACCAGCAGAGAGTCTCTAAGACGCTGGTTTTCAGACTTGTGTGTACAAAACCAACAAGATGCTTGTTTAAAGCGCAGAGTCCTGAGGCGCATTACCTGAGATTCTGAAGGGAGGCCCAGGAATTTGCATTTGTTAAAGAACCATTTTTCAATAGACTTTATGTTTTAGAAAGGCTTTAGATTTACAGAAAAATTGAGAAGATAGTACAAAGAATTCCCATAAGCCCTACACCCCCATTTCTTCTGTTATTAACATCTTACATTACTGTGGTGTATTTGTCCCAATTAGCAAACCAACATTGATACATTATGATGAACTAAAGTGCATACTTTAGTTCATAATATTTCCTTTTTACCTATTGTCCTCTTCTGTCCAGGATCCCATCCAGGATAGCACATCATATTTAGTTGTCGCATTTCTTCAGGTTCTTCTTGGCTGTGACAGTTTTTCAGATTTTCCTTGTATTGATGACCATGAAAATTTTGAGGACTAGGGTCAGGTAGGGGTCAGGAGTAGGGGCAAGTTCCTTTATTGGAACTTGCCTGATACTTTTCTCATGTTAAGATTGAGGTTATGGATTGATTGTTGGAAGACCCAGGGGTAAAATGCCATTTTCATCACTTCATACCAAGTATACATACTGTCAATCTGACTCCTCACTGTTTGTGTTGACCTTGATCACCTGGGTGAGGTTGTGTTAGTCTGGTTTCTCTACTGTCAAATTAATCTCTCTCTCTTTCTCACACACACACACACGCCTTTTCATACTGTCCTCTTTGAAAGGAAGCCTCTATGTGCAGCCCACACTTGAGGCGGGAGTTAAGCTCCATCTTGTTGGGGACAGAGGATCCACAGAAATTATTTGGAATTCTTCTGCACAGAAGATTTGTCTCTTCTCCCTGTTTATTTACTCAACCATTTATTTACATCAGTATGGACTCACGGATATTTATTGTATACTTTGGGTTATAACCCAATACTGCTTTGTTTGGGCTCCTGTCACTTTGACCCCTCCCCCCGCCACGTGACTTTTGAATCAGCATTTTTAGCAAAATCCCCAAGTGATTCTGGTGCAGGTGGTCCAAGGGCCACACTGGGAGAAACATGGCCCTAAGGTGTGCCATGAGCTCTAGCTACAGAATCCCAGCTATTCAGTGATCCCTTCAGCAAGCAGGTAAGGGGTGACTCCTCTGTTGATCTTACCCATTCAGCAAACACTGAGTGTCATCTTGCAGCCTCCTCCTGTTACCGAAGCAAGCTGGTTTGCCCAACTCACAGCAAGCTAAAACGCTGAGGCGCCAAGGTCTGCAGCAAAGAGAGGGTTTAGTCGCAAGGCAGCCAAGCTAGGAAACAAATCTCAAATCTGCCTCCCTAAAGGGAAGGGGCTCAGGGTATGCATGGGATAACGAATAAAGAAGCAGGGCGGGCTGAGGCGTGGGGAGCCTGGGGAAAGGTGATTGGGAAAAGGTGCGGTAACCATCCTTCTGTGCAGGCGTAACTAGGCTGCAGGCCTCCGTGTGTTCAAAAGGTCACCCCGAGGACACTCACGCATGCCCAGTTGGAGGGTCCATGGTCCTATCCGGTCTTAACCAGCTCAGCTCGAAGTAGACACAGCTGACTCCAAGTTTCTGGAACAGAACTCTGGCAAACATCTTATTGTTTAGGCTACACACAGCTTGGAGGCCATGCAAGTCTTAAAACGACCTTGATTAGCGAAGGCAGGTGAGATGGACTTGACTCATAACCCAGGGTTTTACTCCTTGCCAGGCGCTGTGCTGGGTGCTGGGCATGCAGAACTTGTCCAGAAATTCAGACTTGGGGGGTGGACGTGCAATGGGGGAAAACATGGATGTGGTTAACAGGAGGGAGGAAGAGAAGTACCTACCAGTCCTTTGACCTGTCCTTACTCAGCTCCCTGGAGGCTACAGAAAAGAGCCTGCTAAGAATTGGAGAGAGGATATAGGGACAGAGTAGGAGCCCCGAGAATGTGGGATGGAGTTGGGCTCAAAAGCACCCTTGGAAGATTTGGGATTAAATAGGAAGAAAATGCTTTATCTTTTGAGACTGAAGAAGAGAAAATTGGCCATAGACATTTTTATAGATCACGGGGGCATGTTTGAGGTCACTTATAATGGCTTTAATTTTCTGGATGAAAAGGGAGGCTGGGTCATTCTTACTTAGAGTGAAGGGTTTAGGCTTAAACACGGGGCCTGGGAGGCCATTAAAGTTTTGAGATAGTGGTTGGGGGTGCATCAATTTTAATCTAGGAGACAAAACCCAAAGCAATGTGAAAAGAGAGAACTAAATGTGAAGAACTGTTAACTACATTAAAGTTAAAAGAGAACTTTTGTAACTTTATGCCAAGATATCACAGAGGAGGCGGCTACCACCTTTCAGGCTGGGCAAACCAAGGCAGGTGGGTGGAATTACTAAAACCTTAAACCGTGCAGAAGTGGTCCCACGGGACCGGGACCCAGTCCTCTGAGAAGTGGGTGCTGGCTGGCTGGTGATGGTCGGGGAGCAATGACACTGTCCCTGCAGGTGTTGGAACAAATGGAAACTGGATTCACTTGTTGCTACAGGAAGGCACAGCCCCTGCCGCGTGAAGAGGCATTGCCGGGGTGTTGCTCTGAAGAACCACAAGCAGAAAGGACGTTGCAAGTCCTTCCTTCTTCCTCCAGGCTTGCAGCCTTCCTGCTGCATCCCTAATTGTTAGAGCCCGAAGTGTGGTTTGCAGAATCTCAGCCCAGCATCATGAAGCCAAGTAGAGAAGCATGAGTTTGGAGCTGAGAGGCAATGACCATCATGGGGAAGCCAGTCCTCAACTATATGGTGACATTTAGAAACTATACACACATGTATACTGGCTGAATTTCTTTTCTCCTTTGTCTGAGAATCATTTCTACGGCCTCTTGCTGAATTGGAGCTTTCTTCTCATCCCAGGGCTCAGCCGCTGGTTCCCTTGGTTGTTTGTCCCCTCCCAGAAAATTCCTGATGGACTATCTAGTTCAAAAAGAACTAAAAAAGGGTTACAAGTATGCATCGACAGATGAATGGAGACACCAGGTGTCATATATACATACAATGGAATTCAGCCTCAAAAGGGAAAAATATTCTGACATACCACAACACTGACAAACCTTGAGGCCATTATATAAGCCAGTTACAAACAAATATTGTGATTCCACTTATATGAGGCACCTAGAGTATAGAGTAGTCAAATTCGTAGAGACAGAAAGTAGAACAGTGGTTGCCAGGGGCAGGAGGAATGGGGAGTTGTTGTTTAATGGGTGCAGAGTTTCAGTTTTACAAGATGAAAAGTATTCCGGAGGTGGATGGTGGTGATGGTTGTACAACAGTGTGAATGCACTAAATGCAACTTAAAAATGGTTAAGGTGGTGAATTTTGTTATGTGTATTTTACCACAATTATGTATTTTTAAAAAGGAACTAAAAGGTTCCAGCTGGGGGCTCTGGGTGGGCACCCCTCACCTGATGTGTCACAGGTCTGCATCTTCCCACAGTGATTCATTCCTCAACTCACCTTCATGCGCAGCATTTTCCAGACTTTACGTCGTAAGTTCCAATGGGTTTTGTCCTCGTTTGCTCTGCTGCACACCCACCTCCTACCCAGATGCGTATGTGCAGGTGCAGCCTTCCCTTCTAGTTTTCCTGTGAACGATGTGTTATTTCAGTGAACGAAAATAATGACTAATATATACATTTTTTGCAGTTAAAGTTTGGATTAATACTTTATTTTTATACTTAAATTTTATTTATTTTAAACTACTGGCTATTTTTATTTATTATTTTTATGGAAGTATAATATAGTTGCTGTACAATATTATGTAAGTTATAAGTGTACTATATAGCAAGTCACAATTTTTAAAGGTTATACTCCATTTATAGTTATTATAAAATATTGGCTGTATTCCGCATGTTGTACAATATATCCTTGTAGCTTATTTTATACCTAATTTCATTCTTTTTTATGGCTAACTGGTATTCCATTTTGTGTGTATCTCATATCTTCTTCATCCATTCATCTGTTGATGGACTGATGGACACTTAGGTTGCTTCCATATCTTAGCTATTGTAAATAATGAATAATAACTAATATGAATTGGGTATTTACAGTATGCCGGGAACATTTATTATCAACAGCAAACCTCTGTTGTAGACACTGTTCTCATCTCCATTTCACAGATGAGGAAACTAAAGCTCAGAGGGCTTGTGACCAGCCTTAGGTCACCTACCTGCGAAGTGGAGAAGCCAGGACTGATGGGGTTCTCTGATTCCAGACTGTGCCTTTAACCAGTGGACTCTACCGCCCCCTAGTGGATCCCCTGGTCTTGCGTTGTCTCACTGGTACCTGGTCCTCAGGTAGGAGACGCAGCTTTTCTCCCTCTCGGTAAGAAGGCATTTCACAGTTGTTACTTTATGCATTAATAATGCTTCTATTGTTTTATGTAGCACACCCCTCTTTCAGCCCTAGCACCACACCAGGTTTGCTACAGCGAGTGGCAGCAGTGGCTGAGGTTTGTTTTTTTAAACATTTTCTTTTTTGAAAAAATTTTATTTATTTTTGGCTGCGTTGGGTCTTCATTTCTGAGTGCGGGCTTTCTCTAGTTGCAGTGCGCGGGCTTCTCATTGCAGTGTCTTGTTGCGGAGCACGGGCTCTAGGCGCACGGGCGTCAGTAGTTGTGGTGCACAGGCTTAGTTGCTCCGTGGCATGTGGGATCTTCCTGGACCAGGGCTTGAACCTGTGTCCCTTGGATTGGCAGGCAGATTCTTAACCACTGCAAGTGGCTGAGTTTTGCTACACCCCTAATGAGCATCCCCAGAGCAGCCCTGGTGGCTTCCAAGGCTTGTGGCAAGATTATCATATGTTGGTTACAATGGCCTTTCAATCCCTGCAGGAGCATCCCTGATAGATTTCAGAGTTTTCCTCAGCCTCTCTGGCTGTATTGATGCTTAGAATGGTAAAGAAACTCCTGGATTTCTATCTCAACTACATGAGTGGTTTTGGGACTAAATAACTCTCCAAATTTCTCTCTTGATCTGAGTCATCTGCTTGGGGTTCTGAGTGGGGAATCTATCCCTTGAAAAGTGCCCTTTCCATACCACATAGGCCACTGTGGCTGCCTCCGGGATTTCTGGCAGGTAAGTCCAGGTATACTGGGTGATGCAGATATCTTTTGTTGTTTGATCCAGGATTTAATGATGTTCATGCATTGCGCTGGGTTGTTATGTTTGTTTAGTCTCTTTTAATCTAGAATAATCCTCCCTCCCGCCTTCTTGGTTATTGTTTTTATCACGTGGAACTTTTCGGAAGGTCCAGGTGAGTTGTTTTAGATCGTCTCCCATGCAGTTTGTCTAATAGTTTCTTCATGATTGGATTCACGTTAAATATTTTTGGCAAGATTGCTTTGTAGGTGATGTTTTGTACTTCTTTTTGCCTCGTATCTGGAAGCACAAAAACCTCATCTGGGAATTGCACACTCGACAAATATATACTGAGAGTGTATCGTGTGATGTGCTGAGCACTCTGCTATCCAGTGAAGCCACGTGGGAGCCATTGATAATGATTGTGAGGGGAAGCATAAGGAAAGCAGAAGGGCAGGTTTATCAAATAAGAATAGGTTTAGGTACACTTAATAGAAAACTCACAGTAGCTGAACCAAATAGAGGTTTGATTTTTGTCACACACCTGCAAGATGGGAGGCAGGCGGTCCAGAGCTGATATGATAGCTCCACCGTATTCAGGGTCTCTTTCCGTCTCTCTTCCTATCTGCCATCATTATGGCTGTAGTTCCATGGATCCAAGATGGCACCTGCCCCCCAGGCCAGCATGACCCCCTTTCAGTCAGGAAGGAGAGACGGGGCATGCCCACTGACTCTGCTCGGCTTTGAAGGAGCTTTTCCCAAAGGGCACCCAGCGCCTCTGCTCATAGCTCATTGGTTAGGATTGTGTCACGTGCTCAACCCAATCGGCACGGTTGTCTGGGGAAGGTACTTGTTGGGAACATTGTTACACTTGACAAAAACAGGGTTCTGTTAGTAAGGAAGAAGGGGAGAATGGATATTACCTAGGCAATTAGCATTCTTTTTTATTTCAGCTGCACCACGCGGCTTGCGAGATCTTAGCTCCCCAACCAGGGATTGAACCCAGGCCGCGGCAAAGTGCCGAGTCCTAACCATTGGACCACCAGGGAATTCTGGCAATTAACATTCTTTGCCATGGAAGATAAGGCAATTTTTTTTTTTTTTTTTTTTTTTTGCTTTATGCGGGCCTCTCACTGTTGTGGCCTCTCCCATTGCAGAGCACAGGCTCCGGACGCGCAGGCTCAGTGGCCATGGCTCACGGGCCCAGCCGCTCCGCGGCATGTGGGATCTTCCCGGACCACGGCACGAACCCGTGTCCCCTGCATCGGCAGGCGGACTCTCAACCACTGCGCCACCAGGAAAGCCCTATAAGGCAAATTTTTAATGGCTGGAGAGACAGCTACACAGATAATACATGAAAATTAAAAATTTCCCACCAACCTAGGAAAAAAATGATTGCAACCATGGTAACAAGTAGCCAACGAACTAGTTTTACATCCTTTTTAATCGATTAATGACAACTTGCCTCAGTGACACACTTGTACAAGCTAATCAATCAGTTCAACCCCTAGCTTCTGAAAATCAGCCAATCAGAGATCAACTCACTTTAATAAATACACCAGTGCCAACCAATCAACAATAGCTCAGCGAGCAATCACGCTCCTACAGATGATCTCAACCCGCTTATGCCTCTGAAAGTCTCCCAATCCCCGAGCTCCATGCTCCCCAAACCCTACATAAGCCAACCCTGTACTCTGCTCAGAGATACCGAGCCTAACCAGCATAGCTCTACTATAGTAGGCAGCAAACTCAGCTATTTCTTGTTTCAGGTCCTGTTACGATTAAGCAGAATCGTGTTCTTTAACTTGTTTGTATCCTTCAACCATCTCCATCCATAGCCTCGGTGGATTAGGCGCCAAGGCACGCAGAGATGTCAGCAGCACAGGCTGATGGAGAAAGAGGACCCCGAGCTCCTGGTATCGGGGGGCCTTCCAGGTGCAGGGTTACCCCCAGAAGTGAGTAGCCAGGAATGTCTAAAGGAACATGATAAATTTGGGCTTGATTTCTTATGCAAAGGGCACAATCTAGAAGGGGCAAAGTAAGAGGTCATTCCAGACAGTGGTCATAATACTTAATGACAGATGTTGATGGTTCCAGGCGATCTGTCTCTCTAGAGCAGGTCTCATGCTTGTCGCTCAGGGAACAGAGATAGAGGCGGAGCCCTAACCAAACAGTGTAGGGTAGGAGTAGGCGCATTACAGCCTATGGGCCAATCTGCTTCTCCTCCTACCCACCTGCTCCCACTCCCACTTCCCCATGGTTGCATTTTGAGGGGTGGGATAGCCGTTTTGTGATAAACTATACATAGCATAAAATTTGCCATTTTAACTATTTTAAGTGTACAATTCAGTGGCATTAAGTACATTCTCAATGTTGGGCAACAATCACCACTAAGCATTTCTAGAACTTTTTCATCATCCCCAGTAGAAACTTTGTACCCATTAAACAATCACTCCCCATCCCCCCTCCCCGCTCCAGCCCCCGGCAACCACTATTCTACTTTGTCTCTATGAATTTGCCTAATCTAAGTACCTCATATAAGTGGAATCACACAATATTCATCCCTTTGTGTCTGGCTTATTTCACTCAGCGTAACGTCCTCCAGGTTCATGCATATTGTAGCGTGTGTCAGAATTTCCTTCCTTTTTAAAGCTGAAGGCTATTCCATTGTGTGTATAGACCACATTTTGCTTATCTGTTCATCCACCCATGGCCACTTGGGTTGTTTTCACCTTTTCGCGAATAACGCTGCTATGAATGTAGGTGTACAGGTATAAGTGGTTACATTTTAAATGGTTATATAAGCAGCTACATAACATTCTCTCTTTTGCTTCTTCACATTCAAAGCCTAAACTTTTTATTATCTGACCCTCTACAGAAAATGTTTGCCAACCCCTAGTTTAAGTGGTGGGTTCAGGACAGAGAGTGATCCTCGCAGAAGCCCACTGATGTTGGCTTGTTGAACGAGGACAAGAAAACAGATATTACTTGGTGGAATGAACGTTTGGGGCTTGTATTACTTTGTTAGGACTGCTATAACAAAGCGCCACAGACTGGGTGGCATAACACAACAGAAACTTGTGTCCTCACAGTTCTGGAGACTGGAAATCTAAGGTCAAGGTGTCAGCAGGGTTAGTTCCTTCTGACCTCTCTCCTTGCTTGTAGAAGATTGCCTTCTCCCTGTGTCTTCAGTGGTCTTTTTCCTGTGTATGTCTGTGTCCTAACCTCCTCTTCTTATAAGGACACTATTCTGGTTAGGATCAGGGCCCACCTTAATGACCTTGTTTAATCTTTATTTATTTATTTATTTTTTGCTGCATTGGGTCTTCTTTGCTGCGTGTAAGCTTTCTCTAGTTGTGGCAAGCGGGGGCTACTCTTCATTGCAGTGTGCAGGCTTCTCATTGCAGTGGCTTCTCTTGTTGCGGTGCGTGGGCTTCAGTAGTTGTGGCTCACTGGCTTAGTTGCCCCGTGGCATGTGGGATCTTCCTGGACTGGGGATCAAACCCATGTCCCCTGCACTGGCAGGCGGATTCTTAACCACTGCGCCACCAGGGAAATCCTAATCTTAATTTTTAATTGAAGTATAGTTGATTTACAATGTTGTGTTAGTTTCAGGTATACAGCAAAGTGATTCAGAGATATATATATGTGTGTGTATATATATATATTCTTTTTCAGATTCTTTTCCTTTTCCTTTATAGGTTATCACAAAATATTGAGTACAGTTCTTTGTGCTATACAGTAGGTCCTTGTTGGTTATCTATTTTACATATAGTAGTGTGTATATGTTAATCCCAAACTCCTAATTTGTCCCTCCCTGCCTTCCCCGACCTTGTTTAATCTTAATTACCTTTTTAAAAGCCCTATCTCTAAATCCAGTCATATTCTGAGCTACTGGAATTTAGACCTTCAACACATGAATTTTGAAGGGGACACAATTTAGTCTGTAACAGGGCCTCTACTCCACACGGGAAATACCAGGCCTTTAACAGTGTACCAGAGTCTTGACCTGGCCTGGTAGTGATGGTGTTGGAAGTGAGGAAAGATAGACTGATGTACTCCTACACTCATAGATGTTGGCTCAGAAACTGGGCAGGCCTGAGTCTGCTGGTGGAGAAAACTCACTGTCACAGGACTTACTGAGGGCGAGTGCTAAAGACTTACTTTTTGACAGGCTGTATTTTTGTTCATGAAGCAATTAACTGCAGAATTTCCCAGATTTTTTTCTTATGACAATAAAGAGTAAAAAGAAACCTGGTATAATTTTAGCAGCAATTAACCTGAATTCACATAGGAGTGCTTTCGCCCTGCTGCGAGCCAGCTATAGCCAGTGTGGCCAGTTCAGTTTCCTGCTAGGAATTCTGCTCCCATGCTTCTCTCTGCTCTGTGATCTTCATCACTACCCTCACCCTGGTCCATGGTTATCTCATGTCCATTTCAGAAAGTCATGACCAGAGGACACTTTGAAGGAACATGACCAGATACACTTTGGGGCCAAGAAACGACCCTGCCCCTCAGTGGAGACAGCTGGGTCCAAACTTGTGTCACATTTTTCTTTCTTCTGTCTGCCTCAGACGTAGAAAAATGCTGCAGTTTCTGACCTATGACATGAAAAGAAAGAAAGAAAAAAAAAAGCCCACAGGTCCCCACACTTCAAACCCCAACCGATGGAACAAGAATAGAAACTTTGAAATGTTTAGAACAAAAATTTCACCTGGACTGACCTCGTTTCATTTTAGGACACTGGAACGGATTCTAGTCCGTTCATCTAGTCTAGATGAATTTGAAGCAGCAGAGATAAAAGGTCCAATTACAAGAACTATAATAAAACAATCCTTTTAAAATACCTTAAAACCAGCAAAATGTTTCTAGTGCCCCCAAAACTGGTTGGGTGAATGTAGAATGGTTTGTTTAAGGTAGCGGTTCTTGACAAAACGGAAGCTACTTACTGCCAAACTAGATTTTAGTACCGCAGATTAGATATTACAAATAAAAGATGCAGGCAACCAATGTATAATTTCAAACACCTAGAGCTGTTAGGAGGATAATGCTTGTTCCACTTATGTATGTGACGCACTCCTGCCCTGAACATCCTCTCTCTACACTTCGTTCCCTGGAACCGTTGTTTTCAGCACCGTTTCTCATTGTCTCCCTTTGAATACATCTTCTTGCACCGCCTTTTCCCATCACAGCTTTTCCTGACTTCATCAGTTTCTCTCAACTCTCAGGTGCAATATCCTCTGCTATTTGGATCTCACATCCCCTGTGTAAGGAAGCACCAGTGCCTCTGAAGTTTAGTCCTAGAATTAGAATCTGGTGCATTGGCGTGGCTAGTCTATAGGGGCTTTAATTCTGTCCCTTGAGTGTTCCCTAACCCATGGAGTCACATTGTCAGGTGACTTTATACAGTCTCTGGCACACAGTACGTACTCAGTAAAGTTAGATACCATTATTGCTGAGACAGGCTAGACCCAGAAAGATTTCACTGGATGCTAGTGAAGATGAACAGGGAATACGAGGAACATAAATACAGTCTGCGTTAGAAATAATCTCTAAGGCCACTACAGCTTTCCTTTTGTCCTCAAGGCTTAGGTTCCATTGCCTTTGCACATGGGGTCCCAAAAGGAGAGCGCTCCTGACTTGTCTCTTTAGGTGGTCCCAGCTGATTTCCCACCACCAGGTTCCTCCTGGACACCTTGACCTCTTTGTAATTTAACCCAAAAGAAAAGGTCTCTTTTCATCACTTACAGCCTCCCTCCCCATTCTAGTTTCTGGCCTGGAAGATTTACCTTTCTCCCAGGTATTTGACATCATGAAAGGATTCCCCTTCCATCCCTACCTTCCGTTCTCAGGTGTGGTTCCTGAGTATAGAGATGGTTGGCTCCAGCCCTAACATTGGTCCAACTGTATAATATCATGACCACAGGACACACACAGTGGACACATATAACTACACCTATACAAGAAAAGAAGGGTGGCTCCCTCATAACTGGGTCTCACACTTCATCATTTAAAGTATAATATTAATACCTTCCAGATTGATTTGAATTGGGTGGAGACAATGTCCACTAACTTGTTCTAAGAACTTCAAATTCATGGAGTCACACAATGTTAGGAGGAGGAGGGACCTAGAGATTCAAAACTGGAACTATGGGGCTTCCCTGGTGGTGCAGTGGTTGAGAGTCCGCCTGCCGATGCAGGGGACACGGGTTCGTGCCTCGGTCTGGGAAAATCCCACGTGCCGCGGAGCGGCTGGGCCCGTGAGCCATGGCCGCTGAGCCTGCGCGTCCGGAGCCTGTGCTCCTCAACGGGAGAGGCCACAGCAGTGAGAGGCTCGCGTACTGCAAAAAAACAAAAACAGAAAAACAGAAAAAACAAACAAAAAAAACTGGAACTATGGAATTCCACTTCAACTATGTTCAGATTTAACTATGGAATTGAATTAAAGTGCCAAAGCTCCCCCAAAGGGAGCCATGTGAACTTGCTACTTCTTATATGTGATTTCATTAACTGAGATGAGATTCTGAAAGTTTGTGACTGGGAAGAGAATCTGAAAAGAAAGGAAAGGAGAGAGGACCATAGGGACAAAGGAATAATCAAAAGATGGATCCTGGAAACAATGTATCTGCTTCATAGTTTTGTCTTTATCCCTGTCCTAAGATACCAGGGGTGGTTTGATGTCTTCCCCGTCACCAATAATCTGACCTTAATTCAGACCATGTAAGTCTGTATATTCTATTCTCAGCAGCAGTATGAAGGCTGCTGCCCACCCAGCCTTGGTACCACCAGTATCCTGTGAATAATATCAATATACCGTTCTTGTACTCTCATCTAAGGCCAACTCCTTCACTTTTGAACTGTATCTCATTATCTCCCAAATATCCAAGAATAGACACAGTTCTTACTTTCTCTTGAAACAACAATTTTCCACTTCTCATTAGATCCTTTAAAAATATCCTGCCCCCAAATAGATATCCTTTTATTCTCCTGCTTCCACACAAGTTTTCTGTTCCCCTTTACAAAAAATCTCAGAGCTGGTACCTGCTGTGTCCATTTCCTCATCTTCCATTCTCTTTGCAACCCATTCCAGGTAGACTTTTGACGCATGATTCACTGAAATCATGCTCATTAGGGTCATTGATGGCCTCTGCCTGGCAAGACCCAACAGTCAGGGACTTCCCTGGTGGTGCAGTGGATAAGACTCTGTGCTCCCAATTCAGGGGGCCTGGGTTTGACCCCTGGTTAGGGAACTAGATCCCACATGCATGCCACAACTAAGAGTTCTCATGCCACAACTGAGGAGCCCACGTGCATCAACTAAGGAGCCCACCTGCCACAACTAAGGAGCCCATAAGCTGCAGCTAAGGAGCCTGCCTGCCTCAACTAAGACCCAGTGCAAGCAAATAAATAAATAAATACTTTTAAAAAAGAGAAAAAAAGACCCAACGGTCAGTCCTTTGTCCTCAGCATAATTGACTCTCAGTAGTTTTGATGAGAGTCAATTATTCCCACCCTTTTTTAAAAAAAATTGTGACTTTTTTATACATTAAAAAAGATATAAAGATTAATATAAAACATGAATGTACCTATTGGTCGCTTAAAAAGTAGAGCACTTCCACTAGAAACTCTCGTGTGTCTTTCTCTGATTGCTTGTCTCCTGGACGTAACCATCCTCCTGAATTTTGTGCTTATGATTCCCTTGCCATCCTGCATGGCTTCATTATATATGTGTATTTCTCTAGCAATGTATTATTTCTCTAACAATGTATGTATTTTTGGTTTTATGAACTTTACATCAACAGAAATTACCGCCTATGTCTTTGGAACTTGCTTTTTTCTCTCTCCACATTATTTTTATGAGATTTATTCATGATGCTGCTTGTAACCCCAGCTTACTTATACTGCTGTGCAGTATCTATTACATGCCTGTATTAGTTATCTACTGCTGCATGACAAATTACTCCCAAATTCAGGAGTATGAAACAACAATAAACAGTTTCTGTAGGGCAGGAATTTAGGAGAGACTTAGCCTAGTTGTTTTAGCTCCAGATCTCCCATGAGACTGCAGTCAAGATATTGGCTAAGTATGCAGTCGTCTTAAAGCTTGACTGTGGCTGGAGACTTTGCTTGCAAGATGGCTCACTCAGGAGCCTCACTGAGTGAGGCTCACTCTCAGGAGACTGAGAGTTGGTGCTGGTTGTTGGAAGGAACCTCAGTTCCTTGCCATGATGTTATCAACACAGGGCTGCTTGAGTATCCATGCAACATGGTAGCTGGCTTCTTCCAAAGAGGGAGATCCAGGAGAGCAAGGAGGAAGTCACAATGACTTTTATTACCTAGCCTTGGAAGTCACACACTATTATTTCTAAAATATTCTATTGGTTCCACAGTTCAGCTCTATTCAGTGTGGGAAGGGACAGCTCAAAGCATGTGAATGCCGGGAGTTGACATTTGTGGCCATCTTGGAGGCTGGCTACTGCAATGACTATATCACAATTTATTGATCTATTCTCTTGTTAATGACATTAATTATTTCAATTTTAAAAATTATAAACAGTGCTTCTATGCTCATTCTTATTCAGGCTTCCTGATGCACATGGGCAAGAGTTTCTCTAGAGGGAGACTACTGGGCCATAGGGTATGTGCATTTTCAGATTGATAAGATAAAACCAAAATTGCCCCAAAGTTGTTTACCAATTTACACTCCTCTCAGTGGTGAATAATATTTCCCAATCTCTATATCCTTGCCAATACTTGGTATTGTCATATTTTAAAATTTATGCCAATCTGGTGGGTGTAAAATGATATCTTTTGCAGATTAAAATTTGCATTTTTGCAAATTACTAATGAGGTTGAACATCTTTTCGTATGTTTATTGCCCATTCAAACTTCCTTTAATGATAAATGCCTATTTATGTCATCTGTGCATTTTTTTATTGCATTATATGTCTTTGTCTTACTAATTTGTAGGAGTCCTTTTTCTATTCTGAATTATTAAGAAGCTTCTGGTTATTATATGTGCTGCAAATATTTCCTCCCAGTTTGCACTCTTTTTACTTTTTAATACTGTTTTTTAATGACCAGAAATATAAAACGTCTTCTTCTTTCCTCCTGTGGTATGTGCTATTTATGTCTTTTTAGAGACATACTTCCACTGACTGAGGTCATAAAAATATTTGTCTCTGTTTCCTTCAAAAAGTTCTTAAGTGTTGCTCTCCACGTGTAGGTCAAGTGGAACCTGTTTTGGCACGTTAGGGGAGGTGGGGATTTAAGTCTGATTCTTATTTCTGTGTGGACTACCACTTGCTCAAGCCTCCTTTCTAATACACTTTCTTCACTTGGCTTCAGGGACATCCCCCTCCCGGTTTTCCTCCCATCTGGCTCATTGCTTCTTCTTCGTCTTCTTTTTTTTTTTTTAATACTTATTAATTTTTTTGGCTGCACCGGGTCTTAGTTGTGGCACGCGGGATCTTAGTTGTGGCTTGTGGGATCTAGTTCCCTGACCAGGGATCGAACCCAGGGAAGCATGGAGTCTTAACTGCTGGACCACCAGGGAGGTCCCTGGCTTGTTGCTTCTTCTCGGTGTCCATTGCCAGCTCTTCCTCTTTGCAGACTCTACATGATGAGTGACTGGGAGTGCCCTCCTCACCTGTCTGTTTGGATACTCTCACCCTTCTCACCCGAGTCCATGACTATAAATAACATCTGTATGCTGATCATTCCACCGTCACATCTTTACCCTCTTCCTTCATATCTCCACTTGGCTCAATCCTTCCCATCAAATATCACTTCCTCAGAGAGGGCTTCCCTGACCATACTATGGAAGATAGCAGCACCTGCATCTGCCCCTATACTTAACTTGCTTTATTTTATATCAAGCATAATCAGTCATCCCCCGATTTTCTTCTAGAAATAGATTATATTTTGTCTGTCCACTATTTGAATATGTATCATGGACTTGGAACTGTTTGCTGATGCATCCAAATGACTAAGAACAGTGCCCGACATATTATAGATGCACGATAAACATTTGTAGTAAAAGAAGCTGATCAGGGACTTCCCTGGCAGTCCAGTGGTTGAGACTTCGCCTTCCAATGCAGGGGGTGCGGGTTCGATCCCTGGTCGGGGAGCTAAGATCCTACATGCCTCATGGCCATAAAACCAAAACATAAAACAGAAACAATATTGTAACAAATTCAGTAAAGACTTTAAAATGGTCCACATCAAAAAAATCTCTAAAAAAAAAGAGGCAGCAATGATCAGCTTTACTTAATATCATGCTTCATAGCTTATGGAGCATTTTTCTATGCAATTATGTTCCTCCTAGCATTGATTTAATCCTCAGGGACATGGTTTTGCCTACATTTGTGAATATCCGAGCAATAACATCTCTTCCTTTGGAGGTCTCTTAACATTTTTTTACTCAGAACACTTAATTTTATTCCCAGTTGCATGCATTATTAGGTGTGGGGCTGTCACTTGAGGAAATTGAACAATAACATCTCTTGTCTGACCATGTCAACTGTTATTTGATGTCTCACATAAAAGGAATGTGGCTCTGAAAAAGGGACAAGTGCTTCAAATTAATGCATGTACAAAAATGTTTGAATGCAGAATCTCAAAATAGGGCTATTTAGACTAGTGGTTCTGAGTCATTTCTTTTCACCCAAAATACATGCCCATGGGCTACTCTTACTTTTATACTTTTAACACTTTAACACTTTAACACTTTTGTTGGAAGTAAAATATTATGAAACATTTTTGTTCACCACAGCTGTCAGCCGCTAGCTCCCAGAATCCCAGCCCACACTTACACTCGGGGTTATCTAGCGCAGGGGTCCCCAGCCCCCAGGCAGCGAACAAGCACCGGTCTGTGGCCTGTTAGGAAGCGGGCTGCACAGCAGGAGGTGGGCGGCAGGCGAGCCAGCAGAGCTGCATCTGCCGCTCCCCATCACCCCCCGTCCGCTCGCATCACTGCCTGAACCATCACCCCCAGACCCACAGTCCATGGAAAACTTGTCTTCCACGAAACCGGTCCCTGGTGCCAAAAAGGTTGGGGGCCGCTGCTCTAGCAGACCCAGTCCTTGCTTCAGAGCCCCTCCAGGAGATATGCAGACAATATCCAGACCTCTGTCCACCTTAGTTATTCCTAAGCCCATAAATCTACGTAGCTAACTCCATAAAAATATACATTTGGCAAGTCTGAGCAGCCAGAGAAATTCATTCATTTACTATGTCTATTGAGGAGTTTGGAGCCCAGTACATGAGAATTTGGTCACTTGTGTCAAATTACTGGTTTGCACTCTGACTCATTCTACAAGCCAAATAGAATGAATGTGTGCGTTTCTCTCCCTGACGACACGAAAAGCGAACTTGAGGCTGATGTTAAAATAGATTTCTCATTTTCTGGGAACTCAGTGGGCTGGTTATGTTATCGAAAGTTCTGGCGCTGTGGGTCAGGCTTTACTGGGTGCTAACCGTTCGCAATCTCAAAGCACACATTCAAGAAAATGTGGGAAAGATTCTGGGACTTTGCAGGGGGTGGTGAAGCTCTAAAGCCTGTTGACAGAACTGTTGAAGACAAACTGTACAGCAGGGAACCCTGGACAGTCTAAGCTTCTCATTAGCAACACAGCTAGCTGTCCTCAAGAAATCTCCTGCAAAGGTGGTCGGACTGATTGACGCTGATCGACAGTGAATCAGAAACTAAATCAAGAGGAGTGGTTGGCCTGGGGCCCCAGAGAGCACAACACTAATGTTAAGTAAATCCAAAAGCAACAGCTGTGTCCAATGCTCTAGCGATTTGGGGTTCAGACATGGGATAGGTGTCACCTCTAAAGTCTTAGCAACTTCATCAGAATCTAAGAGGAATCATGTATATTGGTCAGGAGGGGCTCACAGCCATAGCATAAAATAGCCCAATCCAACTGGCTTAACCAAAAAAGTCACAGTCTAATGTGCTGGTGGGGAGCAGGCTCTGCTCCATGTAATTATTCAGGGACTCAGGCCTCATTCATTTGGTGGCCCTTCTATCCTCTAGAGCCCAGGAGTCTCAGAAGATTCTCTGCATCCAGCCAACAGACAAGGCAAGAGGGACACACAGAGAATCCAAGGAGGGATTAGGGACCACATCTGGAAATGCCACACATCACTTGGAATGCCACATTCCATTGGCCAAGACTAGTTACATGACCACCCCTAGACGACGGGACCCGGGAAGTACCGTCTGGCTGTATGGCCAACTTGATATTGGTGAGCCCTAACAGCCTCTGTTACAAGAAAGAATAAAACTCAGTTTTGAAAACAAATTTGTTAAATTTGAGAAAAGCCAACAGACTGACCTTTGAAGCAGTCTCTGTAAGAGGTCATAAATCTTACTCAAGTAGTGCTGTCTGTTTTCAAAAATGTTCTTTGGACCGCCACTCTTAGAATTCCCTTCAGAGACAGTAAGAAGGTCATTTCTTCATAGTCACCCTGGTTTAAGCCAATCCTCAAAGGATTGGATTTATTCAACATGTGAATGATATCAATCATTGACATCCATCAATTTAATTCTAAAGAAGATGCCCTCAGTTGCTTAGATTTTACACAAAGTATAAATAAGAGAATTTTCTGCAAGGTGTGAATAAACAAAGGTAAATAGATCTTCCCAGGGGAATTCTCATTCTTTAAAAGGGATCCTGTGGGGTGATGTCAGCAAACTGGAAGAATAGGTGTTTTCTACCATCTTCCCCCTAAAGAACACCAATTCTGACAGTTGCCCATGGACAAGAATGTCTTTTTGGAAGTCTAGGAGTCCAGCAGAGGAGCTCCAGCATGTCAGTGAAGCAAAAAAAAATGGGGATTGGACACACTGAAGATGTTAAGAGGAACAGTTTTGATTTACCTGCATCCCTCCTCCCCTAAACTGGCACAGCTCATACCAAGACGGACCATCTTGGCTGGCGATTTCTCCAGCTTTTTTCTCGGTCCATCCAGAGCACTGAGGTGTGTTGCACGACTGGGGGAGGGGAGGGCCTGGGAAGATGGCAGCCAGGGCCTTTGGAGAGCATCAGAGTGATGCAGATTCTACTAACCATTTCTCAGACTCCATCAGGAAGCCCACCCAACAGCCACTGGTGACACCTTGTCTGCAGGTCCATACAGATACAGTGGCAGCGACGAGCTCTTATAAAGTACAACCGAAACGGAACAAACACCGGACCTCAAGTCTGAAAACCAAGGGTTGGTTCTGGCCTAAGGTGAGCCAGCGACCACATCTGTGAAACGGAAACTAACCATTTTCCTATATGAAAGGAATTTTCCTCTTTATTTCAATAGAGCAGAAGCAGAATACCTCTAGATCACGATTCCTAAAACTTTCTCTAGTCATGTTTTTGGCTGTGCATCCGCGAAGCCTGTAGGAACTCAGTTCCCAGACCAGGGACTGAACCCGGGCCACGGCAGTGAAGGCCCAGAATCCTAACCACTAGCCACCAGGGAAGTCCCCCTCTAGTCGTGTTCTTTCAGGTACAAACAACTTTAAGGGTTCCCCTCCTCTCAGAATCTGAGATCTCCATGCTCTGGCCCCAGCCAGCCTTTCCAGGCTGATCTCCAACAACTCTCCTGCTGCCGTCCTGTGTTCCAGATAAACCTGATAATCCGGTCCTGCCCTCACTCCTCTGTCTGCATCTGTGCTCTCCCCACCCCCTCCATCTCCCTCTCTCATATTTACCACTTGAAATCCCATCCATCCTTTGAGAGCCACGATAAATGCCTCTTCCTCTGTGAAATTTCCCCTGATTTATCTGAATCTCCATAACATTTGGGTAACTCTCTGTCGTGTCATTTATTTTTTTATATAATTGCTTTCTCCCCATCCCTAGGAGAACTGATGTTCCTCTCTGTGGTATATATATTTCCTTCAATTTTCTGTTCCCCCATACAGCCTAGCAAGAGGACTTTTATCTAGTAAAAGTGCACTAAGTCTTTATTACGTATTTCATGGACTTAAAATGAAGCAAATTAAAGGCATCAATATTGTCAGTAAAAACGAACTTTTATTAAGCACTTCCTATGTGCTAGACCCTCTCTTAAGAACTTCTCATGCATTATATAATTTGTCATGTAGACGTTTCTATATAAATAATAGTTACACTTACTTTCAGTTTGCTTGGCTATTTTATAATTATTTTATATTTGGCTATTTTATGTATAACTTTTAACAATTCACTAATTTGTAGTGTATAGCCTCCAAAATTAAGTAAAGTATCACAGGAAATAAAATACAAACTTTCCCATTTAGGTAGATTCATGTTTAGGAATTTCATATTCTTCCATTTAAAAAGGCTTTAAAGTACACTGGTAATTAAAAGAATCCATATAGGGGACTTCCCTGGTGGAGCCCTGGTTAAGAATCTACCTCCCAATGCAGGGGATTTGGGTTCGAGCCCTGGTCCGGGAAGATCCCACATGCCACGGAGCAACTAAGCCTGTGCATCACGACTACTGAGCCTGCGCTCTAGAGCCCGTGAGCCACAACTAACTACTGAGCCCGCGTGCCACAACTATTGAAGCCCGTGAGCCTAGAGCCCGTGCTCCGCAACAAAGAGAAGCCACCGCAATGAGAAGCCCGCGCACCACAATGAAGAGTAGCCCCCGCTCGCCACAACTGGAGAAAGCCCACACGCAGCAACGAAGACCCAACGTAGCCAAAAATAAATAAATAAATTTATTTTAAAAAAATTATCTGTATATTAATCAGAATGATGACACATGGGGAGGAGTGACAGTTAATAAAATCAAAGGATGGATTGCTCATAGATTGTGCCCATGACAACAACAAAAAACCCAGTATTTTTTCTCATTAGACCATGATTACCCAACCATTTTTTAAGTGGTAAAGAAGAAATTGTAGAGCACTCCTGCTCTGTGAGAAGAATTCTTTTCCTGCCCTACATTTTCCTGTTGCTAACATAGAGCACAGGCCAAATTTTTGGCCTTTTATCCTTAAGAGCATTCTCTTAATCACATTCTTAGTTGTTCTATCTCCAAGTCAGAAAATGAATTTATATTTTATAGTGAAAACTACAGCAATACTCCTTGAAGCATTTGCTTTTTATAGTCAATCTGGCCTAATCATCAAGCTCATTATCTGGTCATTGCCAAGGAGGTGGTATAACCCCCTGAATCACTCATTAGAGCTAAGTTTCTGTAGTAAATTTTTTTTATATATATTTTTTTATTTTTGGCTGCGTTGGGTCTTTGTTGCTGCGCGCGAGCTTTCTCTAGTTGCCGCGAGTGGGGGCTACTCTTCGTTGTGGAACACGGCTCTAGGCGTGCGGGCTTCAGTAGTTGTGGCTCAAGACGCAGGCTCAGTACTTGTGGCGCACAGGTTTAGTTGCTCCGCGACGAGTGGGATCTTCCCCGACAAGGGTTTGAACCCATATCCCCTGCATTGGCAGGCGGATTCTTAACCACTGCACCACCAGGGAAGTCCCTGTAGTAAATATTTTTTTGTGGTTAAATATATATAACGTAAAACTTACCATTTTAACTATTTTGAAGTATACAATTCAGTGACATTAAGTAAGTTCATATTGTTGTACAAACATCACCATCATCCATCTCCAGAACATTTCCATCATCCCAAATGCTACCCATTACCCATTTCTCCCTCTCACTAGCCCCTGGCAACCACCATTCAACTTTCTGTCTCAATGAATTTGACTATTCAAGTACCTCATATAAGTAGAATTAAGCACTAAATGTTTCAAAATCATCTCTTTCCTTAAACAGACAAATCTCTTGTTATATGCTGTGTCTTATGCATCTTTGATTAAGTGAATTGGCTGAGTTTATTCAAAAGCCTAAATAAAACTTTTTTATTTTCCCGTCTAAACAGGATTGCAGATAAGGGGTTATTCAATCTGTATGTGTATCAAAACTCTTTATCAGCATGGGCTGGTTTCTGGAGAATCTTGGCCACTAAAAGTGGAGAGGAGAAGCTAGTGTCTCATGGAGCATCCTTTGATCCACTGGGAGCCTGGAGCCTTGGTCAGTGTGTCCCACTTCTAAACTATTGTGAGGTTGTCAATATGGCTTCTTGGAAGGTCTCAGTGGGATCCAGTCCCAGTTGGCCACAGCAATGAGCAACTGAATAAGATATCTTCCAACTGTTTTTGCCTTCTCTCTGATTTCACTCTTCCCAGTTGCTCACTCTTCTTTTGGGATTGCTTCCCAAGACAAACTACTCTCACACAAGCCCTTCCAGAGATAATGTCATCTGTGTCTCTCTGTGCCTCTTTGTCTCACTCTCTCTGTCTCTGTCTCTCTCACAGACACACATACACACCTCCCCACTCTGCTTTCCTTTGTGTTGGTTTCACTGTTTGGCAGGTTACGCTCACCTCAACTGGAGTCAAGACACCCACCCACATTTTTAGGCTTACATCTTAATAACTTAGCAAGCCTAGAGTGGAGAAAAGCTTATTTTTTCCCCAGTAGCGCTGGCAAAATTCCTGGCATGATGCTTCCTGTCTCTGATTGGCCTGGCCTAGGTAGTGGGCCCCCTCTGAACCAATCATTGGCTTGGGTCAGGAGCCAGGTGGTGGGGTCAGCGCCACCACTCCATATACACTGAGAATAGGAAAGGTATGCTTATCCAAAGGTGAATCGGGGGCCATAGGTGGCACCAAATCCATGCATTATGGAGATTTAATTCCTTTTCAACCTCATCTCTGCCTACATCCATTCATTCCCTCTTCCTCTGAAGACATCCAGGAAGCAGTTCCTGTCCCTTTCTTGATTACCTCCTGGCTTAGCGCCAAGTGCCAGACCACACTGGATGTGTGGGCAGATCTCTTACCAAAGTGGTAAAGTGCAGGAGACAGAAGTTCTGACCTCATCAACATGACTCCTTCCCCTTTACCACAAAAGGGAAGGGCCTTATAAACATAGGGCTTCATAATGAAAATGCCCCACTTGGTTACCCTCCCTTGTGGTCTGCATCACCTCTCCCCGTGACCCCTCGTGTTTCACATCACCAACTGAGTGTCCTCCAGTTCAATTCAATTCTGAGACTAACTACCTAGTGTTAGTGCAGACCTCACAAATTAGGGCTCAGTTCTACAAGACGGCTTCCACTTCAGATGCCAGCCTGGGGCCACTCGCTCTCCTGTCCAGCTTGGCTGAAAATTCAGGAGTTCTCACAATGCCCCTCTCACATTTGATAACCCACTAGAACAACTCACAGAACTCAGAAAAGCTCTATACTTATCATTAGCATTTTATTATAAAGGATACAATTAAACAGCTAGATGAAGAGATACATAGGGCAAGGTCTGGAAGGGCCCAGAGCACAGGACTTTCTGTCCCTGCAGGGTCAGGGTTTGCCACCCAACTGGTACATCAGTTGTTCGCCGTCCAGGATGCTGTGTGTTAAATCAAGGTGTCGTTACGTAGGCATGATTGACTAAATCACTGGTCATTGGGGACTGAACTCTCCAGCTCTTCTCCCCTCCCTGGTGGTTGAGGTTGGGCTAAGGAGGGTCTGGCTGCTTCCTGAAACTGGCTTCAAGAGTAACTGAAATAGCTAGAACGGCCCTGTCCTCAGCAGCTGGTATCAGTGGTCTCAGCGCCAATTAGATGACTTTTGACTCCCAAATTTCTCCTCGGTTAGGATGGAATCACTGGAGATTATTGTCATGCTCCTCAACAATGATAATCTTAAGTGGTTCTCTTTCCTCGGTGGTTCTTTTTCCTTCCCCTATCCAACATGAGTTGCTTTATAGAAATCGGATTTTTCCAAAAATAAATGATCAGTTTAAAAGATTCCATACTCCAACAAAGTTACTTTGAGACTCTTTTCCTCGGAGACCTTCACTTCCATGGTCTCACCTCTCACCCAAGCATAGATGGCTCTTCCACTCAGAACTCTTGCCTTAACCTTTCTCTTGATAAGCAGTTTAACCTGTTATTCTGGGTCTATCTCCAGCTTTATCAGCTGTTACATAAGTATATAAATGCTGTGTTCTGGTCATGTTGATCTATTCAGTCTTTAAGCATTAGGCACATTTCTAGAACCATACCTCTATCTGTGCTGTACCCAGACCTCCCTCTTATTCTCTGTTTGCATGCACTCCCCTATCTGTTAATTCTCACTTCAAGTCCCTCCTCCTCCATGAAGACTCGCAGCCTTCACTGATCTTTTTGTTCCCTACACGCCTATATTTAGGAGTCACGTGCTACCTTGAACCATCTCTTACTCTTTTAATGTAAGTGTCCCTTCTCCCCATCGCAACTGCATACATATTCTTGTATCTTCCATGGAGTCTCATGCTCAGTGTGGGTTCCTTGATTTTACTTTCCCTGACCCTTATTTCTCCTAGAGTGGCAGATGTTTCAGTAACTCTTCCTACATAACAAGCCATTCACAGTTCTGTGAGCTGACGGAGCTCAACTGGGAAGTTCTCACTTGGGGTCTCACTTGAAGTGGCAATCAGATGTCAGCTGGAGTCTCGGTCATCTGAAGCCTCAGTTGGGCTGAACATCCAAGGTGGCTCACTCTTGTGACATGTGGATAAAGTTGGCTATTGGCTGAGAGCTCAGCTGGGGCTGTCAACCACAGCACCCAAGCCTGGCCTCACCATGTGCTTTTCACAGCCTGACAACTGGGTTCATAGAGGGAGTATCCGAAGAGCAACAGCTCCAAGATTCCCAGGCAGAACCTGCAAGGCTTATTATGACTTGTCCATTGAAGTCCAGAACATCCCTTTCCACCACACTCTGTTAGAAAAGAAAGTCACTAAGACTCGTCCAGATTCAAGGAGAGGACAGTGAGACCCCCAACTCTATGGGAGAGTGACAAGATCACACTGCAGAGGAGCACAGGGGATGGGAATCTAGTGTTGCCACCATCTCAGGAAAATACAATTGGCCGAGGAAGGTAACATGTACATTTCCATCTAGAGTTACTCTAGTTTGTAACCCACCTGCTAAGGTATCGAGGCCCCCTTGTAGTACATGTATATGTTCTGTTCTCCTGGCCTCTGGATGAACCTCTAAGACATTATTAGGAAAGCCAACTGGGTGATCAGAGCTGAAAACATTCAGTGCTCAGAATCAACAAAATAGCAAGGTAAGCGTCGTAACTAAATTGTCTACTCTCTGTACAATGAAGGTATTATTTTCCCTAATTTAAAGAACACTGCAGAGGGGCTAGGAATGTTTGATATCTTGTTTTGGGTGGTGATTGGCTCAGCTTTACTCATTAAGTTGCAGAAGGAAGAAGATAGATTTGAAAGCTGTTTAGGAAGGTATTGAGGACTTGGTGACTGGATGTGCTGTACAAGTAGTCGGGGTGCTAGCTGGCAGCTGTTCTTCACCGTGTTCCATAATGCTGGGCACTGATTTTACTGTCAAAGGGATACATGAAAAGACAGATTCAAACAGACTCTCAGAGATTTCCTTGAGATTGTCTTAAATTCCTACTGGAATCATTCCACAACACTGTTTATTTTCTTTCAGTAAGATTTTCTCCCCATTGTGTGCCAACACCCATTATGTTGCACAGAATTATTAATCATCCATGCGGAATTTTATGTTTATAAAGTCTCTGAAAAAAATCAACCTTTTCCCCTGCCCCCACCAGCTGAGCTCACAGACCATGGCCCTCTCTCCGGACATGTACAAACCAGTCTGATTTTTTTTGGTTTTGGGTTACCGGGCCAAGTTGTTAAACTGACTCAACCTGCCAGTTAAATACCTGAGAATTCAGGGAAAACTAGTCAAACTCTTTTAAATCAATCCCAGACACAGAGCCAGGTCAGTGTTTCCTTGGTGACTGCAGAGCATGTGCTGATGTCCCCAGAAGAGACCACAGATGCAGGGTGAGGCGATGACATTGGGGGTATGATGTTAGCTCTCTTGAACTCTAAGTCACCACCTATGAGTGTATGCAATGTAGTAATGACTGTTTCAGACATGCTGAATATATAGTTTGACTCAGCATTGATGGGAAGAGCCTCAGTAGACAATGAATGAATAGGACCTGAATGTGTATCACATTATGAAACCAGGCATGTGGAAGCATGTTTCCAAAACAGGTTAGAGACTTGCTTCCCCTAAAATCTTGTCCATCTCAGTCAGAGATATCACTGTCCACCTGGTTACTCAGGCCGAAAGCCTCTGCGTCAACCTCTCTTTCCCTCACCTTCCCCACCCCACCCCCTGCCACCATATTTAATGCGTCAGCCAAGCTCTAGCTTCCCAATACCTGTATCCTCAAATACAATTATCAATTATCACCACATCCACTAGCATTACTCTATCCCAAGCCACCTGACGCTTCTACCTGCAGAATTGCAATAGTCTCCTACCTTCTTGATAGATTTAACAAAAACAATTTTTTTAATTCCTGGAAAAAAAAATACCGTAACAAAATCAGTGGCGAATGACTAAACAGGAAAAATACTACACATACAACCAAATTTAGATTCCTTCATATATAAAAAGCTAATAGAGATTATTATGAAAAAATAAATATTTAAATAGAAAATTGGCAAATTATCCAAATAGTTTGTAAAAAATAGGAAATATAAATCATTCATAAGCAAATGATATGATGCTTAATTGCACTCTAATGAGAGAAATAGAAATTCAAAGTGGCATGAGATGCTGTTGACACTTGTAAGGTTGGAAAAATTCAGAAAATTTAGTAATGTCCTGATGGTGATGGGAGGACTAATACTGGTGGGAAGGCAAATTGGTCCATCCTCTTTGGAGAGCAATTTACAAAGTGCCACCACATTTTCATATGCAGATATTTTTGACTTGGCAATTCTACTCTAGGAGTTTATTTTACAGATATGTTTGCACATGAGCTTAAAGATGCACATACGCATGCAGTAACAAAAAGAAGCCAGCCAAATATACTGGGAGCTGGTTAAGTAAGTTTGGTATATCCGTAGAGTGGAATACTATGCAACACTGAAAAAGAATGCAACAAAACTACTTGGTATCGACAAGAGAAAATTTCCCAGGTATCTTATTAAGTTGTAAAAAGCAAGATGCAGAAGAGCATACGTAATATGCTATAACGTTTAAAAATATGGGTAAGAAAATGTACTCCTTGCATAGTCATAGACTATTTCTGGAAGGAAACTTGTAACAATGGTTGCCCCTGGAAAGGTCACCTGATAATTTGGGGGAAAGGGGAGGAGACTTACTTTTCACTATATTTCTTTTTGTGATGTTTAAGTTTGTACCATATTAGAGAATTGCCTTTTAAAAAAAAAAATTATATACAATTAAAATTTTTTTCTCAAGAAAACAGAATAATTTTATCTTGGTAATAAATAGTTAAATTCAGAAAGACAAAGAGAAAAGACTAGTTATATTCTGTTATTTTAAAGGAATATATTAGTAATACTTTCCTGGAAGTGTGAGGTTTTACCTAAAGAGATAATTATAAATTTCACTTCTATTATGTCTTTACATTTTCAGACTTATTATGTAAAAATGAATACCTCAGGCAAAATAATAGCTAATATTTAGAGAGTGTTAACTATGAGCAATGTGCTTCAAAATAACAATACTGTTCTCATCGCCAGTTACAGCTGAGGGGATGAAACCTCAGAGAGATTAATTATCTGGCCTAAGGTCACACAGCTAGTAAGTTATAGAGCTGATGCAAACCTCAGCCGTCTGACAGGAGAGTCCACATTCTTAACCACTGTACAGTTTATTTATTGTGTTATTAATGACTCATTTGTTTCATACAAATAACACTTAAGGGTACATAATTTCCAATTCAAAACTGATACTTATCAGAAAAAGAATCTAACCTTAACTACAGGAAGTAAAAACACAAATGTTGTAGATACTTAAGTCCTATAAATGAAGTTATAATATTGTTTCTGATTTTATGACAACTCAGAAAGATAAAAATATAGTGTTTTAATACATTTGAACAATGACTGGGGCTTTCCTGGTGGCACAGTGGTTAAAAATCCGCCTGCCAATGCAGGGGACACAGGTTTGAGCCCTGGTCTGGGAAGATCCCACATGCCACAGAGCAACTAAGCCTGTGCACTGCAACTACTGAGCCTGTGCTCAAGAGCCTGTGAGCCACAACTACTGAGCCCACGTATCACAACGACTGAAAACTGTGCGCCTAGAGCCCGTGCTCCACAACAAGAGAAGCCACCGCAGTGAGAAGCCCGTGCACCGCAACAAAGAGTAGCGCCCACTCAACGCAACTAGAGAAATCTCACAAGCAGCAATGAAGACCGAACGCAGCCTAAATAAATAAATAAACAAACAAATAAATAAATAAAAAACGATGACTGGAAAATAGAGCCACTGGGTTCTATATACTGTACGTACCATTTTTTGTGTGTTTAGATACTTGACCTTCACAAAACCTTAAAGTAATAAATAAGATGTTTTAGGTCAGTGTCAAGGGTTGAATTGTGCCCCTAAAAGATATGAAGTTGTAAGCCCCCCTTATGAGTTAAACTATATCCCCTCAAAATTCGTATGTTGAACTCGTAACCCCTATTAATCTCAGAATATGATGGTATTTGGAGAAAGGCTTTTTACCGAGGTAATCAGATTAAAGTGAGGTCATAGGATGAGCCCTAATCCAATATGACTGGTGTCCTTATAAAAAGGGGAAATTAAGATACAGAAACACACATGCACAAAAGGATGACACTATGAAAAGACACAGGGAGAAGACCGCCATCTGCAAGCCAAGGAGAGAAGCCTAGAACAGATCCATCCCTCACAGCCACAGCAAACACCTCCCTCCCAACCTGTGAACATGACCGAATTGGGAAACAGGTCCTTTGCAGATACAATCAAGTTAAAATGAGGCCATACTCATGAGGTTATGGTCCCTCATCCAATATGACTGGTGTCCTTAGAAGGAGAAGAAAAGATACACAGACACAGGGAGAACCCTGTGTGAAGTCAGAGATAGAGACGAGAGATGTGTTTACAAATCAGGAGATGCCAAGGATTGCCAGCAACAGCCGAAGCCAAGAGAAAGGCATGGAACAGATTCTTCTCCAGAGCCTTCAGAGGGAGCGTACCCTGCCCGACACCTTGATTTCAGACGTGTGGCCTCCAGAACCATGAGAGAAGATATTTCTGTTGGTTTAAGCCACTCGGTACTCGCTGCAGGGGTACTTGCTACAGTAGACCTAGGAAATGAATTCCGTCAGAATCCCCACAGTCAGGTTGGTGTGGGAGTGTCTTCGTAAGCAAGGGCTCACAGGTGAAACGATGAGAGAGAGAGCGGTGTGGGGAGCAGAGCGCGAAAAGGAGAGTAAGGCTGCTCAGCCAGGTTCCACAGGTGGTGATGTCCCAACCCTGAGGGCGGCTCAAGTGTAAGCGATGCCCTGGGGTGGGCTCACCCGAGGCAAGGGAGCTAGGGTTCCTGCCCCAGCGCCCCATCCGTTACAGGCTGTAGACCACGCCAAGGGCCTCCACCTGCAGGCAAGTGGGGTCCAGTAACTAGAAGGTAGTTCTCCGTAAAGGTGCAGCACACTTTGCTTGTTGAAATCAAAAGCACCCCCAAAAGGGAAAGACAAAAATGGTAAAAATGTATGAGAGGGGATCAAGGCGGGCCACCAGCATCATCCAACACATCAAACTATCTGGTCTGTGATATCTGGAGTCCAGAAGCTGGCTGCTAACTCCAGTCCTGCTACAAACATATAAATATTTCTGGTTTGGGTGGTAAACAGCCACAGCCTTGGGCCCCCACTTCCCCGCTGCTACTTTGGTCCCATCCCTGGAACCCCTGGACTTCCCTACAATCCAGCAACTAAAATGCTGGGCACAGAGGGTGCTCACCAAACACTATGGCAGGTGTTCTTTCTTTTCTTCTTTTTTTAAAAAAATCTTTTTATTTATTTATTTGTTTGTTTGTTTTTGGCTGCATTAGGTCTTCATTGCGCGCACGGGCTTTCTCTTGTGGTGGCGAGCGGGGGCTACTCTTCGTTGTGGTGTGCAGGCTTCTCACTGCGGTGGCTTCTCTTGTTTCAGAACATGGGCTCTAGGCATGCGGGCTCAGTAGTTGTGGCTCGCGGGCTTAGTTGCTCCGCGGCATGTGGGATCTTCCTGGACCAGGGCTCGAACCCATGTCCCCTACACTGGCAAGAAGATTCTTTTTTTTTTTTTAGTGGATTTTTGTGTGTGTGTGTGTGGCTGAGTTGGGTCTTTGTTGCTGCACGCGGGCTTTCTCTAGTTGTGGCGAGTGGGGACCACTCTTCACTGCAGTGCGCGGGCCTCTCATCACGGTGGCTTCTCTGTGGAGCACGGACTCTAGGCATGCAGGCTTCAGTAGTTGAGGCTCACGGGCTCCAGAGCGCAGGCTCAGAAGTTGCGGCACATGGGCTCAGTTGCTCCGAGGCACATGGGATCCTCCCGGACCAGGGCTCGAACCGTGTCCCCTGCACTAGCAGGTGGATTCTTAACCGCTGCGCCACCAGGGAAGCCCGGCAAGCAGATTCTTAACCACTGTGAAGTCCCCAGTGTTCTTTCTAATTAGTCAGCTATTAAGATTTTGACTATCATTCCCCAGATTAAGCACCTGCTAGGTACCTAATCCAGTGATCGGAACTGTGAGGGACAGAAATTTTAGATAATACCTGCCTTCAAGAAGTTTAAATTTGAGGTGAGAACAGATACAGATTAAATAATCAGGAATAATTATGTGCTAAACTCTGTGTCTCAGAGTTTTGGGGTGCTATTTGGGCTGCTATAACAAAAATACCATAGACTGGGTGACTTAAACAACAAATTATTCTTTTTAAACATGTGTATACTGCAATTTTATTTCAATCGCACAAACGAAGTTAGCATGTAGGAAATTTAAATGAAACAGTACTTTAAAAATAGCAGGGAACCAAAAAATCTAAAACGGAAGTACACCTAAAGCATGAGAATTCAACATTCATTAGTGTTTCATCTTCTTATTTGATTGACACTTGATGTTTGCAAATTTTGAAGCAGACTTTGAGATCATGATGACTATTTGAAGAGATTTCAGCACCAGCACTAAGATTTGAACATTCAGTTGGTTTGCAGTTGATTTGTTAGCCAGTTACATAATATATAGTACAGATTTGTCACAGGTCAGATCACAGTGTTGAAGGAAAGAGGTACCTTCCTGTAATTAGACAGGATCCCCTAAACTGCACTCAGCTTAAGACATCCAATGTACAAGAGCATGAAAGCCATCATAATAATGTCGCTTCAAGGAATATAGTTTTGATAAGGAAAATAACCTAAGCTTCTGTTTCCCATTTTAATTACTGAAATCTCTTAACAATGACAAAACTGTCACATAGGACAGTAAATGTATACAGTAGTTCAATCAAACTTCTTAGAAAGAACACATTTAGCAATCTGGGATAATGCAGGATGACAGGAAATGTAATGTGATTCAGTATTGGTTCTTTTTGTCATTTTACACAGACATCATGTTAATATTAGATCAAGGCACAAAACTTTAGTGCATAAACCAGTTTCTTTTTTAAGATCTAGCATTTTTTAATAGATATTTATTGGAGTCTAATTGCTTCACAATGGTGTGTTAGTTTCTGCCGTAGAACAAAGTGCATGTACATATATCCCCATATCTCTTCCCTCTTGCGTCTCCCTCCCACCCTCCCTATCCCACCCTGCTAGGTGGTCACAAAGCACAGGGAGCTGACGTCCCTGTGCTATGTGGCTGTTTTGAGTTCCACAGTAAGATATAATTCACGTGAAGCTCAGAATCATGTTTCAGACCATTGAACTTACCGAAGTTAAAATATAAATAGCTGAAGACATGATGTAAAAGATGAAGTACTTGGTTCTGTTAACGTATTTACCAATTAAAGCCACAAAATATTCCTCATTATTATTCATGCAAATAATTGAGAAAAAAAGATAGTGCAGAAATTAACTTTAAGTAAAACATTATTCCTTCCCTTCCTCCCACTCCCCTATACTCTGCAAAATCTTTTCCCTGGGACTAGGCCTTGAAAAGGCCACTACATATTAGTTTGACATGCATTACTGTCTGCAATTAAAAAAGCTAATTTGGGGACTTCCCTGGTGGTCCAGGGGTTAGGACTCTGCACTTTCACTGCCAAGGGCGCGGGTTCAATCCCTGGTTGGGGAACTAAGAACCCACAAGCTGTGTGGCACAGCCAAAAATAAAATAAAATAAAACAAATAAAAAAGCTAATTTTGTGGTAGTTGTAATTACATTATAAAAATGTCCACACACATAAATCTAAAAAAGGTTGAAAACCTACAGTAAATCTACAATATATTGTTTTACATTTGACCACTGGTTTGTGTTATGTAGGAGGCACAGATTTGGTAAAGCATTTGTAACAATTTAGGAAGGCATCTACATCTTTAGATTCTGGACGAATTTTATGTTTGAATCTACAAAATTGCATGAAGTCTAACTTGAGAGATTTCCTATCGTTCTAAAATTCCTCACTCTGGATAAATCATTTTTAGGACACTTTCTTATAAATATCACCCTGTGAAAGCACATACCATTCCATTTGTTCCACATCTTATGATCTTAACCTGCGTAGGGCTGACCTCATTTATTCATGGAATATTGAATATGATAGGAAGACAAACCTGAGAGAAACATTTACAATACAATAGCGTTAACTTGCGAAATTCTTCATCAGCCTTCTGTGAAAAAAACTTCTCAAGCCTTTCTCCTCTTTATCGTAGTGTGGATTGTGGAAAATGTGGGATTTTTCCTCTTGACATGAAAATATTTCAAAGCATGGCGATCTTGCCTGACAGGTTTAGTATTTTCTGCATAACTGATACAGGAACTCCTGTATGACTCCCATCCTGTTGTAAAGGTCAGAAAAAAGCAGCAAACTGGGAGGGAAATAGCTTATCGCCAGGGTAGTCATGTCTGAAGGCTTTCAAAGTACGTTGGTTTTTCCCTCCTTCCGACTGTTGTCTCCATTTTCTTCTTACAGCTCACAAAATGTAGGTTGTTGTTAACAGTTGTTCTTTGTAGGGTTTTTTTTTCCTTCTCCAGATTAAAGTCCTATCTCTCCTTAGTTTGTTTCTCTATGCAGTATTTGATTTGCTCAGTTCCTGCCTGATTGCATCAACGAGCTCATCTTTTAGCTTAGTTAATTCTTTTCTCATTTCATCTAGAATGTCCTGCTTCCGCCTGGACTCCGTTCCCCTGGGCTGCGAAGAAGGTGCAGATTTTGGTCTGGAAATAACAGGTGACTTGCTGCCATTCATTGTATTTGTTCTTTCCCAAGGTTTTCTTGTTATTTCAGGTGTTCAGGTACTTGTTCAGGTTGTTCAGATTGTTCAGGTACTTGTTGAAGAGGCCTTAGAAGTTACAGGCTCTGAATCTTCATTTTTGTCCTCTTTTTGTTCTGTTTCTATTGTTGATCCTTTTTCAGCAGTTCTTCTCCTCCTGGCCAGCAGGGCACTCATTTCTTGCATTAAACCACTACCCCTTAAAGGAAGGGGTCCCTTTCCTTATCTGTTTTAGATAAGGCCGAATTCACACCAATGAATTGGGAAAGAGGCATCTTCCATTCATGACACTTTACGAAGTTTTGCTCCAGCAATTGCAGCTGCAAGTCCAGTTAAAGGGCAGTTGTCTTCAGATGTGGATCCCGAGAAAAATCCAGATGCAGGGAGGGGAGGGGCAGGTGGTGGAGGAGGAGGGGATACTTGATTAGGAAGTGGTGGTGGAGGAGGCGGAGGCCCAAGGACCAGGACGGAAGTGGAGAGGGGGAGGGGGGCCTGGGGGAGGAGGGAGCGCAGCTGATGCCTGGGCAGGACCTGGTGGGAGTGGAGGAGGGGGTGGGGGTGCAGGTGGTCCCAAGACAATGCCCTGTCGGGCTGGAGTCTCTGCCGGCTGAGAGGCGGCCTGCAAGCCTGGCTCAGAAGCAGAGGAGTCTCCCTGCAAAGAGTTTGGAGAAGTCTCCTCAGAGGCAGGGGCAGCAGCATTTGATATTCTTTCCAGCTGCTCCCTTTCTAGCTGCTCTTGTGGCTCTCGTTCTGGCCTTTCCCTGGCCTGTCTCTCCAGCCCCTCCCTCTCTCTCTCCAGCTGCTCCTGTTCTAGTCGCCCCCTCTCCAGCCTTTCCCTTTCTAACCTCTCCCTCACCAATCTCTCCCTTTCCATCCTTTCTCTCTCCAGCCTTTCCCACTCCAGCTCCTTTTGTTGTTGCTGTTCTCGAAGTTGCCTTCTTTGAATTTCCAATTCTTCCTGTGATGGGCCATTCTGAACATGGGCAGGTAGCTGTGAATTTTGTCTAGGCAATGTTGGCCTTGTTCCCTGTGAACTCAACACTTCTAAGGCATGCATCATGGCACTTGCGAACATTGGCGTTTTCTTTGCTGCCAAAGTTGAGACCATACACCTGTCTAGCGTCCCACCATTGGTGGAAGGTCTGTGTAGCTTGATTGTACTTCAACCCTTTAGGAACGGCACCGTTTATCACGACCTGATGGTCCTGAATCTTCCTGCCCACCACTCTGAACATGTTGCTGCCTGTATGATGATATATATGAACTCTCCTGAACCCAGTTGAACCACCAGCTGGCACCCACTTTTTATTAGCATCATCATAAGCCATCATTTTTAGGATTCTCTATGTATTGTATCATGTCACTGCAAACAGTGACAGTTTTACTTCTCCTTTTCAGATTTGGATTCCTTTTATTTCTTTTTCTTCTCTGATTGCTGTGGCTAAAACTTCCAAAACTATGTTGAATAATAGTGGTGAGAGTGGACAACCCTGTCTTGCTCCTGATCTTAGTGGAAATGGTTTCAGTTTTTCACCATTGAGAACGACATTGGCTGTGGTTTTGTCATATATGGCCTTTATTATGTTGAGGTAGCTTCCCTCTATGCCTACTTTCTGGAGAGTTTTTATCATAAATGGGTGTTGAATTTTGTCGAAGATTTTTCTGCATCTATTGAGATGATCATACGGTTTTTATCCTTCAATTTGTTAATATGGTTTATCACATTGATTGATTTGCATATATTGAAGAATCCTTGCATTCCTGGGATAACCCCACTTGATCATGGTGTATGATCCTTTTAATGTGCTGTTGGATTCTGTTTGCTAGTATTTTGTTGAGGATTTTTACATCGAGGTTCATCTGTGATATTGGCCTGTAGTTTTCTTTTTTTGTGACATCTTTGTCTGCTTTTGGTATCAGGGTGATGGTGGCCTCATAGAATGAGTTTGGGAGTGTTCCTCCCTCTGCTATATTTTGGAAGAGTTTGAGAAGGATAGGTGTTAGCTCTTCTCTAAATGTTTGATAGAATTTGCCTGTGAAACCATTTGGTCCTGGGCTTTTGTTTGTTGGAAGATTTTTAATCACAGTTTCAATTTCAGTGCTTATGATTGGTCTGTTTATATTTTCTATTTCTTCCTGGTTCAGTCTCAGAAGGTTGTGCTTTTCTAAGAATTTGTCCACTTTTTCCTGGTTGTCCATTTTATTGGCATATAGTTGCTTGTAGTAATCGCTCATGATCCTTTGTATTTCTGAAGTGTCAGTTGTTACTTCTCCTTTTTCATTTCTAATTCTGTTGATATGAGTCTTTTCCCTTTTTTTCTTGATGAATCTGGCTAATAGTTTATCAATTTTGTTTATCTTCTCAAAGAACCAGCTTTTAGTTTTATTGATCTTTGCTATTGTTTTCTTTGTTTCTATTTCATTTATTTCTGCTCTGATCTTTATGACTTCTTTCCTTCTGCTAACTTTGGTTTTTTTTTTTTTTGTCCTTTCTCTAATTGCTTTAGGTGTAAGTTTAGGTTGTTTATTTGAGATGTTTCTTGTTTCTTGTGGTAGGATTGTATTGCTATAAACTTCCCTCTTAGAAATGCTTTTGCTGCATCCCATAGGTTTTGGGTTGTTGTGTTTTCATTGTCATTTGTTTCTAGGTATTTTTTGATTTCCCCCTTGATTTCTTCAGTGATCTCTTGGTTATTTAGTAGTGTATAGTTTAGCCTCCATGTGTTTTTATTTTTTACAGTTATTTCCTTATAATTTATATCTAGTCTCACAGTGCTGTGGTCGGAAAAGATACTTGATGTGATTTCAGTTTTCTTAAATTTACCAAGGCTTGATTTGTGACCCAAGATATGATCTATCCTGGAGAATGTTCCATGATCACTTGAGAAGAAAGTGTATTCTGTTGTTTTTGGATGGAATGTACTATAAATATCTATTAAGTCCATCTGATATAATGTATCATTTAAAGCTTGTGTTTCCTTATTTATTTTCTGTTTGGATGATCTGTCCATTAGTGAAAATGGGGTGTTAAAGTCCCCTACTATTACTGTGTACTGTCAGTTTCCCCTTTTATGGCTGTTAGCATTTGCCTTATGTATTGAGGTGCTCCTATGTTGGGTACATAAATATTTACAATTGTTATATCTTCTTCTTGGATTGATCCCTTGATCATTATGTAGTGTCCTTCTTTGTCTCTTGTAATAGTCTTTATTTTAAAGTCTATTTTGTCTGACATGAGAACTGCTACTCCTGCTTTCTTTTGATTTCCATTTGTATGGAACATCTTTTTCCATCCCCTCCTTTCAGTCTGTATGTGTCCCTAGGTCTGAAGTGGGTCTCTTGTAGACAGCATATATATGGGTCTTGTTTTTGTATCCATTCAGTGAGCCTGTGTCTTTTGGTTGGAGCATTTAATTCATTTACATTTAAGGTAATTATCGATATGTATGTTCCTATTACCATTTTCTTAATTGTTTTGGGTGTGTTATTGTAGGTCTTTTCCTTCTTTTGTGTTTCCTGCCTAGAAAAGTTCTTTTAGCATTGTTGCAAAGCTGGTTTGGAGGTGCTGCATTCTCTTAGCTTTTGCTTGTCTATAAAGGTTTTAATTCCTCCATCAAATCTGAATGAGATCCTTGCTGGGTAGAGTAATCCTGGCTGTAGGTTTTTCCCTTTCATCACTTTAAATATGTCCTTCCACTCCCTTCTGGCTTGCAGAGTTTCTGCTGAAAGATCAGCTGTTAACCTTATGGGGATTCCCTTGTATGTTACGTGTTGCTTTTCCCTTGCTGCTTTTAATATTTTTTCTTTGTATTTAATTTTTGAAAGTTTGATGAATATGTGTCTTGGTGTGTTTCTCCTTGGATTCATCCTGTATGGGAATCTCTGTGCTTCCTGGACTTGACTGACTATTTCCTTTCCCATATTAGGGAAGTTTTCAACTATAATCTGTTCAAATATTTTCTCAGTCCCTTTCTTTTTCCCTTCTTCTTCTGGGACCCCTGTAATTCGAATGTTGGTGTGTTTAATGTTGTCCCAGAAGTCTCTGAGACTGTCCTCAATTCTTTTCCTTCTTTTTTCCTTATTCTGCTCCGTGGTAGTTATTTCCACTATTTTATCTTCCAGGTCACTTAACTGTTCTTCTGTCTCAGTTATTCTACTATTGATTCCTGCTAGAGAATTTTAAACTTCATTTATTGTGTTGTTCATCATTGTTTGTTTGCTCTTTAGTTCTTCTAGGTCCTTGTTAAACATTTCTTGTATTTTCTCCATTCTGTTTCCAAGATTTTGGATCATCTTTACTATGATTACTCTGAATTCTTTTTCAGGTAGACTGCCTATTTCCTCTTCATTTGTTTGGTCTGGTGGGTTTTTACTTTGCTCCTTCATCTGCTGCATATTTCTCTGTCTTCTCATTTTGCTTAACTTACTGTTTTTTGGGTCCTCTTTTTGCAGGCTTCAGGTTCGTAGTTCCCATTGTTTTTGGTGTCTGCCCCCAGTGGGTGAGGTTGGTTCAGCGGGTTGGGTAGGCTTCCTGGTGGAGGGGACTGGTGCCTATGTTCTGGTGAATGAGGCTGGATCTTGTCTTTCTGATGGGTAGGACCACGTCTGGTGGTGTGTTTTGGGGTTTCTGTGAACTTAGTATGATTTTAGGCAGCCTCTCTGTTAATGGGTGGGGTTGTGTTCCTGTCTTGATAGTTGTTTGGCATGGGGTGTCCAGCACTGGAGCTTGCTGGTCATTGAGTGGAGCTGGTTCTTAGTGTTGAGTTGGAGATCTCTGAGAGAGCTCTCGCCGATTGATATTACGTGGGGGCTGGAGGTCTGTGATGGTCCAATGTCCTGAACTAGCCTCTTCCACCTCAGAGGCTCAGTCCTGACACCCAGCTGGAGCATGAAGACCCTGTCAGCCGCACGGCTGCTGCAGGCATTGATACTTTTCTAAAGTCCTGATTGTTTTTGTTTATGACATCTCCGTTGGGGTCTGTAGAAATGATTATGACAGCAGACACAATGAGAGAGGAAAGTTAAACAAAGTTCCAGCCATGGTTGCTGCTTCAGTCCCTTCAGGAGTTCCCTCCAGCCATGGATGCTCTGTGCCCCGTAATGCCAAGTGTTGGGTGGTGGTAGGCGATATGATTATATCTTGAGTGTGCCCCTCCTACCGTCTTGTTGTGGTTTCTTCTTTTTTTTGCGGTACGCGGACCTCTCACTGTTGTGGCCTCTCCCGTTGCGGAGCACAGACTCCGGACACGCAGGCTTAGCGGTCATGGCTCATGGGCCTAGCTGCTCCGCGGCATGTGGGATCTTCCCAGACCGGGGCACGAACCAGTGTCCCCTACATTGGCAGGCAGACTCTTACTCACTGCACCACCAGGGAAGCCCGTGGTTTCTTCTTTATTCCTCTAGATGTAGAAGATCTTTTTTGGTAGGTTCCAGTCTTTCTTAACGGATGGTTGTTCAGCAGTTAGTTGTGATTTTGGTATGCTCATGAGAGGAGGTAAGCTCAAGGTCCTTCTACTCTGCCATCTTGAAAGACTCCACAACAAATTATTTTTCACAGTTGTGGAGGCTGGGGAGTCCATGATCAAAACATCAGTAGATCCAGAGTCTCGTAAGAACTCACTTCATGGCTTATAGGTGACTATCTTCTCACTGTGTCCTCACATGGCAGAAAGGCTGAAGTTGCTCTCTGGGGCCTCTTTTATAAGGGTACTAATCCCATTCATGAGGGCTCCACCCTCATGACCTAAACACCTCTCAAAGGTCCTACCTCCTAATACTATCACAATGGAGATTTCAATTTCAACATGTAAATTGGGGGAGGGGGTACATTCTGTCCTTAGCACTCTGCAGTCCTGACACATTAAAAGTGAACATTTCCTTCGCGGTCCAGTGGCTAAGACTCTACACTAGCAATGCAGGGGGCACAGGTTTTGTTTTGTTTTTTTGTTTTGCAGTACGGTGGCCTCTCACTGTTGTAGCCTCTCCCGTTGCAGAGCACAGGCTCCGGACACACAGGCTCAGCGGCCATGGCTCACGGGCCCAGCCGCTCCGCGGCATATGGGATCTTCCCGGACCAGGGCACGAACCCGTGTCCCCTGCATCGGCAGGCGGACTCTCAACCACTGCGCCACCAGGGAAGCCCGTTTTTTTTGTTTCAATTAATTAATTAATTAATTTTATTTTTGGCTGCGTTTGGTCTTTGTCGCTGCACGCAGGCTTTTCTCTGGTTGTGTCAAGTGGGGGCTACTCTTCCTTGCGGTGTGCAGGCTTCTCATTGCGATGGCTTCTCTTGTCGTGGAGCACAGGCTTTAGGCACGCGGGCTCAGTAGTTGTGGCTCACGGGCTCTAGAGCGCAGGCTTAGTAGTTGTGGCTCGCGGGCTTAGTTGCTCTGCAGCATGTGGGATCTTCCCAGACTGGGGATCGAACCCGTGTCCCCTGCATTGGCAGGCGGATTCTTAACCACTGTAGGGGGCACAGGTTTGATCACTGGTCAGGGAACTAAGATCCTGCATGCCACATGGCACAGCCAAAAAAAAAAGTGAACATTTTCTGGGAAAAAGAGAATGGTTGAGTCTACCCATGACCCTTAGATTTCTGTAAAGGCTCCAGGTTACTCATATTAAAATGTTATCAGTCAGTGGTTTTATTTATGCCATTCCCACCACTTTTACTATATTTTCCACAAATTAGTGAGCTCTTTTCATATTATATCTATAGACACAGCTAAATATAATACACGAGGAACCCATTAAATTCTGTAATCACTGTTTTCTGTAACAGGATCTGTGGCTATTCAAACTCAGCCAAAAGAGGCCTTCTCAGAGGAAAAATGAAATAACCAATGCAAAGACACCTATGATTTCCTTTGGAGTATTCCAGCCACATGAGTGGAAAAAAATAAAGAAGATGGTGGAAGACCCCAAATCTTCCCAGTGAAAAGCTGTGAATTCACTTCTGCTTTGGGGTCAGAGCTTGGCCACAGACCAAAAAAGAGGGGCATATGAATGAAACCACATTGGTTGACCATCTGGGTTGCATTTGGCCCAAAGGCTTACCTCAGTTTCAGTTTTTTGAGATATAAAATAAGGCCAAAACGGATCCATGAAAATTGCCTAATTGGTAGTATTCTCAAGGCCTGTTGGGATTCAAAGATGACAATTACAGCTAGAGAGTGATCAATTAGAACCCAGGCTCCAATTTAGGGTAATAAGCATCAAGGAGGACTTCTGTTTGTCTTGTTGGTATTTTGAATGAGCTCTGGAAAATACTTTGGGAAAACTATGAACCCCTTTGCATAATTTTACTTTGACATCTAATAGTTTTCATCATACATTTGACATTTCGGGAATATTATAAATATTGCTCTTTCAAATGTATCCAGTGGAATCTAAATGCCAGGCAATTTATTATTTACATCATCCATTTAAGAAACACAGATCATCTTTAACGGTTGGATAGTTCACATCGTTTCTCATTTTCCTTCAAACTCGTATTTGTTTTCCACTTCCTCCTTAGAAGTTTATCCTAATATAACTTTCTTCCTTTGGCCGCACCACCCGGCTTGCAGGATCTTAGTTCCCCGACCAGGGATCGAACCCAGGCCCCTGGCAGTGGAAGCATGGAGTCCTAACCACTGGACCACCAGGGAATTCTCTACATTTTTATGCTTTAAAGTTTTTATTGCTCACCCTTTCATAATACGTTGCAAAAAAATATATGTATATTTAATATAACTTTCTGTGACTATGAAATTGAAGGTGATAAAAATTTATTTTGTATTGAGTTGATATTATGATTACTCTTAGTCCACAGTTGAGTAAAACAACAAAAATATATTACAAACTTTAATAAATGATAAAGAAAAGTACAGTTTTATTGAAAATGTTGCCAAAAACTGGAAACACATAGGTCTCCATCAATAGGAGAATGGATAAATGAACTGTGGTATATTCACACAGTGGAATCCTACTTAGCGATAGAAAGGAACAAACTACTTATACATGAAACAACACGAATGAATCTTGAAAATATTATTTTTATCTAAAAGAATCCAGACACAAAAGAGCACATATTGTATGATTTCCATTCATATGAAGTTCTAAAACAGGCAAAACTAACCTATGGTGGAAGAACATCAGAATAGTGGTTGCCTCCGGAGTGGTTGCCTCTGGGGTGGAGTGGTTGCCTCCAGGGATTGACTAGGAAATGGCATCAGGGAACTTTCTGGGTGATGTCAAGACTCTGTCTTGAGGAGGGTTTTGTTACACAGGTGTATGTATTGTTGAAACCCACAGAATGGTCCACTTAAGGTTTAAGCATTTCGTTGCATGTTGATCTTACAAAAAAAAATAATTGTCAACAAATATTGAATTCTAACATGCTGAAGTATTGGGGGTAAAATATACTGGTGCCTGGGGCTTCCCTGGTGGCGCAGTGGTTGAGAGTCCGCCTGCCAATGCAGGGGACACGGGTTTGTGCCCCAGTCTGGGAAGATCCCACATGCCGTGGAGCGGCTGGGCCCGTGAGCCATGGCCGCTGAGCCTGCGCATCAGGAGCCTGTGCTCCACAACGAGAGAGGCTACAACAGTGAGAGGCCCACATACCGCAAAAAAAAAAAAAAAAAAAAAATATATATATATATATATATATATATATATATATACTGGTGCCCGCAAGTTACTTTGGAACTTATCTGGATTGATAGATGGATAGAATGGAGGACAAATAGATATGTGATATGGCAAGCTTAGTAAAAATAATTCTAGAATCTAGGCAGTGCGTATATGACGTTTACTGCAAAATTCCTTCAACTTTTCTGTATGCTTGAAATTTTTCATTAAAACATTTGAAAAATGTATTGAAAATGCTATCTTACTAAGATGGGTGTGAATATCTTCAATCAGTTCATATATCCAAGAATATTAATTCTTGTTAGAATTAATGCTAGTTTCAGCATCAACTTCATGCATGTTTTCCTCTTTTAAAAATGTAAGCTCTGAGAAAACATGTCGATAGATGGTAGAAAATGGAGAGAGAGAAAACAGTGGAGAGAAAGGCATCTCGTTGAGGGATGAAGAGGATCCACCCAGCATGGTGTGGAGAGGAAGGCACGGCTACAGAGACACTGCAGGAGTACAAACAAATGGACTCAACGCAGAGATCAAGATCCAGGACCCAGTGCCTTTAGGGGGAGAAGACAAAGACGTTTCTGGGCCACTAACGCTGAAGATCCCATCAGCAAACATAGGGAACACATTCTAGAGCAGAGAGAGAAGTCATCTCTGGACATTTTCATCTTAAGTCACCAGAGCTACATCCAGAGGGGAATTCTGAGTAAGAATTCAGAAGTGTGGGTATGAAGTTCAGAGGCGAGTTCAGGGACAAAAGTTGATTTGCAACACCAGTACTTAGCTGATTTCACTGCTCCGGTTACCCAGCCAAAGCTCATGCTCTATCAGGAGCCATATCCTTTGAATTTCGCCCATGGTCTTGGGAGTTTGGTACTTTGAAGGAACAGGGGGGATATCAGATTAAATCATCAAGAAAAAACGGGGGAGATTCTAGGACTCTACCTACCCTCCGGATGATTGAGAAAGAGTTGGCTGTGAAGAGGAGGAGAATCAAGGGAATAAACCCTCACTGAAGCCAAGAGAAAGGAGAGGTTACCACAGGAGGGTGTGGTCAGACAATCCTGTTAAATGCTGCAGAGTTTAAGGAGGATTAGGACTGAAATGGGGCTACTGTCTATTGCAGAACAGCAGTTATTCTCCACCAGAGCAATTTTGACCCCCATATCTAGGAGAGTGGTGCTACTGGTATCCAGTGGGTAAGGACCAGGGATGCTGCTAAACATCCTACACTGCACAGGACAGCTCTTCTCACAACAAAGAACTATTCTGCCCCAAGGATCAATAGTGCAGCGGTTAAAATCCCTGCTAATACAGCAACTGTAGAATTTGCTGGGATGAACTCATTTTCAAGTATTCTTATCAGAGCATGTGTCTCCAATAGGAGCTTAGAAAATGTGGTCCCCCGAAGTGAGAGAGTGGCATGGACTTATATATACTACCAAATGTAAAATAGATAGCTAGTGGGAAGCAGCTGCATAGCACAGGGACGTCAGCTCAGTGCTTTGCGACCACCTAGAGGTGTGGGATGGGGGGGTGGGAGGGAGACACAAGAGGGAGGGTATATGGGGATATATGTATATATATAGCTGATTCACTTTGTTATAAAGGGGAAACTAACACACCATTGTAAAGCAATTATACTCCAATAAAGATGTATAAAAATAAAAATATAAAGATAAGCTAAATGACCTAACGCTTTAAAAAAAAGAAAGAAAATGTGGTCCCCAATGTTGAGGCATCCTGAAGGGAATTATCCCCGTATCTTAGCCAGGGGGATAGACTCAGCTTTCTACCTTGTTTCGGAGCTTATTTCCCATTGGCTGTCCCCTTCTTCACTCTCTTTTTTTTTAATTTTTAAAATTTATTTATTTATTTTTGGCTGCATTAGGTCTTCGTTGCTGCATGTGGTCTTTCTCTAGTTGTGGCGAGCAGGGGCCACTCTTCGTTGCGGTGTGCGGGCTTCTCATTGCAGTGGCTTCTCTTGTTGCGGAGCACGGGTTCTAGGCACACGGGCTTCAGTACTTGTGGCGCGCGGGCTCAGTAGTTGTGGTAAACAGGCTTAGTTGCTCCGCGGCATGTGGGATCTTCCCGGACCAGGGCTCGAACCTGTGTCCCCTGCGTTGGCAGGTGGACTCTTAACCACTGTGCCACCAGGGAAGTCCTTTCACTCTCTTTTTTAAAATCTTAAACTGATTTAAGATTTTAAAAAATTGAATAATTGAATCATTTATACTTCCATGATCTCCAGTGAACCATGCCCCATCCTGTTTTCTACATTCGCACAAGCTCTCACTTACACATACACACACTATTTTGCACACATTCCCTATCCTCAACACATCATCTTATTTCTCTTGATTTTCCACCTAGAGGTCTGGTTGAAATGACCTGGAATCACCTCCTACTCCCTGGGTTGGTGCAGTTGCTGCCACTTACTGCTCCTTCCGCAGAACTGACCAGCTCATCACAGTCCCTTCACGCTCTCTGCTCAGGAGCCCTCAGTGCCCAGCACACTCTAAGGTTCAGAAATTATATGCTGGCCCTGAATCCTTGATGAGAATTGGAGTTGACAGTTTTCTGGAAAACAAACACAATTTGTCCCTTCTCACCTGGCCCTTTATGTCTTCCTCCCATAGAACCTTTCCAGTGAATTTCTATGTTGGTTACAATCTACTGGCCTAAATTCTATATTCTTCAGTGCTGATTTTTCTCTTTCCTCATTCCTTCCCTGCTTTGGCTGTGAGACCAAAGGGCCAAAGAGCAATTTTTAAAAATGAAGTAAATACGTTTAATAGCTCTTTCCTCTTATTAAACTCCACAGCATCTCTTCATTTCTCCCCTCTCCCACCCATCCTCTCATTCCGGCTGGAAAAACTGCCCTGCATCTTCGCTGCCAAAGTTTGACTTGTTCTGGAGTTTCATTCAGGTACTTTCATTCTGAGTTTTCCAGCACTAAACCTGTCTTCTGAGAGGGCATTAGAAGAAGTAAGGGGTTCATGGCAGCAGATCTGTTCTCCTCGAACCAATGTATATACACATATATAGACTCTGAGTCCTCTGGCTCAAGAGCCAGGAGATCCTAATGTTATTATTGAACTTTATGTAATCAAGCACTGAGCACTGGCAAAAAGTACAGGCACAGTTTCTTGGGGATTTTTTTTATTATTTGACAGTTTAATCGAACTTGTTTCTCTTTCTTTGAAAATGTTCTAGAAAATAAAACAGCAGTAAAAATTGATTTTTCCGCACTGTTATTTGATACATCAATCTGTTACTTTGAAGTTTGCTTCCTACTCCTCTTGTAGATATTTTGATGAGTTTCTGTTAAAGCAGTAACAATTTAATTTTTTTTTTTTTTTTTTTTTTTGCGGTACACGGGCCTCTCACTGTTGTGGCCTCTCCCGTTGCGGAGCACAGGCTCCGGATGCGCAGGCTCAGCGGCCAAGGCTCACGGGCCCAGCCGCTCCGCGGCATGTGGGATCCTCCCAGACCGGGGCATGAACCTGTGTCCTGTGCATCGACAGGCGGACTCTCAACCTCTGCGCCACCAGGGAAGCCCAACAATTTAATTTTTAATGATGGGGCTTCCCCGGTGGCGCACTGGTTAAGAATCCTCCTGCCAAGGCAGGGCACACGGGTTCAAGCCCTGGTCCCGGAAGATCCCACATGCCGCGGAGCAGCTAAGCCTGTGCGCCACAGCTCCTGAGCCTGCACTCTAGAGCCCGCAAGCCACAACTACTGAAGCCCACATGCCTAGAGCCCGTGTTCTGCAACAAGAGAAGCGATGACAATGAGAAGCCTGCACACTGCAATGAAGAGTAGCCCCTGCTCACCGCAACTAGAGAAAGCCTGCGCACAGCAACAAAGACCCAACACAGCCAAACAAACAAACTAACTAACTAATTAATTAATTTAAAAAAAATTTGTTTAATGATGGATATTTTATTGCCGGTCTCCTAATGCTCAGCTTCAACTTTCAATCTAGTGGTTTATTTATTAAGACATTGGCTCTTTTGACTATCTGTGACTCATTTCTCTAAGGCTCCATTCTTTTAAAATGCCAAAGCACAAGTAAGGACAGTTATATAATCAAATGATGGTTTGATAACAGACACCCTGGGCATCAGCCATGAAATATGCATTCAAGGATCAGGTAGCAACAAAGGGAGAAAAGAGACCGGAAAAAAAAAAAAAAGCAGAGCCTCAGGTACCTGTGGGACAGTAACTAAACATCTAACATCTGTGTCATTGGAGTCACCGACCTTTGGCTGGTGGCAGACAGGACACCAGCGGGAGCTAGACAGTCAATTTTACTCTTTCCGGAAGACTTTTCTGAGATGCAGTGGTTTATCCCACCTGTCTGAACACATCACACAGGGCCAGGCTTTCAGCTGTGCTGCTTATGAAGCTCTAGGCAGCTCAGTGTGCCCCCCTTTATAATTATTCTCCCCCTTCCCATTTCCCTCCCCACTGATTCCGGGAGCGTGCATTCCCCATGAACATGCTACCACAGAAGATTTGATTCTATTTTAAAGCAAACCTGTATCTCTTTATCTTTCTGGAATCCTCTTAGTTATGTTATTTCCCTTAGTTATAGCTCTCGAGTTTTTTTCCCTCTTGTAGTTTCCATTTCTTTGTATATTCATTCTGTCTTTTAAGCTTTTGTTCTATTTGTCTTCCATACCGCCAGGTTGGATCTTAACAGTGACAATTTTCTCTTAATATTTTAGTTTAAAGTGTTTTTAGTTCCAGAAAGTTTATGTGTGATTGAATCTTCTTATGTGCTCTTTTTATATTTTAATTCAACTTTTTGTCTGTCTCCTCCAGCAATTTTATTTCCCTAAAACTTAACTATCATGACTATTCTGATAGTTTCTCTGTGGCTACTGTGTCTTCATAAGGTATTTATATTGGTTTCCTATTACTGCTGTAACAAATTACTGCAACTTAGTGGCTTAAAATGACATAAATTTATTATCTCACAGTTCTGGATGTCAGAAGTCCTAAAATTAAGATGTCAGCATAACTTCGTTCCTTTTGGAGGCTTTGGGGAAGAATTCACTTCCATGTTTGCATTCCTCAAGTGAGTCCTGATCAAGTCTTCCATGTGGCTGGGTTTTCTTCAACCTTGGTTCTCACTCTAGTGGCTGAACACTCTGTCCCCATGTAGCACTCAGTTCCAGTGTCTCTTGACTTGTAAGCCTACTTTTGTAGCCTGACCAATGACTGTCCCTTTAGCCAGTCCTGTGGCTTCCAGACGTTACTCCTTGTCCGTTTGGATCATTATGTTCTCAAATGCAAGGCTGCCATGCCTCAGTGTCTGCCCAACACCCGTGTATTGCACTTAGTCCCCTTGGGGGATTGGTTCCAGGGAGCCCCACAGATAACAAAATCCACGGATGCTCAAGTCCCTTGTATAAAATGGCATAGTATTTGCATATAACCTACACATATCTTTCCCATGCTTTAAATCATCTCTAGATTACTCCTAATACCTAATACAATGTAAGTGCTATGTAAATAGTTGTAATTACAATGTAAATACTATGTAAATTGTTGGCACCAAGTGGCAAATTCGGATTTTGCTTTTTGGAACTTTCTGGAATTCCCCCTGCCCCCTATCCAAGTTTGACAAATCCCCGGTTGGTTGAATCTGTAGATGTGGAACCAGGAAATACAGAGGGCTGTTTTTCTGGATTTCCTAAGTGCTAAGCGCTGCCTGGTTCACTGTCCGTCTTAGTCATCTCAGCAGGTGATGTGCTGCCTGCACCTGGGTCCCCTCCCTCCATGCATCTTTCTTTGCTCCATGAGCATGTGTAGACTCCAGGTGCAGACCGCTCCTGGGCTGGCCCATCCTGTCTACTCCATCCCCAAGCTCCTGTTCTGATAGAAAGGATGTGGAATTCAGACACTTCCCAGCAGGGCAGCTCCTTGGAGGTGGGGACCTCATTTTGCATACGCTCAACTGCATTAAACTCCTAGCTGTTCTGAAAAAAAAAAAAAAAAAAAGCTGATTTTGTTCAACCATGTTAAACTCTTAGTTATTACGGAAAAACAAATCTGATTTTCATATTCTCATTTTACCTCCAAAATATATAATTTCATCAAACTCCCCTTCACAAATGGGTCTTCTATAGCTCATTAACCACAAGATTTTGTTCTCTTATAAAAATATATCAGGAAGATTTGAGAATCTGAAACTGTGATGAAAACCCCGTGTTGGCCTGAGTGTATGAGGAGAGTGGTTGGGAACATTTTCTTCCAGCTGTCCTCGTATGGCAGCCATAGAATCTTCAGCACGTCTTTTTACAGTTTTTGTGACTCATTTCCTCACTTGTAACAGAGAAGTACTAATGCAGTGCCAACCAGCCATAAAGGAGTGTTATGAAAATTCTGGCCATATGATAATTAAAACTTTATTTCATATATGATTTTGAACTTATGTGTTTATAATACAATACTCTAGGGTATGAATATCTTATATTATTTTTGGCTCCTCTTGTAGTGACTAGAAGCTGTGAATTATATAGACCGTGATGGAAAATCACTCCCTGCACAGCACCCTGGACTGCAGTGTCCATAAAAGGCACCGTGCTGGCTCCAGAAACTGAACAATTTCATAACTAACCTGTGATCCTAGTTCCCTCCCCTTCACATCTGAGAGTGAACTGGCACAAAGTGGAGAAAAGTCTCTTTCTTTCACATGTTTTCATCTCACAGCTCCTCTTGCAGGTCTCCTAGTTGGAAAGCTATTTCTACATAGGAAGGTTGCTGTTCCTGGAAGAATCCTTTGTGGTTCTATGGTGTAGCCTCTTTCCCAATGCAAAAGTCCCATCTGCAGAATTGAGAGATGGCCTGCCCAGCGTTAATTATGTATGTATTTATTGAACACCTACTGTGGGCTAGATATTGTGTCAGGCCTCGCACATTGGCAGAGCCCCAGATAAAGACTCAAGTGCAAGTAGTTTATGTGAGAGAGGGTCCCAGGAAACACTGGACATGGTGGATGTGAGATAGGGAAGGGAAGGGAAGGAAGGCAATGAAGGGTCATTATCAAGCAAATTACCACTGTGGGCAGAGAACTCAATCCCACTAGCTAACTCTGAAAACTATGAATTAAAACTCAGAATTAACCCAGCTGAGGAGCAAGGGGATGGGTATTCATCCACCAATTCTCCATTGGTTTAGGGCACTTTCAGGGGAATTAACTGTCGGCATTTCTGACTTCCCCGTGCTCAGGCACAGTGTGTTCCCAAGGCAAGAAAAAAACCTTGAAGTGGAGATTTTCAAGGTCAGCTGTAAGTAGCCTTTGACTCTGGAAGCAAATGCCAAGGGGTTTGGGGTGAGGGGCACCGATAACACCTGCTACATGATGTGGGGAAGATGGACAGAGTTAAGACCCCCCCCTTCCCCCTTGTGACTCAAAGGAGGGAGCAGGACGTCCACTGGTTGAACCCAGCGGTGTCCAGGGTGGGCGGGGCACAGGTGAACAGGAGAAACACTGGAGCAATGGAGGTGGAAGGTCTGAGGGAACATTGTGCAAAACCTGAGTCAAATCAGGGTGAAGATGGGCAGTGAGAAGAGCAACGGCTCCAGACGACCTCGGGCCGTGGGCCGTTGTCAGGGATCCACGTGATGAGCCGGTCAGGAATGACATGGAAACACCAGCCTTCTCGCAGCTGACTGAGACGCTGTTCCCCAGGGGAGAAAAACCCGACACAGGGCAAACCTTGGGCAAAGAGGTTAGAAGGAGGCAGGTAAGCTGGGCAGGGCTGCCAGCTTCTCTCTTCCATCCTGGGGGAGAGCTAGTAGAAAACACGTGTGTCAGGGAGCCAGGCAGAAGGGCCAGCAGGGTGAGTAACCAGGGGCAGGGAAGGTGCAAGGCTGGACCGCAGTGCTTTCACCAGGCCTGGTTCTGTTTAACACCAGTTACTCACACCAGTGCAAGGGATGCCATGCCAGGCCTAAGTCCACTCCCTTGTGGGAAGGAGCAACTAATATCCAGCTGGGCTGTAGGTTGTTTGGTTATGGGCTGTGGCAGGGCTGAGCGTGTATGAAGTCAGAAATCGTTCAGGGGAGCTGCTGGGTGCTGGGGCAGGTGAGGGTGACTCTCCAGGGTAAGGCAGCTTGAAGAGAAGCACTTCGCTGGTTAGGATGTTTTTCTCTGGGTCGGACTGAAATCTACCTCCCTTGAACTTTTTCTTGGTCCCTTTGGAATTCCTTGATCAGTCCCAAGAAAGCTTTTGTCAACATAGTGCCTGGTCCATGGCAAACAATAAAAGCTCCCCTTTAGGTAGGTATTTGTGCTTTGTGAGGTATTAGGAATGTTATGATAAAAATGTTATGACTAATGTCCCCTCCCCTGGTTTCAGCTAGACTGCTTTTTTTTTTTTTTAATATTTATTTATTTATTTAGGCTGTGCTGGGTTTTAGTTGCAGCCCACGGGATCTTCGTGGCGGCATGTGGGATCTTTTAGTTGCGTCTGTGGGCATGTTTCCCGACCAGGGATCAACCCGGGCCCCCTGCATTGGGAGCGCAGAGTCTTACCCACTGGACCACCAAGGAAGTCCCCTCTGCTAGATTGTTTTATTCCTGATATTTCCAGGGAAAGAGCCTCTGCCATTGACACATGTTGGGTTTGTAGTGCTTTACTGCCAAGCTCCTGGTTCCTGACCTTCTACTTCCTATCTCAGGCTCCCAATCCAAGGCACCATCTCAGACAGCAACATCTTTCTCCTTTTCCTCTGGTCAGCCTTTACAAACCTGCCACTGAGATTTCCCCCATTGTGATGCCCATCCTCTAACAGAATTTTAAATGCACCCAGCATTTGTCCAGGTTGCCTCTCATTGAAAGAAACATGTTTTGCTACCCTGTGAACCTGCCATATCGACCAAAAAGGGCTTTAATTCATTTTATGTTATCTGAAACTTAAAGGAAAAAGAACTTTTAGACTGAAATGCTCTACATGTTAGGTGACAAAGCACAGTAACAGCATATAAAGCTGCCATCTCATTCAATCCAAACCAAAAGGGGAAGAAACACAACGAAACAACTGTCATTGTTTTAGCCAAAGCAGCACCTTTAAGAATGAACAACAATGGTGCACACATATTGGCAAGTCTGTTTGTGGTCACTTTGCAAATCTGTATAAGTGATACTCTTACATCCTAATTAGGATTTGAAACATTGCTCCTTTTATAACTGAAACAAGCTTTTTACTGTTTACTCTGCTTTATATAGTACCACTCAACTGCAGACAGGAGACAACTAAGTTAATCTACAAAGAGTAGAAGGGAATTGAAAAGTTTGGCTAAAAGAGCTTGTGTCTTTTGAGCTAAACATTTTCTATTTCATTTTAATTGCATGTTTATGGATTTCTGAGAAATTAAAAATATGTCCTCATTAACAAGATAGAAAGCCCAGGGATAAACCCATGCACCTGTGGTCAACTAATCTATGACAAAGGAGGCAAGGATATACAATGGAGAAAAGACAGTCTCTTCAATAAGTGCTGATGGGGGCTTCCCTGGTGGCGCAGTGGCTGGGAGTCCGCCTGCCGATGCAGGGGGCGCGGGTTCATGCCCCGGTCTGGGAAGATCCCACATGCTGCGGAGCGGCTGGGCCCGTGGGCCGTGGCCACTGGGCCTGCGCGTCCGGAGCCTGTGCTCCGCAACGGGAGAGGCCACGGCAGTGAGAGGCCAGCGTACCGCCAAAAAAAAAAAAAAAAAAAAAAAAAGTGCTGATGGGAAAACTGGACAGCTACATGGAAAAGAATGAAATTAGAACACTCCCTAACACCATATACAAAAATAAACTCAAAATGGATTAGAGACCTAAATGTAAGACCAGACACTATAAAACTCTCAGAGGAAAACATAGGAAGAACACTCTTTGACATAAATCACAGCAAGATCTTTTTTGATCCACCTCGTAGAGTAATGGAAATAAAAACAAACAAAAAAATGGGACCTAATGGAACTTAAAAGCTTTTGCACAGCAAAGGAAACCATAAACAAGATGAAAAGACAACCCTCAGTATGGGAGAAAATATTTGCTAAAGAATCAATGGACAAAGGATTAATCTCCAAAATATATGAACAGCTCATGCAGTCAATATTAAAAAAACAAACAACCCAATCCAAAAATGGGCAGAAGACCTAAATAGACATTTCTCCAAAGAAAATACACAGATTGCCAACAAACACATGAAAGGATGCTCAACATCATTAATTATTAGAGAAATGCAAATCAAAACTACAATGAGATATCACCTCATACCAGTTAGAATGGGCATCATCAGAAAATCTACAAACAACAAATGCTGGAGAGGGTGTGGAGAAAAGGAAACCCTCTTGCACTCTTGGTGGGAATGTAAATTGATATAGCCACTATGGAGAACAGTATGGAGGTTCCTTAAAAAACTAAAAATAGAATTACCATATGATCCAGCAATCTCACTACTGGGCATATACCAAGAGAAAACCATAATTCAAAAAGACACACGTGGGCTTCCCTGGTGGTACAGTGGTTAAGAGTCCGCCTGCCAATGCATGGGACACGGGTTCGGGCCCTGGTCCAGGAAGATCCCACATGCCACGGAGCAACTAAGCCCATACGCCACTGCTACTGAGCCTGCGCTCTAGAGCCTGTGAGCCACAAGTACCGAGCCTGAGTGCCACAACTACTCAAGCCCACGTGCCTAGAGCCCGTGCTCCGCAACAAGAGAAGCCACCGCAATAGAAGCCCGCGCACCACAGTGAAGAGTAGCCCCCTATTCCCGCAACTAGAGAAAGCCTGTGCACAGCAACAAAGACCCAGTGCAGCCAAAAATAAATAAATAAATATCAAAAAAAAAAAAGACACATGCACCCCAATGTTCATTGCAGCACTATTTACAATAGCCAGGTCATGGAAGCAACCTAAATGCCCATTGACAGACAAATGGATAAAGAAGTTGTGGTCCATATATACAATGGAATATTACTCAGCCATAAAAAGGAATGAAATTGGGTCATTTGTTGAGACATGGATGGATCTAGTGACTGTCATACAGAGTGAAGTAAGTCAGAAAGAGAAAAACAAATATCGTATATTAACGCATATATGTGGAACCTAGAAAAGTGATACAGATGAACCGGTTGGCAGGGCAGAAATTGAGACACAGATGTAGAGAACAAACGTATGGACACCAAGGGGGGAAGCGGTAGTGGGGTGGGGTGGTGGTGTGATGAATTGGGAGACTGGGATTGACATGTATACACTGATGTGTATACAATTGATGACTAATAAGAACCTGCTGTATATATAAAAAAAAATGTCCTCATTACAGCAGGCACCCACACCAAAGAGAAAGAACAAGCCACAAAGAGGGAGAATGAAAATTTCACAACAGAGAATTCAAAAGGAAGGATAGGATTGTTCTTTTTGCCCAGCCGAAAAAGAGTCAGAGGAAGTGGGCTCTCTCAGTATAGAGCATAACCTTTTCTTCTTCAGTTCCCATGTGGTTGTCCCCAACTCTCGTTCTTTTTTTTTTTTTTCCGGTACGCGGGCCTCTCACTGTTGTGGCCTTTCCCGTTGCGGAGCACAGGCTCCGGACGCGCAGGCTCAGCGGCCATGGCTCACGGGCCCAGCCTGTCCGCGGCATGTGGGATCTTTCCGGACCGGGGCACGAACCCGTGTCCCCTGCATCGGCAGGCGGACTCTCAACCACTGCGCCACCAGGGAAGCCCTCAACTCTCGTTCATTTTGCTAAAATTTTTAATAATGTTAAATATCTCAGCAATGAATTTTCAATCATAATTTCCATTGACAATGTAGTTTAAAAACTTAAACCTGGAGAATTGACACACATACACATTCTCCAAGTTTAAGTGTATATATATATATATATATATATATATATATACACACACATATATATATATTTTTTAAATAAACACTTTCTTTTCCTTAATATTATTGACCCTGAATCTGAAGGCATATGTATTTAATGAGAATATATTTCTTTTATAAATGATCTTTCTTCTTTTCCCATTTTTATTGGGAACTCCATTTCCATTAATTCCCATTCTACCAAAAAAGGAACCATTTTTAAGGTCAGGTTAAAAGTATTTTTTCTTTTCTTTTGATCTTAATAACTGACATAAAAGTAGGTTATGTCCTACTTTTAGGAGAGAGCCTGTGCATGCTGAGGAATGCATGAAGGGAAGTTGCAGTTTAAAAAAGTCATTTGTCATTCTCTATTTTCGAAAATATTGAAAATATTAAAGCTGAAACCATCCCTATGCGTGATTTTGCTTCTTTTAGAGTAGAGAAACGTGGATTTATGACACAACCTAAATCCTAGAGAAAAGGTAATGACAACTTTAAAAGAAAAACAAGTTTTTCAAAAAATAAACAGAGTGAACAGTGGTAGATCTATAAATGAAGTCAAAAGAGAAAGAATACGAAACATCTGTTGCTAATATTCCTTTAGTGCTTATAGTAAAAATTTCCAAATTAAGTAGGTCTAAATTTTTAAAACTTGCTTTCTGAACTTTCATTGACAGATAGAAGGGGAAGAGATCAGAAATCTCAGGAAACCATTCTTGCCTTATAATTTTTCTCATTGTTTTTGAGTAAGGTAAGATTTTTTCTGACCTGCACCAACACTGTCAAATAAATTTTGTTTAGATTTTCTAAAGCAGGAGTTTAGATGGACGTTTCTGGGCTTGAAACCTGGAATGGAATCATCATAGAGGTTGACATAATAGATGTAAGAATGCTAACTGCATCTATTAACTCAAAATGCCTCCTAGGCATTACTTTCTTAATTCTTCTGAACAATCCTATAAAGCAGGTATTATTATCCCTACTTTACAGATAAGGAAAGGTGAGTCTTAGAGATTAAACAACTTGCAGAAAGTGGAACTGAGGTTCAAGCTGAGGTCTGCCTGTTTCCAGGCCAAAGTACCAAGTGACTCCCATGTAGGGTTAAACAAGCTGATAAAGGTGGCAAACAGGGTGGGGGAAATAGGTTCAAAGATGGGGTCTTTTCCTCTGAGGTATTAATGAATGGGTTTTTGAGTCAAAATTTGAAGTAGGTGATAAGGTAGGAACTGAAGTAAATCGTTAGGTTAGGATTCAATTTAGGGCTGGCATTGGAGTTAGGATTTTACTGAGAGGTGGGGATGGCCTCTGTATTTGAGATTGAGATAGAGTTTAGATTCAGAGTGGCATTTGCATTAAGTACTGCAAAGGGATTGGAAACCAGCGGTGTTAACTAAACTTCCCTGATGACAAGAATCACCTGGGGAATTGTTGGAGCTACAGATTCCTGGTCCCTCTCAGCCTTGCCGGATCCCCTTCCCAGGAAGAGTGATACCATTTACAAAGAAGCCAAGGGTGGTCTGATCATCAGGAAAGTAGAGAAATGGGCACTGGTCGCAACTCTGGCTTCCCACTAGAATCGTATGGAGAGCTCTTTATCAGTACTGATGCCTGGGGCCCATCCCTCAATTAAACCATAATCTGAGGGGGGGGGCAGTTATTCTGTTTAAAAGTTCCCCACATGATTCCAGTGGAAAGCCAGGGTTGAAATTACAGATAGATGGTTAGAGATGAAAAGAGAGCATTTCTGTTTTGGATTCATGAAGCTCTTTAGTGAACCTCTTCTATGACAATTTTTGCATACTGCTTGATTGATATATATTTGCATGCCTGTATATATATATATATAATAACACTGTAGCCTTGAAGGGCAGAGACACTAACTTTATCACCCACATACTTAGCACTGTGATATTGAATAAATATATATTTGCTCTGTGCATATAGGCATTCAAAGGATATCTTTGGCAGCTCTATACAAGGATGAGAAATATAGCATGTATATTACATGCACATTTACCCAATGAAGGGACTTCCTCTCTATTTGTTTTATGAATTGTCGAGATTCACTCAGTGTTAAGTAGTTTATTCATTGACTGGAGTCTAGGGAGCCTTGGCCCTCCAGGTCCTTATCTCATGCACAAGCCTTTCCTGGCACCAGCCCTTTCTGAGCAGTTCCTGCCTTATCTCTCCTGAATTCAGGCTGGCCCTTAGTTACTTGCTTGATCAATAGAAGATGGCCTTTGGGGACAGCCAATGCTAGGTCATAAGAATTCTTGCAGCTGTGTTCTGGAGCTCTGGGAACACTCCTGGAGCCCTGAACTGCCATGTAAGAAGTCCACCTACACTGAGACCACCACACTCAAGAGAATACGTGGTGAGTCCCTGAAATTACGTGAAGAGAGAGATGCCTGGCCAACCCCAGAAGAACCTCTAGAGAAGAATAATGTCAAAAGACTTAAAGCCCTCTTTAATCTGCCAAAGCACATCATATGGACTTCCCTGGTGGCTCAGTGGTTAAGAATCCACATGCCAATGCAGGGGACACAGGTTCGAGCCCTGATCCAGGAAGATCCCACATGCCGTGGAGCAACTAAGCCCATGCACCCCAACTACTGAGCCTGCGCTCTAGAGCCCACGAGCCACAACTATTGAGCCCACGTGCCACAACTACTGAAGTCTGCATGCCTAGAGCCTGTGCTCTGCAACAAAGAGAAGCCACTGAAATGAGAAGCCCGTGCACCGCAACAAAGAGTAGCCACCGCTCGCCTTGACCAGAGAAAGCCTGCACACAGCAACGAAGACCTAACAGAGCCAAAAATAAATAAATATATTTATGTATATAAAAAAAGCACATCATACAAAAATATCACTGTGATGCCCCATCTATAGTATAAGTAAAATAAAATTTAAGTAATTTATAATAAAATAATAAGTATTTCAATATTTTAATATCTCAAGCAAAGCACAAAATAGTATGCAGAAAGAAGAATGCATGTGTATGAAGAATCACTGGAGAATATAAAATTACAAATGAGGTTCAAATGGGCGTGTTAAGCTGGCAACCCAAATGCCACAGGCAGTACTGCCTTTGGTGATTTTTGAAGATAATAAACACATTTTCATATAGGTCTAAACAAAATCAAATTCAGTATCTCCTGATTTTACATGTTATGCACATTCCTGAAAAATTCAGTATAAATCAAAAGAGGGTAAAATCTGCCTTGTGGGGGACTTCCCTGGTGGCACAGTGGCTAAGATTCCACGCTCCCAATGCAGGGGGCCCAGATTCAATCCCTGGTCAGGGAACTGACCCACATGCATGCCACAACTAAGAGTTCGCATGCCACAACTAAGGAGCCTGTGAGCTGCAACTAAGACCCCATGCAACCAAATAAATAAATAAATATTTGGGGGGGAAAAAACCAAAACTGCCTTGTGTTTAGGAATTCTGGTCCTGGGTAAATGGGAGCAGATGGATTGGGAAAGAAAACCAGAGTGTGAACTACCACCAAACTGCAAGTGTTTCCTATTTTTGCCCCCTCCAGTACCCCCCATACCTGGACTCAAGGTCATCTAAAACCTAGAAGTGGACCCCAGTCATGGACAGAAGAGCTTCAGGAAAAGTTCTCTAGTTCTGGTTCAAGCAACTGGAAAGGGGACTCCTAGTAGAGTTTGGGGGGAAATCCAAGTTCTTTTTTTCCCTTCTTTTGTCTATTCTTTTGAGCCTTAACCCCCGACGCAATTCCAGCCACAGCAGCAGCAGTGGGAGCCTGCAGTTTCGAAAAGCCTTCCTCTTTAATCAGAGGAGCTATGATCCCAAGAGGGGAAGCAAACTCCTAGTGCTTTTTCCTTCCATCTCTTGGTCCTGGACGTGAGGACTCTTCTGAGAAGTGTGCAGCAGAGTGGGATAACTTTCAAGATGGAGGACCAAAAGAAGGAACTGCAGGGAACTAGAATGTACCAGCATCACGGCAGAAAGGGAACACCTCAGCAAATTTCATGATCTCCTGGGCTAACCTCCGAACTGCACACACATGGACCTGACCCTAAACAGCACACCATAAGCTCTGAGAACCGAACTAGGGGGTAGACCCTGGTCCCAGACTGGCCACTGGGGGGTGCACACACAGGACAGATCCAAAAAAGCACAGCAAAGACTTTGAAAATGGAACTGATATTGGAAAAACCACAAACAGAAAGAAGACTAGAACAAAAAAGAGGGTTTATAAATAGACTCACACAAATATGATCATTTGATTTTCAGCAAAGTTGCAAAGGCAAGTCAATGGAAAAAAGATAGTCTTTTTAGCAAGTGAGATTGGGGCAATTGGTCACTAGTATGCGAAAAAAAAAAGTCAAAACAAACAAAACCTAGCCTAAATGTCACGACTTATACAAAAATTTACTTAAAACAGATTATAGATCTAAATGTAAAACACAAAACTACCAAAATCTTAGAAGGGAGCGTAATCTTTGTGATCTGGAGTTAGGCAACGTGTTATTTTACATGACATGAAAAACAATCCATTGAAGAAAAAATTAGTAACTTAGGCTCCATCAAAATTCTGTGAAAGATGGCATTAAGAGAATGGAAAGACAAACAGTAGACTTGGAGCAAATATTTTCAAGTTACATATCCAACAGAGGACTTTTATCCAGAATACATAAGAAGTCTCAAACTCAACAGTAAGAAAACAACCCACCTTAAAATGCACAAAAGACTTGAATACTCATTAACAGAGGCAGATGGCAAATAAGTATATAAAAAGATGTTCTACATCATTAGCCATTAGGGACATGTAAATTAAAACCATGATGAGATACCACTACAAACATTAGGATGGCTAAAATTAAAAAACACTGTAATACCTAGTGCTGGCAAAGATGTGCAGCAGTTAGAACTCTCATACATTGTTGGCAAGAATGCAAAATGCTACAGTCACTCTGGAAAGCAGTCTGGCAGTTTCTTGTACATACATTTGCCGTATGACCCAGGAATCCTACTCCTAGGTATTCACCTAGATAAATGAAAACTTTTGTTCACACATAAACCTATACATGAACATTTCATAGCAGTTCTATTCGTGGTTGCCAAAACCTAGGAACGATCCAAATGTCCTTCAGTGGATGAATGGATAAACTGGGGTACATTCATACAATGGAACACTACTCATAAACAGCAGGAACAAAGAATTGATTCATGCAAGTGAAAATTATATAAACTTCAAAATGTCCATGAATATAAATAAAGTTTTATTGGAACATAGCCATGCTCATTAATTTAAATACTGTCTATGGCTGCTTTAGCAATCACAATGGCAGAGTTACAACAGAGACTGAAAGGCCCACAAAGCCTAAAATACTCACCTCCTGGCCCTTTACAAAAAAGTTTAGGTACCCCTGCTTTAGACTACAGCAAAGACTAGTCAATTATCACCTGAAGGTTCCCAAAAAATTGAGCCCAGGACTATGACCATGGGCCAGTATTTCCCATTCCTATTCCAAGGGTTTTTATTGAGCTACATCAGACCTGTTGGAACTTGGTTCTTAAAAATTTTTTTCCTACTGTGGTATGTAAACACTGGAAGAGAGAGGCCAAGACCATATGCAGGGAAAAAAAAAAAGATGAAGAGATGAAAGATGAACACTGTGGGCATTAATAGAACAGTAGAGCTGGGGGAAACTTAACAATACTTTTATTTTTACAGTTGAGGACAGTGTGACTCAGGAAGTCTTCCCCCAAATTGCATAGTGTCTGATGTCTGCTAGGTCACGTTAGCAAAAGCAGTTTGTTCATCCCTCTCTAGAAACTTGTTCAGGGCCTTGACTCAGAAGACTTACATTGAAACTTAACAAGACAATTAGGATTCCTCCATGAGCCTACGGCCTTTTGAAACTATTACCTCCTGGCATTGAGAGTGTAATTTTATTTTGCATTTGCTAAAAACTGTAATCATGAAGTGTTGATAATGCACCTGACAATTTGGATGTTGCCTCTGTTTAAAGCCCACAGGCTCCTGAATCTTCAGTTCACTTGTGAGATCCAAGACACATGGAAGGGCAAAGAGTGGTTGAAGAATAGAGATCAAATTCAAGGCACCCGAGGTTGTATTTTTATTTTCATTGGACAAAATATATTCTTTCTTTGTATGAACTAAAGGAAGTGTCCATGGTTGGGTTTCCAATGACTGCCACCCTCTGCCCCATGTCACATGGGCAGCTCCGGGTCAGTGTAGACCTGACCTGAGACTCAGCACCCTGGGAGGAGGAGAGAAATTCGGCAGCTGCCACAGGAGGGCCTAAGGAGGAGAAACATTTCCATCAGGCTAATGAAACCTGTCAGCACCAGCAGGGCCCCAGAGCTCGATCTCCCAGGACCCAAGAGGGGGAGGGGTGCTAACAGAGGAGGAGGAGGGGCCAGGAGGAAACAGCAGGAGAGGGAGGAGTTTGGCAGGAGGCAGTCATGAAAGGAAATAAAATTAAAATATGGTACAACAACTGGCAAACCGCTGACTTGGTTCTCTGGACTTGATCTGCTGCTAGGGTGCAGCTTCTTTGGGGCTGGTGGCAGAAGCAGGTTTGCCTAAGCTTTGGCGTCCTCTGTCCCCTCTCCAAGGACTTGGCAGGGGCCTAGCAATGTGTTTATATGGTCTTAGGTGTTTTGTTTTGTTTTTTTAATTAAAAAATATGGAAACATTTTTGAAAAGTTGAAAAAAGTCACCACAAATCTAACAACTCAGAGACAATCTCTGTTAACATTTTGGTAAACACCCTTCGTACACACATAAAGACATCTGTCTCTTCAAATACACACGTACATTGATGTATTCAATTTTACATACTGTATATACTACTCTGTAACCTACCTGTCTCACTTATTGGGACATCTTGCTAAGCAAATAAAAATCACCTTTGCTTTTTTTTTCTTCCAGTTTTATTGAAATATAATTGACATACAGCACTGGATAAGTTTAAGGTGCACAGTATAATGATTTGACTTACATCATGAAATGGTTATCTCAACAAGCTTAGTGAACATCCATCATCTCATATAGATATAAAATTATGGTCTTAAGGTTTTTTTGAAAGATTTATTTGTTTATTTGTTTATTTTATTTATTTTTGGCTGCATTGGTCTTTTTTTTTAAACATCTTTATTGGAGTATAATTGCTTTACAATGCTGTGTTAGTTTCTGCTGTGCATTGGGTCTTAGTTGCGTTAAGTATTTAAAAATTTGTTGAAGTAGGATATTTTAACCGCAGTCAGTTAACCCCACTGTGTCTTTCCATCTCAACTTCCTTCGTGGACAGTTTTCAGATTTGCTAAGGGAGGGTTGAGTTAGGAATACGCTATATTAACTGCAATCGAGAAAGATGTTTGGGAACATTTTAACAAAAACACACAAGAAACTATAAACTCCTATTTAGACATAAGGGTAGCTTATTTTACATTCTTTAAATTCATTTACTAAAAAATTGAGAGAAAATTCAGGTAAAATTACTGGAATATGAAACAAAACAGTTGAGTGATTAAGTCAATAGATGTTATTCTGACATGGAGAAGGAAAGCATAACACAGACTTTCAGATCATACTAAAACGAATCAGTCATTCACTATGAGGAAGGGACAGTCTATCAGGAGAAATAAATGGTACTTGGATTGTTTGAAAATCCAATTAGTGAAGAGTTGTGAATCATATGAACTCATTGGAAAGGAATTTTAAATTCTTACAGATTAAACATGAAATGTTGACATTGATAAGGAGAATATAAAACTCTTAATCCTCCAGTACACTGAGGACTTTGATGACAAACTGGCTATTTAATATTGTCAATTTGAAGACATTGATCCAAAAATACTTAAAATACTCTGAAATCTTACAGCTCATCTATGAAAGTTCTTTGCTTCCTTCAAATTTGATGAAATCCAAGAGAGTTACAAGACATTACTAACAACTAGTTGCAAAGTTGAAATAAATCTGTTCTAAGTTATCAATAACAGAAAATTTCAATTAAGTATGCTCAAGGGAAGACTGAATTTTCTTTCTATACTCACTATAAAAACAGTACAAAAATCATTGTCTTTTGAAGAGACTATCAGAATGTATACAGACAAATATTGTAGGAAAACAAGCATTTCAGAGATGCATGAGGAAGTTAATTAGTTAGAAACACTGTTATGTTTCTGGATTTTGTAATGTTTATGGTATTTAGTAGCTTTAATAATTGTAATTTGTGTGATTTTTCTTATACTAAATATCCACTTTTGTACCCAATTTGGTATTTATAATTTTTATTCTTTTTCTAAAAGAGGGCCTCTTGAAGTTCTGTAAGCTTTATATCTATTATACATTTTTTAATTGTGGTGAAATATACATGACATAAAATTTACCATCTTAACCATTTAAAAATATACAGATCACTGGTATTAAGAACATTTACATTGTTATATAACCATCACCACCATTCACCTCCAGAACTCTTTTCATCTTTCCAAACTGAAACTCTGTACCCATTAAACACTAACTCCCCATTCCTCCCTCTACCCAGCCCCAGGCAACCACCATTCTACTTTCTGTCTCTATGAATTTTGACTATTCTACATATCTCATTAAGTGGAATTCTATAGTATTTGTCTTTTTGTGATTATCTTACTTCACTTAACATAATGTCTTCAAGGTTGTTGCATGTGTCAGAATTTCCTTCCTTTTTAAGGCTTAATAATATTCCTTTGCATGTATATACTACATTCTGTTCATCAGTTCAACCATAATTGGACACTTGAGTTGTTTCCACCTCTTGGCTATTGTAAATAATACTGCTGTGAACACGGGTGTACAAATATCTCTTCCAAACCCTGTTTTCAATTCTTTTGGAT